>NC_086444.1:594458365-594787865 GCF_028390025.1 Pseudophryne corroboree
CAATTGCTCTGCTTCCACATCATTTTCCTCCTCATACATGTCGACACAATCGTACCGACACCCAGCACACACACAGGGAATGCTCTGATAGAGGACAGGACCCCACTAGCCCTTTGGGGAGACAGAGGGAGAGTTTGCCAGCACACACCAGAGCGCTATATACACACAGGGATAACCTTATATAAGTGTTACTCCCTGTTATAGCTGCTGTATTTATATATTAGCTGCCAATAGTGCCCCCCTCTCTGTTTTACCCTGTTTCTGTAGTGCAGGACTGCAGGGGAGAGTCAGGGAGCCGTCCTTCCAGCGGAGCTGTGAAAGAAAATGGCGCTTGTGTGCTGAGGAGAAAGGCTCCGCCCCCTTCACGGCGGCCTTTTCTCCCGCTTTTTTCAGGAAACTGGCAGGGGATAAATGCATCCATATAGCCCAGGAGCTATATGTGATGCATTTTTTTAGCCATATAAGGTTTTTATATCGATTTTATTGCGTCTCAGGGCGCTCCCCCCCAGCGCCCTGCACCCTCAGTGACCGGAGTGTGAAGTGTGCTGAGAGCAATGGCGCACAGCTGCAGTGCTGTGCGCTACCTTATTTGAAGACAGGAACGTCTTCTGCCGCCGCTTTCTCCGGACCTCTTCGCTCTTCTGGCTCTGTAAGGGGGCCGGCGGCGCGGCTCCGGGACCCATCCAGGCTGAACCTGTGATCGTCCTTCTGGAGCTAATGTCCAGTAGCCAAGAAGCCCAATCCACTCTGCAGTCAGGTGAGTTCGCTTCTTCTCCCCTTAGTCCCACGATGCAGTGAGCCTGTTGCCAGCAGGACTCACTGAAAATAAAAAACCTATTTAAACTTTTACTTCTAAGCAGCTCAGGAGAGCCACCTAGCTTGCACCCTTCTCGTTCGGGCACAAAAATTTAACTGAGGCTTGGAGGAGAGTCATAGGGGGAGGAGCCAGTGCACACCAGCTAGTCTAAAGCTTTTACTTTTTGTGCCCAGTCTCCTGCGGAGCCGCTATTCCCCATGGTCCTTACGGAGTTCCCAGCATCCACTAGGACGTCAGAGAAAATAAGATTTTACTCACCGGTAAATCTATTTATCGTAGTCCGTAGTGGATGCTGGGGACTCCGTAAGGACCATGGGGAATAGATGGGCTCCGCAGGAGACTGGGCACTCTAAGAAAGATTTAGTACTACTGGTGTGCACTGGCTCCTCCCTCTATGCCCCTCCTCCAGACCTCAGTTAAGGAAACTGTGCCCGGAAGAGCTGACATTACAAGGAAAGGATTTTGGAACCCAGGGTAAGACTCATACCAGCCACACCAATCACACTGTATAACTTGTGATAAACTTACCCAGTTAACAGTATGAACAAACAACAGAGCATCAACCAATGGATGCCAACATAACATAACCCTTTATTAAGCAATAACTATGGCCCTCATTCCGAGTTGATCGGTCGCAAGGCGAATTTAGCAGAGTTACACACGCTAAGCCGCCGCCTACTGGGAGTGAATCTTAGCTTCTTAAAATTGCGACCGATGTATTCGCAATAATGCGATTACTAACTACTTAGCAGTTTCAGAGTAGCTCCAGACTTACTCTGCCTGTGCGATCATTTCAGTGCTTGTCGTTCCTGGTTGACGTCACAAACACACCCAGCGTTCGCCCAGGCACTCCCACCGTTTCTCCGGCCACTCCTGCGTTTTTTCCGGAAACAGTAGCGTTTTCAGCCACACGCCCCTGAAACGCCGTGTTTCCGCCCAGTAACACCCATTTCCTGTCAATCACATTACGATCGCCGGAGCGAAGAAAAAGCCGTGAGTAAAAATACTTTCTTCATAGTAAAGTTACTTGGCGCAGTCGCAGTGCGAACATTGCGCATGCGTACTAAGCGGATTTTCACTGCGATGCGATGAAAAATACCGAGCGAACAACTCGGAATGAGGGCCTATATACACGTATTGCAGAAAGTCCGCACTTGGGACGGGCGCCCAGCATCCACTACGGACTACGAGAAATAGATTTACCGGTGAGTAAAATATTATTTTCTCTAACGTCCTAGTGGATGCCTGGGGACTCCGTAAGGACCATGGGGATTATACCAAAGCTCCCAAACGGGCGGGAGAGTGCGGATGACTCTGCAGCACCGAATGGGCATACACAAGGTCCTCCTCAGCCAGGGTATCAAACTTGTAGAATTTTGCAAAGGTGTTTGAACCCGACCAAGTAGCAGCTCGGCAAAGCTGTAATGCCGAGACCCCTCGGGCAGCCGCCCAAGAAGAGCCCACCTTCCTTGTGGAATGGGCTTTCACTGATTTTGGATGCGGCAATCGTGTTACAGATCCAGCGAGCAATAGTTTGCTTTGAAGCAGGAGCACCCAGCATGTTGGATGCATACAGGATAAACAGCGAGTCAATCTACCTGACTCCAGCCGTTCTGGTTACCTAAATCTTCAAAGCCCGGACTACGTCAAACAGCTTGGAATCCTCCAAGTCACAAGTAGCCGCAGGCACCACAATAGGTTGGTTCAAATGAAAAGATGACACCACCTTTGGCAGAAATTGCGGACGAGTCCGCAATTCTGCCCTGTCCATATGGAAAACCAGATAGGGGCTTTTACATGACAAAGCCGCCAATTCTGACACACGCCTAGCCGAAGCTAAGGCCAACAGCATGACCACTTTCCACGTGAGATACTTTAGCTCCACAGTCTTAAGTGGCTCAAACCAGTGGGATTTCAGGAAACCCAACACCACGTTAAGATCCCAAGGTGCCACCGGTGGCACAAAAGGGGGCTGAATATGCAGCACTCCCTTAACAAACGTCTGAACCTCAGGCAGTGAAGCCAGTTCTTTTTGAAAGAAAAAGGATAGGGCCGAAATCTGGACCTTTATGGACCCTAATTTTAGGCCCATAGTCACTCCTGACTGTAGGAAGTGCAGGAAACGACCCAGCTGGAATTCCTCTGTAGGGGCCTTCCTGTCCTCACACCAAGCAACATATTTTCGCCATATACGGTGATAATGCTTTGCTGTTACGTCCTTCCTAGCCTTTATCAGCGTAGGAATAACTTCATCCGGAATGCCTTTTTCCGCTAGGATCCGGCGTTCAACCGCCATGACGTCAAACGCAGCCGCGGTAAGTCTTGAAACAGACAGGGCCCTTGTTGCAACAAGTCCTGTCTGAGAGGCAGAGGCCATGGGTCCTCTGTGAGCATTTCTTGCAGTTCCGG
The DNA here is from genome assembly GCF_028390025.1 of Pseudophryne corroboree. Taxonomy (NCBI): domain Eukaryota; kingdom Metazoa; phylum Chordata; class Amphibia; order Anura; family Myobatrachidae; genus Pseudophryne; species Pseudophryne corroboree. Next base: position 594,461,592 of record NC_086444.1, read on the forward strand.
GTACCAAGTCCTTCTTGGCCAATCCGGAACAATGAGTATTGTTCTCACTCCTCTTTTTTTTACAATTCTCAGCACCTTTGGTATGAGAGGTAGAGGAGGAAACACATAGACCGACTGGAACACCCACGGTGTTACTAGTGCGTCCACAGCTATCGCCTGAGGGTCCCTTGACCTGGCGCAATACCTTTTTAGCTTTTTGTTGAGGCGGGACGCCATCATGTCCACCTGTGGCAGTTCCCATCGATTTGCAATCTGCGTGAAGACTTCCTGATGAAGTCCCCACTCTCCCGGGTGGAGGTCGTGCCTGCTGAGGAAGTCTGCTTCCCAGTTGTCCACTCCCAGAATGAACACCGCTGACAGTGCGCTTACGTGATTCTCCGCCCAGCAAAGAATTCTGGTGGCTTCTACCATCGCCACCCTGCTCCTTGTGCCGCCTTGGCGGTTTACATGAGCCACTGACTGGATCAGAACCGGTTGGTCGCGAAGCAGGGTCTCCGCTTGACTTAGGGCGTTGTATATGGCCCTTAGTTCCAGGATATTGATGTGAAGGCAAGTCTCCTGCCTTGACCACAGCCCTTGGAAATTTCTTCCCTGTGTGACTGCCCCCCACCCTCGGAGGCTTGCATCCGTGGTCACCAGGACCCAGTCCTAAATGCCGAATCTGCGACCTTCGAGAAGGTGAGCACTCTGCAGTCACCACAGGAGAGACACCCTGGCTCTGGGGGATAGGGTGATTAACCGATGCATCCGAAGATGTGATCCGGACCACTTGTCCAGTAAGTCCCATTGGAAGGTCCTCCTATGGAACCTGCCGAAGGGAATGGCCTCAAATGATGCCACCCTCCTTCCCAGGACTCGAGTGCAGTGATGCACTGACACCTGTTTTGGTTTTAATAGATTCCTGACCAGTGTCACGAGCTTCTGAGCTCTCTCTATCGGGAGATAAACCCTTTTCTGGTCTGTGTCTAGGATCATGCCTAGGAGAGGCAGATGAGCTGTAAGAACCAACTGCGACTTTGGAATATATAGAATCCAGCCGTGTTGCCGTTTCACTTCCAGAGAAAGTGATACGCTGTTCAGCAACTGCTCTCTTGATCTCGCTTTTATGAGGAGATCGTCCAAGTACGTGATAATAGTGACACCTTGCTTCCGCAGGAGCACCATCATTTCCGCCATTACCTTGGTGAATATTCTCAAAGCCGTGGAGAGACCAAACGGCAACGTCTGAAATTGGTAATGACCATCCCGTACCGCAATTCTGAGGTACGCCTGATGAGGTGGATAAATGGGGACATGAAGGTATGCATCCTTTATGTCCCGAGTCACCATAAAATCTCCCCCTTTCAGGCTTGCAATAACCGCTCTGAGCGATTCCATCTTGAACTTGAACCCTTTCAGGTATATGTTCAGGGATTTTAAATTCAATATGGGTCTGACCGAACCGTCTGGTTTCGGGACTACAACATGGTCGAATAATAACCCCCTCCTTGTTGAAGGAGGGGAAACTTGACCACCACCTGTTGAAGATACAATTTATGAATTGCAGTTAACACTGTTTCCCTCTCGTGGGGGGAAGCCGGCAGGGCCGTCGGTGCGGGGGCATCTTCTCAAAGTCCAGCTTGTATCCCTGAGACGCAATATCTATTGCCCAGGGATCTAACAGGGAGTGAACCCACTTGTGGCTGAACTGACGAAGGCGTGCCCCCACCGGGCCTAGCTCCGCCTTGCGGTGGATTTTTGTAGAGGCCGGGGAGGACTTCTGTTCCTGGGAACTAGCTGTGTTGTGCAGCTTCTTTCCTGTGCCCCCGCCTCTGGCAAGAAAGGACGCACCTCGGACTTTCTTGTTTCTTTATTCGAATGGCTGCATTTGATAATGTCGTGCTTTCCTAGGCTGTGCAGGAATATAAGGCAAAATATCAGAATTACCAGCTATAGCTGTGTAGACCAGGTCCGAGAACCCTTCCTCAGCCTTCCACATGCCTCTTAAGTCGGCATCATCTGTCCATTGCATATTCTACAGGACACGTCAAGCAGAAATCGACATAGCTTTGACTCTAGGACCCAGTATACTCATGTCTCTTTGGGCATGTTTTATATATATATATATATCTATCTATCACTTAAGACAGCATCTTTAATATATATATATCTCTATATATACATATATATATATATATATATATGCATACTAGGGTCTCAATCTCTGCTGATAAGGTACCTGTCCACGCTGCCACAGCGCTATAAACCCATGCCGACACAATCGTCGGTCTGAGTAGTATACTAGAATGTGCACGCTATCTGCAGGATCCCTGAGAATAGCTAGTGCTACCTTCTGTGCAAACAGGACACCCTAGGGGAAGATTCCCAACACATCCTGGCCCTAGTGGGGAAAGGATACTGCCTGAGAATTTTTTGTGGGAAGCTGCCGTCTCTTGTCTGGAGATTCCCGCTCTTTTTCCTCATGAGAGGAGGGAAATTTACCTCAGCTTTCTTCCCCTTAACATGTGTACCCTTGTGTCAGGGACAAATGAGTCATCAGTGATATGCAAATCATCTTTTATTACAATAATCATATATTGAATACCTTTCAGCCATCTTGGCTATAACTTTGCATTATAGTAGTCGACACTGGAGTCAAACTCCATGTCGATATCAGTGTTTATTATTTTGGATAGTGAGCATTGTGAGACTCTGAAGGTCTCTGTGACACAGGGACAGACATGGGTAGATTTCCTGTCTGTTCTCTAATCTTTTGTGCAATAAATTCACCTCAGCACTTACACATATCCAAACAGGTGTCGGCGTTGTCGACGGAGACACCCTCTCACACACATATTTGCTCTATCTCCTCCTTAGGGGAGCCTTTTACCTCAGACATGTCGACACACACGTACCAACACACCACACACACAAGGGATGCTCTATTTGAAGACAGTTCCCCCACAAGGCCCTTTGGAGAGACAGAGAGAGAGTATGCCAGCACACACCCCAGCGCTATATGACCCAGGAATCACACAGTAACTTAGTGTTAACCCAGTAGCTGCTGTATATATTGTTTTTACGCCAAATTTATGTGCCCCACCCTCTCTTTTTCACCCTCTCTATCGTGCAGGGGAGAGCCTGGGGAGCTTCCTCTCAGCGGAGCTGTGGGGAGAAAATGGTGCTGGTGAGTGCTGAGGAAGAAGGCCCCGCCCCCTCAGCGGCGGGCTTCTCCCGCGATTTTGTGTAAAATTAATAGCGGGGGCTCATGCATATAACAGTGTCCAACTGTATATATGCTGCTTTTGCCAGGAGGTACTTAATTGCTGCCCAGGGCCCCCCCCCCCCCCCCCCTGCGCCCTGCACCCTACAGTGACCGGAGTGTGTGGGTTAGTGTGGGAGCAATGGCGCACAGCTGCAGTGCTGTGCGCTACCTCATGTGAAGACAGGAGTCTTTTGCTGCCGATTTCGATGTCTTCTTGCTTATGCCGGCTTCTGTATTCTCGCTCTGCGAGGGGGACGGCGGCGCGGCTCCGGGAACGGACGACCAAGGTTAAGATCCTGTGTTCGAACCCTCTGGAGCTAATGGTGTCCAGTAGCCTAAGAAGCGCAACCTAGCCGCAGTTAGTAGGTTTGCTTCTCTCCCCTCAGTCCCTCGTAGCAGAGAGTCTGTTGCCAGCAGAAGCTCTCTGAAAATAAAAAACCTAACTAAAATACTTTCTTATTAGCAAGCTCAGGAGAGCCCACTAAAAGCACCCAGCTCTGGCCGGGCACAGATTCTAACTGAGGTCTGGAGGAGGGGCATAGAGGGAGGAGCCAGTGCACACCAGTAGTACTAAATCTTTCTTAGAGTGCCCAGTTTCCTGCGGAGCCCGTCTATTCCCCATGGTCCTTACGGAGTCCCCAGCATCCACTAGGACGTTAGACAAATATGGTGACTATAAATCACTAACAAAAATACACAGCAAGTATATCTTATGAAATACCTAGATTATTTAGAAAACCTGACACACTTAGCCCCCTCAGGTTACAGAATATAGGAGTAGCACACTGAGTGAAATACCCAATATGGCAGCCACACAGCAGCTACATGCATACACACATATATAGTCACAAGCGTACCATGCAGAAATTATACACCATAAAACTGCACTGGACTAGCAATACAAAGTAATACTCAGTATAGCTATATATGTTAACATTAGATATAACAAAGCACAGTAGATACTGGATGTATATCACAGGGTGTTTGTACCACACAGCCCTGAATGTATGCACTCTTTCTTAACTAAGACTGTCCCTTGACAGGTAGAATACTTGTGTCCTGTAAAATGCACAGCGCTGGCGAGCAGGCGGCTTTAAAGAGGAGGATTTGCCCCAGCAGTCCCAGGAACAGCGCAGCTCCGTGTGATGGCGGCTGACAGGGAGTGAGGGAGAGATATGCAGCTCCATGGCGGAAACATTCACTGAAATGGCGCTTTGGGGCTGGGGCTACAGGTTAGGCCTTATCCCCCTGCTGGCTTCCCCACCGGGCGCTGCGGGCTTTGATTAAAACAGGGTTTTTATGAGAGAAAAACCTCCACCTGTGCCCTGTGTCCCAGTGACTAGTGGAGCGGCTGCCCCATTACAGTGTCCACGACCAGCGCGCGCGGCCCGCCTCCCACGGCCGCACCGGATCGCGGTTAACAGCGGTCCAAAGGAACCCCTTACCTCCCCTTGTACCTGCGGCCACGCGATCCTGGAGGGCAGCGGCGGGTGTGTGTGACTAACAGAAGGTCACCGAAGCCTCCGCTGTAGTTACCCGGTAACCAGGGCTCGGGAGTATACAGCGCCGCTTGGGGAGTGATGGAGCTGCAGCAAAGGATGTCTTATGTGACATGCATAAAAGCTGCAGCCCTTGAAGTCTTCAAAAGTTCTTCTTTCTTCTAATTAAGCTATAATATGGGCTGCATTGGCAGCCCCCCTGTTGATTGCCTGCTTACTGCATGGCACCAACTTACAAACTGAGCTCCTGTGCATGGAGGCGGGGTTATAGAGGAGGCGGCGCTGTGCATCTTGGGAACAGTCAAAGCTTTGAGCCTGTTGGTGCCTCGGATCAAGATCCTACTCTACACCCCGATGTTAATCCTTGTGGAGCCCAGTGTACCCCGCAGCAGAAATTAAAGTACATATCCTTAATGTCGAGAGACACCAGAAATTCCCCCTCCTCCAGACTTGAGGTCATCGCTGTCAGAGACTCCATCTTGAACTTGAATGTCTTGAAACTCCAGTTTGTACCCTTGGGACACTATGGTCCAGGCCAGATTGAACCCAGAAGTGACTGAAGAGTTTCAGATGTGCCCCCACCTGAGCGGACACCCGCAAGGGAGCCCCAGAGTCATGCTGAAGGTTTGGCAGAAGCAGGGGTTGATTTCTGCTCCTGTGATCCCGGAGACACTGTGGGCTTTTTTCTTTTTCCCCTTCCTCTACCCGCAAAGAAAGGTGAACCTTTACCCTTTTTGTATCTATTGGGCCGAAAGGATTGCATCTGAGAGTGGTGTCTTTTTCGCCGGTGCAGGAGCATAAGGCAAGAATGTCGACTTACCCGCGGTAGCCGCAGAAACTAAAGCATCCAGTCCATCTCCAAACAAGGCCTCACCTTTGTACAGGAGAGCCTCCATATTTCTTTTGGAATCTGCGTCAGCATTCCATTGGGGAATCCACAACACCCTTCGTGCTGAGATTGCCATGGTAGCGGCTCTTGATCCCAAGAGACCAATATCTTTCATGGTTTCTAGCATGTACGCAGCATCGTCTTTGATATGACCTAACGTTAGGAGTATCTTGTCTCTATCTATTGTGTCATTGTCTGATGACAAGTTTTCTGACCACTTTTCAATAGCATTACTCACCCACGCACAGGCATTGGTAGGCCTGAGTAATGTCCCATTGGCCACATAAGTAGATTTCAACGTAGTCTCTAACTTGCGGTCTGCCGGTTCTTTAAGTGAAGCCGTCGCAGGCGCAGGGAGAATCACCTTTTGTTAACCTCGTCAGGGCACTGTCTAAAACAGGGGGTGACTCCCACCTTTTCCTGTCCTCTGCAAGGAAAGGATAAGCTACCTGAATTCTTTTGGGAACCTGACATTTCTTTTCAGGATTTGACCAAACTCCCTCAAAGAGATTGTTCAGCTCATGAGATGGAAGAAAAGTTACATTACTTTTCTTTTCTTTACAAAAGTAAGCCTTCTCCTGTGGTAAAGGAGGGGCCTCAGTAACTTCTAACACCTCCTTTATAGCAATAATCATGTATTGAATGTTTTTTTGCTAATTTTGGATCTATTCCCCTGGAATCACTAGTGTCGACACAGGAATCAGAGTCCGTGTCGGTATCAGTTTGTACTATTTGTGCAAATGACCTTTTATGTGTACCAGAGGGATCCCCTGTGGATGAAAAGGCAGAACTACTAAAAATCACATCTTCAACAGATTTTCTCCAGTTTTCTGCATGAGACTCAGACTTATCCAATCTCTTACTGATATGATTCACACTATCATGTAATTCTTTCACCCATTCAGGCTCTTGGTGTGCCAGCAGCGCCACCACATTACAACTCTGAGTCCCTAAAATGGCTCCCTCAGGGGAAGAGCTCCCTGCCTCAGACATGTCACACATGTGCACAATCACACCACAGTCACTCCGGGGCTTATAGGAGACAGACCCACAGTAAAATCTGTCAGAGGGACACAGAAAGGAATTGCCAGTCCACAACTCAGCGCCTAAAGAAAAAATCCCTGTCGCGTACTTTTTACAGAGACTTTTCGCACTATATATATTGGCAATAATAGGTTATAGAACCACAATATACACTCCCCCCCCCCCTTTTAGCACCATTATACTTGATTCAGAAGTGGAGAGGAGGATCAGCGTTTCTTCCCCTGCTGTGTGCTGGAATAAAATGGTGCTGGACAGTGTGCTGGCTGTCTGAGGAAGAAGCCCGCCCCCTGTAATGGTGCATTTTTCCTCAGCTATTGAACTAGATATTTATACTGGCGGGGGTGTAGGACTGTGCCACAGCATCATATGCCACCTTTTGCCTGTGAGAGTAGGTTTCATTCTGCCCAGGGCGCCCTCACGACAACCGGAGATCCCTCTCTGCAGACCTCCGGTAATACTACTCACCAGTCTTCTGACTTCTGGCTCTGTTAGGGGGGTGACGGCATGCTGTGGGAGTGAGCGCATAGCCGCAGCTAGTGTTCAGTACCCTTCAGGAGCTAATGGTGTCCTGTCAGCAAAAGCAGAGCCATGAAACTCTTTAGGAAGTTGGCTCCTACTTCTTCCCCCTAAGTCCCACGAAGCAGAGAAACTGTTGCCAGCAGTCTCCCTGAAAATAAAAACCTAACATAAAGTCTTTTAGTGAAACTCAGTAGAGCTCCACTAGAATGCGACCAGTCTGCCTGGGCACATTTTCTAAACTGAGGTCTGGAGGAGGGGCAAAGAGGGAAGAGCCAGTTCACACTCTGAAAAAGCCTTAAAGTGCCCATGGCTCCTGCGGAACCATCTATACCCCATGGTACTGAAGTGGACCCCAGCATCCTCTAGAACGTATGAGAAACACAGATAGTGGTGAGATTCACACCAGCTCACACATAACAACAGAAAACCAAGCCAACCAGCCTGAAACAAGTCAGCAACGGCTGAACAACAGTACTTAACCAAGTAACAATGGAGTACGTAACCAAGTAACAAGGCAGTACTGAAGCAAGTAACAACTGCAGGATAACGAAGCGCTGGGCGGGCGCCCAGCATCCTCTACGGACTGCGAGAAAAGGATTTACCAGTAGGTAATTAAAATCCTATTTTCTCTTACATCCTAGAGGATGCTGGGGTCCACATTAGTACCATGGGGATGTACCAAAGCTCCCAGTATGGGAGGGAGAGCCGGAGGCTCCTGCAGAACCGACTGACCAAACTTTAGGTCCTCAGAGGCCAAAGTATCGAACTTGTAGAACTTAGCAAACGTATTCGACCCTGACCAAGTTGCTTATCCATTATTCACTATCCCTATTCAGAGTACAATCAGTGCAATTTGGTCTCTTGCTGCTACTCAATCACTATTATTGGTAGATAAGTCTTGCCTTTATACCATGGGTCTTCAACCTGTGGCCCTCCAGCTGCCGTGAAACTACACATCCCAGCATGCCCTGCCACAGTTTTGCTATTAAGGTATGCTAAAACTGAGCCAGTGCATGCTGGTATGTGTAGTTCCACAGCAGCTGGAGGGCCGCAGGTTGAAGACCCATGCTTTATACTATCAGGGTGCAAAGCAATATCATTATCTCACGGTATCTAACTAAGTTTTACTAATCATTTTGTGTATACATGTTTTTATTTTCTTTGTTTAATAAATCCCATTTTATACACGTCGGCTCTCTGTTATCATAATTTTCCCTGTTACTTTACGCAGCCGTTTCTACTTTAATTTCTATCTCTATCGTTTAAACACACACACTGTTTAGTACGGTAGCGCATAGTACCAGGGTAACTTTATTCATTTCTGTGTGGTTAATCTAGAGGCGCTGTTAAAGCAGTTATTTGTTTCTCCGCAAATCTGAGATAAGCCTGGTGAGGCTGCCAGATCGGTATGTGCAGGTAGGCATCCTTAATATCCAGGGATACCAGGAATTCCCCCTTCTCCAGACCTGAGATCACCGCTCTCAGAGACTCCATCTTGAATTTTAACTCCCTCAAGTTGGGTTCAATGATTTTAGGTTTAATATCGGCCTTACCGAACCGTCTGGTTTCGGTACCACAAACAGGTTTGAGTAATAACCCTTGTGTAGTAGGTGGGGTGGAACTGGAACAATTACATTTGACATTAGCAATTTTTGAATGGCTTCCTGCAGGATAGCACTTTCTGTCAGCAAAGCTGGCAAGCCTGATTTGAAGAATCTATGAGGTGGGAGTTCTTGAAACTCCAGTATGTACCCCTGGGTAACGATATCTTGAACCCAGGGATCCAGGCATGAGGATGCCCAGACATGACTGAAATTTCTTAGTCTTGCTCCCACCTGCCTGATTTCCAGGCTGGGAGTTCCACCGTCATGCCTAGGATTTTGAGGAAGCAGAAACAGGTTTCTGTTCCTGGGAACCTGTGGGTGCAGGTTTTCGGGATTTCCCCCAACCACCTCTAAAGAAAGTGGAGGGGGATTTGGACTTTTTAACTTTAGCGGTCCGGAAGGACTGCATTGCAGACGTAGGATATGATTTTCTAGTCGTTGGTGTAGCAGAGGGAAGAAAAGTTTACTTAGCTGCAGTTGCCATGGAGATCCACGCATCTAATGCTTCCCCAAACAGAGCCTGACAAGGGTAAGTTCTCCACACTCTTCTTGGATTCCGCATCCGCAGACCATTGGCGCAGCCAGAGTCCTCTGCGTGCAGAGACAGCCATGAAAGAAGCCCTCGCATTCAGATATCCAAGGTCCTTCATGGCTTCCACCATGAAACCTGCAGAATCCTGTATGTGACGTAAAAATAGTATTTTGGTACTTACCAGGTAAATCCTTTTCTTTGAATCCATAGGGGGCACTGGAGTACTCTTAGTGTTTTGGGATATGGACGGTGTTAGCAAGGACTGGGCACTGAATATTCAAATTTCAGTAACTCTCCTCCCCTCTATACTCCCAGAATACCTCAGTGTTTATTCCTGAGGCGATCAGGATAGAGAGGATGAACAATGGAGAATTACCTATAACATTATAACATAATGGACAACAATAAAGTTGACACATAACGTAACTGACAACTAACCAGTTGACACCATAACCGATAAATCGGTGAGAATGTGTTTCCATAAGATCCACTGAACTTACCACAACCAGGTAAAACTGCTCTGGGTGGGCGTCCAGTGCCCCCTACGGATTCAAAGAAAAGGATTTACCTGGTAAGTACCAAAATCCTATTTTCTTTTTCATCCACTAGGGGTCACTGGAGTACTCTTGGGATGTACCAAAGCTTCCCCTGTGGGCGGGAGAGCTGTTTGGCACCTGTAACACTAAGCGGCCAAAGCTATATGCTGATGCCGCAAACGTATCAAACTTGTAAAAGCGCACAAACGTGTGCACTGATGAGCATGTAGCCGCACGGCAAAGCTGCGTCGTAGAAGCTCCACGACCAGCTGCCCATGAAGTTCCCACAGAACGTGTGGAATGAGCTGTTACTGATGTAGGCGGCTGTAACCTAGCATGAAGGTAAGCCTGACGTATGGTCAGTTTTATCCATCTGGATAAGGTCTGCTTAGAAGCTGGCCAACCCATCTTGGCAGCATGATAGAGAACAAACAACGTATCCGTCTTACGAACTGTAGACGTTCGGGATACCTAAACGCGTAATGCGCGTACCACATCCAAAGTTCCCGAATTACCTGTTCACACAGGAACTACCATTGTTTGATTGATGTGAAAAAGATGACACTACCCATGGCAATAAAACGGAATTCATCCGAAGTTCCACTCTGTCATCATGAAACCCCAAAAACGGTGGCTTGCAAGACAAGGCACCCAAATCTGAAACACGCCTTGCCGAAGCTAAGGCTAGAAGAAAAATTGTTTTCCAAATGAGAAACTTAATATCCACTTGCTGTAAGGGTTCAAAATATGACAACTGTAAGAAATCTAAAACCAGATTCAAGTCCCATGGCGCTGTAGGTGGAAAGAATGGAGGCTGTACTCGGAGGACACCTTGCAGAAAGGTGTGTACAGACGGCAATAGAGCCAATCGTCTTTGAAAGTAAACTGACAAAGCAGAGACCTGCACCTTTAGTGTAGATAAACGCAGTCCTCCATCTAACCCCGTCTGTAGAAATAACAAAAGACGGGATAACTTGAAAGATGATGTCGGAAACTTCCGAGCTTCACACCAACCTATATAGGCACGCCAAATTCTGTAATAATGAGCTGCCGTAACTGGCTTCCTAGCACGTAACATGGTTGGTATAACCGATTCTGGAATGCCCTCTCTTCTTAAGAGGGCGGTCTCCACAGCCACCCCGTCAAACGCAGCCGCGCTAAATCGGGGTAAAGGAACGGACCCTGTTGTAACAAGTCCGGACGTAGTGGGAGCGGCCAAGGATGGTCTGCGAGTAATCCGCGGAGATCCGAGAACCAAGCTCTCCGAGGCCAATGAGGCGCCACTAGTATGACTGTGGCGGACTCTCTTTTGATCCCTTTTAGCAACAGAGGAAGCAGCGGAAACGGTGGAAACAGATACACGAGGCTGAGCATCCACCGCCACTGCCTTTGGATCTCTCGTTCTGAACACATACTGGGGCGTTTGGTGATTGTGGCGAGATGCCATCAGGTCCACTTGAGGGTAACCCCACCTTTGGACCAACATGTGAAACCCTTCTGGATTTAATGCCCATTTTCCTGGATGAAAAATCCCGACGACTGAGATAATCCGCCTCCCAGTTGTCCACTCCCGGAATGAACACTGCCGACAATATCACTTGGTGATGCTCGGGCCAAATGAGGATACGAGCTACTTCCCGCATTGCCATGTGGCTTCTCGTTCCTCTTTGTTTGTTAATGTACGCGTCCGCCGTCGCGTTGTCTGACTGCACCTGGACAGTCTGAGACCGGAGCATGTGCACTACTTGTCGTAGCCCATTGTAAATTACCTGGAGTTCCAGGATATTTAGAGACAGCAATCTTTCGTGATCTGCCCAGAGACCCTGGAGCTGACAATTTTGAACCACAGCTCCCCAACCTCTGAGAATCGCGTCCGTCGTTAGAATTATCCAATTCCAGGCGTTGAACCGTTTCTCTGCGGTTAGATTGTGTACTTTGAGCCACCAGAGTAGAGATACTCTGGTCCGTGGCGACAACCTCACCCTGTGGTGAATCTGCAGATGCGAGCCCGACCTGCGAGCACATCCAGTTGAAAAGGACGCGAGTGAAATCTTCCGACCTGAAGCGCTTCAAAAGCCACCACCATTGTGCCTAAGAGGCGAATGGACAAATGTACCGAGACTGTGCGTGGCTTGACCACTAATTGTACCAGATGATGAATAATCTGTACCTTCTGTTATGGTAGGTAAATTCTTTGATTTACCGTATCGAGAATCATACCTAGGAATTGAAGTCGTTGAGACGGAATTAGATGTGATTTCTTGAAGTTGACAATCCAACCGTGCTGAACTAGTACATTGTACGTTAACAACGCATGTTGGAGGAGCATCTGTTGAGACGGAGCTTTGATGAGCAGATCGTCCAAGTACGGAACTATTATCACTCCCAAGGATCTGAGATGAGCTATCATCACAGACATCACTTTGGTGAATACCCGAGTCACTGACGAGAGGCCAAACGGTAGAGCCTGAAACTGGTAATGGTTCTGCCGTATCGCAAAACGCAAGAACCTCTGATGAGGTGGCCAAATCGGAATGTGTAAGTACGCATCCTTGAGATCCAGCGCAATCCTAAATTCCTGTGGCTCTAAACCTGCAATTACTGACCGCAGAGATTCCAACTTGAATCTGTAGTAAGTGACGTACTGAATGAGATCCTGTAAGTTCAATATTGGCCTGACCGAGCCATCCGGCTTTGGAGCCACAAACAAACTGGAATAATAACCCTGACCTTGTTGGTGTACAGGGACCGGAATCAAAACTGCGGAATCCAGCAGAGACTGAATGGCAATTTGCAGAACCGCCCTCTTGTCGTCCGACACAGGCAGTCCTGTCTTGAAAAACCGCAGTGGCGGGAGACAGTCGAACTGTATTTTGTAACCTTTTTACATTAAATTGCGGATCCACCCATCTGTGGATGTCTGGAACCACGCCAAATGGAACGTCTGAAGGCGTGCCCCCACAACTGGAGATCCGAGACGGCTGGGAGCCCGTCATGCCACTGGCTTGTTGATGGTCTTAGCGTCCTGACGACGGTTAGTGGTTTGTTGAAACCACGTCCTCTACGTCTACCATGTGTGGTTGTTCCTGTATCACGGCCTTGATAGGGCTGAGGTCTAAAGGATTGGAACGCTGGTTCAGAGTATTACCGTCTAGGTACCTCAGAAATCCATATGTCCACTTCAGGACCAAACAATTGCTCGCCAGCGTAAGGTAACGCTTCTATACCTCGTTTAACCTCTGCCTCCGTCTGCCAAGAACGCAGCCAGAGGGCATGTCGTGCCGCATGATCAGTGAGAATTATAATGTGGTCTTTTTGTAGGCTGACCTGAGCTGTGTTTAATATATACAAAGATATATATACCTACATCCATTATCCGAAAAAACACTAAGAGTACTCCAGTGACCCCTAGTGGATGAAAAAGAAAACAATTCAATGTCACTTCTATCCTTAGTATCTAACTCCTCTAGTAAAGTGCCTGACCACTTTACTATGGCTTTAGAAATCCATGCACAAGCAATAGTGGGTCTTAAAGCTACGCCATTTGCTGTGTATTTGAGTGTAGTCTCAATCTTGTGGTCGGCCGGCTCTTTTAAAGCGGTGGACCCAGGGACAGGTAAAACCACTTTCTTAGACAACCTAGATACAGAAGCGTCTACCACCGGTGGGTTTTCTCACTTTTTCCTATCCTCCTCCGGGATAGGAAAAGCAATGAGAACCCTTTTAGGGATCTGGAACTTTTTCTCTTGGTTTTCCCAGGATTTTTCAAACAATGCGTTTAGTTCCTTGGATGCAGGGAAGATAAAGGGGGACTTCTTGAGTTGCACCCCCTTAGCAATGGATGCCTCTCCACCCAGTATATCCCCTTCACCATCTCCCGTATCAGTGGCGCACGCAGGGGGGTTTCCGAGTACCTGGAAACCCCCCCTGATGAGCCAACATTTTAATTTTTGAGACGGTAACAGCAGTGTCTCCGTCTCAGTAAAAGCCGCGATTGCATACGCGACCGTGATAGCGGAGCTGCTGCAGCAGAGAGCTATGTGGCTCTCTGTATAGAGTGTCCTGGGGGAGCTGCTGGCTGCGTCCACACAGTGCCATCAGTCTGCTTCCGCCTCCCAGCCCCTGATGGACGGTACAGTACTGTACAGTATATTTAAATATGTGTGTGTGCAATATATATATATATATATACACATATGTGTGTGTATATATATATATATATACATACATATATATATAAAATAAGATTTTAAACCTACCGGTAAATCTTTTTCTCCTAGTCCGTAGAGGATGCTGGGGACTCCGTAAGGACCATGGGGTATAGACGGGCTCCGCAGGAGACATGGGCACTATAAAGAAACTTTAGAATGGGTGTGCACTGGCTCCTCCCTCTATGCCCCTACTCCAGACCTCAGTTAGAGAACTGTGCCCAGAGGAGACGGACAGTATGAGGAAAGGATTTTTGTTAATCCAAGGGCAAGATTCATACCAGCCCACACCATCCACACCGTATAACCTGGAATATACGCAACCAGTTAACAGTATGAACAAAACAGTATCAGGCAAAGACTGATTTCAACTGTAACATAACCCTTATGTAAGCAATAACTATATACAAGCCTTGCAGAAAATAGTCCGCACTGGGACGGGCGCCCAGCATCCTCTACGGACTAGGAGAAAATAAGAATTTACTTACCGATAATTCTATTTCTCGGAGTCCGTAGTGGATGCTGGGGTTCCTGAAAGGACCATGGGGAATAGCGGCTCCGCAGGAGACAGGGCACAAAAGTAAAGCTTTCCGATCAGGTGGTGTGCACTGGCTCCTCCCCCTATGACCCTCCTCCAAGCCAGTTAGGTACTGTGCCCGGACGAGCGTACACAATAAGGGAGGAATTTTGAATCCCGGGTAAGACTCATACCAGCCACACCAATCACACCGTACAACTTGTGATCTAAACCCAGTTAACAGTATGATAACAGCGGAGCCTCTGAAAAGATGGCTCACAACAATAATAACCCGATTTTTGTAACTATGTACAAGTATTGCAGATAATCCGCACTTGGGATGGGCGCCCAGCATCCACTACGGACTCCGAGAAATAGAATTATCGGTAAGTAAATTCTTATTTTCTCTATCGTCCTAGTGGATGCTGGGGTTCCTGAAAGGACCATGGGGATTATACCAAAGCTCCCAAACGGGCGGGAGAGTGCGGATGACTCTGCAGCACCGAATGAGAGAACTCCAGGTCCTCCTTAGCCAGGGTATCAAATTTGTAGAATTTAGCAAACGTGTTTGCCCCTGACCAAGTAGCTGCTCGGCAAAGTTGTAAAGCCGAGACCCCTCGGGCAGCCGCCCAAGATGAGCCCACCTTCCTTGTGGAATGGGCATTTACATATTTTGGCTGTGGCAGGCCTGCCACAGAATGTGCAAGCTGAATTGTATTACACATCCAACTAGCAATAGTCTGCTTAGAAGCAAGAGCACCCAGTTTGTTGGGTGCATACAGGATAACAGCAAGTCAGTTTTCCTGACTCCAGCCGTCCTGGAACATATTTTCAGGGCCCTGACAACATCTAGCAACTTGGAGTCCTCCAAGTCCCTAGTAGGTGCAAGGCACCACAATAAGCTGGTTCAGGTAAAACACTGACACCACCTTAGGGAGAGAACTGGGGACGAGTCCGCAGCTCTGCCCTGTCCGAATGGACAAACAGATATGGGCTTTTTTGAGAAAAAACCACCAATTTGACACTCGCCTGGTCCAGGCCAGGGCCAAGAGCATGGTCACTTTTCCTGTGAGATGCTTCAAATCCACAGATTTGACTGGTTTTAAACCAATGTGATTTGAGGAATCCCAGAACTACGTTGAGATCCCACAGTGCCACTGGAGGCACAAAAGGGGGTTGTATATGCAATACTCCCTTGACAACTTCTGGACTTCAGGAACTGAAGCCAATTCTTTCTGGAAGAAAATCGACAGGGCCGAAATTTGAACCTTAATGGACCCCAATTTGAGGCCCATAGACACTCCTGTTTGCAGGAAATGCAGGAAACGACCGAGTTGAAATTTCTTTGTGGGGCCTTCCTGGCCTCACACCACGCAACATATTTTCGCCACATGTGGTGATAATGTTGTGCGGTCACCTCCTTTCTGGCTTTGACCAGGGTAGGAATGACCTCTTCCGGAATGCCTTTTTCCCTTAGGATCCGGCTTTCCACCGCCATGCCGACAAACGCAGCTGCGGTAAGTCTTGGAACAGACATGGTACTTGCTGAAGCAAGTCCCTTCTTAGCGGCAGAGGCCATAAGACCTCTGTAAGCATCTCTTGAAGTTCCGGGTACCAAGTCCTTCTTGGCCAATCCGGAGCCATGAGTATAGTTCTTACTCCTCTACGTCTTATAATTCTCAGCACCTTAGGTATGAGAAGCAGAGGAGGGAACACATACACCGACTGGTACACCCACGGTGTTACCAGAACGTCCACAGCTATTGCCTGAGGGTCTCTTGACCTGGCGCAATACCTGTCCCGTTTTTTGTTCAGACGGGACGCCATCATGTCCACCTTTGGTATTTCCCAACGGTTTACAATCATGTGGAAAAAACTTCCCGATGAAGTTTCCACTCTCCCGGGTGGAGGTCGTGCCTGCTGAGGAAGTCTGCTTCCCAGTTTCCATTCCCGGGATGAAACACTGCTGACAGTGCTATCACATGATTTTCCGCCCAGCGAAAAGTCCTTGCAGTTTTTGCCATTGCCCTCCTGCTTCTTGTGTCGCCCTGTCTGTTTACGTGGGCGACTGCCGTGATGTTTTTCCCACTGGATAAATACCGGCTGACCCTGAAGCAGAGGTCTTGCTAAGCTTAGAGCATTATAAATTTACCCTTAGCTCCAGTATATTTATGTGGAGAAAAGTCTCCAGACTTGATCACACTCCCTGGAAATTTTTTCCCTGTGTGACTGCTCCCCAGCCTCTCGGGCTGGGCTCCGTGGTCACCAGCATCCAATCCTGAATGCCGAATCTGCGGCCCTCTAGAAGATGAGCACTCTATAACCACCACAGGAGAGACACCCTTGTCCTTGGATATAGGGTTATCCGCTGATGCATCTGAAGATGCGATCCGGGCCATTTGTCCAGCAGATCCCACTGAAAAGTTCTTGCGTGAAATCTGCCGAATGGAATTGCTTCGTAGGAAGCCACCATTTTTACCAGGACCCTTGTGCAATGATGCACTGTTTTTAGGAGGTTCCTGACTAACTCGGATAACTCCCTGGCTTTCTCTTCCGGGAGAAACACCTTTTTCTGGACTGTGTCCAGAATCATCCCTAGGCCCAGCAGACGTGTCGTCGGATCAGCTGCGATTTTGGAATATTTAGAATCCACCCGTGCTGTTGTAGCAGTATCCGAGATAGTGCTACTCCGACCTCCAACTGTTCCCTGGACTATGCCCTTATCAGGAAATCGTCCAAGTAAGGGATACTTAAGACGCCTTTTCTTCGAAGAAGAATTACCATTTCGGCCATTACCTTGGTAAAGACCCGGGGTGCCGTGGACAATCCAAACGGCAGCGTCTGAAACTGATAGTGACAGTTCTGCACCACGAACCTGAGGTACCCTTAGTGAGAAGGGCAAATTTGGGACATAGAGGTAAGCATCCCTGATGTCCCGGGACACTATATAGTCCTCTTCTTCCTGGTTCGTTATCACTGCTCTGAGTGACTCCATCTTGATTTGAACCTTTGTAAGTGTTCAAAAAATTTTTTTTTTTTTTTTTTTTTTTTAGAATAAGTCTCACCTAGCCTTCTGGCTTCAGTACCACAATATAGTGTGGAATAATACCCCTTTTCTTGTAGTAGGAGGGGTAATTTAGTTATCACCTGCTGGGAATACAGCTTGTGAATTTTTTTCCATACTGCCTCCTTGTCGGAGGGAGACCTTGGTAAAGCAGACTTCAGGAGCCTGCGAAGGGGAAACGTCTCGACCTTCCAATCTGTACCCCTGGGATACTACTTGTAGGATCCAGGGGTCCTGTACGGTCTCAGCGCCATGCTGAGAACTTGTCAGAAGCGGTGGAACGCTTCTGTTCCTGGGAATGGGCTGCCTGCTGCAGTCTTCTTCCCTTTCCTCTATCCCTGGGCAGATATGATCTTATAGGGACGAGAGGACTGAGGCTGAAAAGACGGTGTCTTTTTCTGCAGAGATGTGACTTAGGGTAAAAAACGGTGGATTTTCCAGCAGTTGCCGTGGCCACCAGGTCCGATGGACCGACCCCAAATAACTCCTCTTCCTTTATACGGCAATACACCTTTGTGCCGTTTGGAATCTGCATCACCTGACCACTGTCGTGTCCATAACATCTTTTGGCAGTTATGGACATCGCATTTACTCATGATGCCAGAGTGCAAATATCCCTCTGTGCATCTCGCATATATAGAAATGCATCCTTTAAATGCTCTATAGTCAATAAAATACTGTCCCTGTCAAGGGTATCAATATTTTTAGTCAGGGAATCCGACCAAGCCACCCCAGCTCTGCACATCCAGGCTGAGGCGATCGCTGGTCGCAGTATAACACCAGTATGTGTGTATATACTTTTTATGATATTTTTCCAGCCTCCTGTCAGCTGGTCCTTGAGGACGGCCCTATCTATAGACGGTACCGCCACTTGTTTTGATAAGCGTGTGAGCGCCTTATCCACCTTAAGGGGTGTTTCCCAACGCGCCCTAACTTCTGGCGGGAAAGGGTATACCGCCCATAATTTTCTATCGGGGGGAACCCACGCATCATCACACACTTTATTTAATTTATCTGATTCAGGAAAAACTATGGTAGTTTTTTCACATCCCACATAATACCCTCTTTTGTGGTACTTGTAGTATCAGAAATATGTAACACCTCCTTCATTGCCTTTAACGTGTGGCCCTAATAAGGAATACGTTTGTTTATTCACCGTCGACACTGGATTCAGTGTCCCTGTCTGTGTCTGTGTCGACCGACTAAAGTAAACGGGCGTTTTAAAACCCCTGACGGTGTTTTTGAGACGTCTGGACCGGTACTAATTGTTTGTCGGCCGTCTCATGTCGTCAACCGACCTTGCAGCGTGTTGACATTATCACGTAATTTCCTAAATAAGCCATCCATTCCGGTGTCGACTCCCTAGAGAGTGACATCACCATTACAGGCAATTGCTCCGCCTCCTCACCAACATCGTCCTCCTACATGTCGACACACACGTACCGACACACAGCACACACACAGGGAATGCTCTGATAGAGGACAGGACCCACTAGCCCTTTGGAGAGACAGAGGGAGAGTTTGCCAGCACACACCAAAAACGCTATAATTATATAGGGACAACCTTATATAAGTGTTTTCCCTTATAGCATCTTAATATATAAGCATATCGCCAAATTAGTGCCCCCCCTCTCTGTTTTAACCCTGTTTCTGTAGTGCAGTGCAGGGGAGAGCCTGGGAGCCTTCCCTCCAGCCTTTCTGTGAGGGAAAATGGCGCTGTGTGCTGAGGAGATAGGCCCCGCCCCTTTTTCGGCGGCCTCGTCTCCCGCTCTTAACGGATTCTGGCAGGGGTTAAATATCTCCATATAGCCTCCGGAGGCTATATGTGAGGTATTTTTAGCCAAAATAGGTATTCATTTGCCTCCCAGGGCGCCCCCCTCCCAGCGCCCTGCACCCTCAGTGACTGCCGTGTGAAGTGTGCTGAGAGGAAAATGGCGCACAGCTGCAGTGCTGTGCGCTACCTTTAGAAGACTGAGGAGTCTTCTGCCGCCGATTCTGGACCTCTTCTTACTTCAGCATCTGCAAGGGGGCCGGCGGCAAGGCTCCGGTGACCATCCAGGCTGTACCTGTGATCGTCCCTCTGGAGCTGATGTCCAGTAGCCAAGAAGCCAATCCATCCTGCACGCAGGTGAGTTCACTTCTTCTCCCCTCTGTCCCTCGTTGCAGTGATCCTGTTGCCAGCAGGACTCACTGTAAAGTAAAAAACCTAAGCTAAACTTTCTCTAAGCAGCTCTTTAGGAGAGCCACCTAGAATTGCACCCTTCTCGGCCGGGCACAAAATCTAACTGGCTTGGAGGAGGGTCATAGGGGGAGGAGCCAGTGCACACCACCTGATCGGAAAGCTTTACTTTTGTGCCCTGTCTCCTGCGGAGCCGCTATTCCCCATGGTCCTTTCAGGAACCCCAGCATCCACTAGGACGATAGAGAAAAAGATATACCGGTAGGTTTAAAATCTTATTTTCTCCTACGTCCTAGAGGATGCTGGGGACTCCCTAAGGACCATGGGGTTTATACCAAAGCTCCAGACCGGGCGGGAGAGTGCGGACGACTCTGCAGCACCGACTGAGCAAACGCAAGGTCCTCATCAGCCAGGGTATCAAACTTATAGAACTTTGCAAAAGTGTTTGAACCCGACCAGGTAGCTGCTCGGCAAAGCTGTAAAGCCGAGACGCCTCGGGCAGCCGCCCAAGAAGAGCCCACCTTCCTAGTGGAATGGGCCTTTACCGAATTTGGTAAAGGCAATCCAGCCGTAGAATGCGCCTGCTGAATCGTGTTACAGATCCAGCGAGCAATAGTCTGCTTCGAAGCAGGAGCGCCAAGTTTGTTGGCTGCATACAGGACAAACAGTGCCTGTTTTCCTAACCCGAGCCGTCCTGGTTACATAGATTTTTAAGGCCCTGACTACATCCAGGGACTTGGAGTCCTCCAAGTCACCCATAGCCACAGGCACCACAATAGGCTGGTTCATATGAAATGATAAAACCACCTTGGGCAAAAATTGAGGACGAGTCCTCAACTCCGCTCTATCCATATGGAAAATCAGACAGGGGCTCTTATGAGACAAGGCCGCCAATTCGGACACCCGCCTCGCAGATGCCAAGGCCAACAACATGACCACCTTCCAAGTGAGAAATTTTAAGTCAACCGTCTGAAGCGGTTCAAACCAGTGAGAGTTTAGGAACCGTAACACCACGTTAAGGTCCCATGGTGCCACTGGGGGCACGAAAGGAGGCTGGATGTGCAGCACTCCCTTTACAAAAGTCTGGACTTCTGGAAGAGAAGCCAATTCCTTCTGAAAGACAATAGATAGGCTCCATTAAGGTACAGATTTCGGCCCTAAATGGAAATCTTCCGTAGGAGCATTCTTGGCTTCACACCAAGATACATACTTCCTCCAGATACGGTGATAATGTTTCGCCGTCACCTCCTTCCTAGCCTTTATCAGCGTAGGGATAATTTCTTCCGGAATACCTTTCCCAGCTAGGATTCGGTGTTCAACCGCCATGCCGTCAAACGTAACCGCGGTAAGTCTTGGAACACGCAGGGCCCTGCTGCAACAGGTCCTCCCAATGAGGAAGAGGCCACGGATCTTCTGTGAGCATTTCCTGAAGATCTGAATACCAGGCCCTTCGAGGCCAATCTGGAACAATGAGTATTGTCTGCACTCTTTTTCGTCTTATGAGTCTCAATATTTTTGAGATGAGAGGAAGAGGAGGGAACACATAGACCGACTGAAACACCCAAGGTGTCACCAGGGCGTCCACCGCTACTGCCCGAGGGTCCCTTGACCTGGCACAATACCTCCGAAGCTTCTTGTTGAGGCGTGACGCCATCATGTCTATTTGAGCAAGTCCCCACTGACTTGTTAATCTGCAAAAACGTCTTGATGAAGTCCCCACTCTCCTGGATGGAGATCGTGTCTGCTGAGGAAGTCTGCTTCCCAGTTGTCCACTCCCGGAATGAAGACTGCTGACAGAGCGCTTACGTGATTTTCCGCCCAGCAAAGAATCCTGGTGGCTTCCGCCATTGCCACTCTGCTCCTTGTCCCGCCTTGGCGGTTTACATGAGCCACGGCTGTGACGTTGTCTGATTGAATCAGAACCGGTAGGTCGCGAAGAAGATTCTCCGCTTGTCGTAAGCCGTTGTATATGGCCCTCAATTCCAGTACGTTGATGTGTAGACAAGCCTCCTGGCTTGACCATAGTCCCTGAAAATTCCTTCCTTGTGTGACTGCTCCCCATCCTCGGAGGCTCGCGTCCGTGGTTATCAAAACCCATTCTTGAATGCCGAACCTGCGACCCTATAGAAGGTGAGCACTCTGCAGCCACCACAGGAGAGACACCCTGGCCCTGGGGGACAGGCTTATCTTCTGATGTATTTGTAGATGGGACCCGGACCACTTGTCCAGAAGGTCCCACTGAAATGTCCTCGCGTTAAGGGGATGGCCTCGAAGGCTGCCACCATTTTTCCCAGAACTCGAGTGCATTGATGAACAGACACTCTATTTGGTTTTAGCAGGTCTCTGACCATGTTCTGGAGGTCCTGGGCTTTTTCCATTGGGAGAAAAACCCTCTTCTGTTCCATGTCCAGAATCATGCCTAGGAATGATAGACAAGTCGTTGGAATCAATTGAGACTTTGGCAGATTTAGAATAAACCGTGCTGTTGTAGCACTCTCAGGGAAAGCGACACGCTTTTAAGCAATTGATCTCTCTTTTATCAGGAGATCGTCCAAGTACGGGATAATTGTGACTCCCTGCCTGCGCAGGAGCACCATCATCTCCGCCATCACCTTGGTGAAAATCCTCGGGGCCGTGGAAAGCCCAAATGGCAACGTCTGAAACTGGTAATGACAGTCCTGTACAGCGAATCTCAGGTACTCCTGATGAGAAGGATATAGAAGGTATGCATCCTTTATGTCTAGTGACACCATAAAATCCCCACCTTCCAGGCTGGAGATCACTGCCCGGAGCGATTCCATCTTGAATTTGAACTTTTTCAAGTACAGGTTTAGTGATTTTAGATTTAAAATGGGTCTGACCGAGCCATCCGATTTCGGGACCACAAACAGGGTTGAATAGTACATAGAGGGAGGAGCCAGTGCACACCCATTCTAAAGTTCTTTGTAATGCCCATGTCTCCTGCGGAGCCCGTCTATACCCCATGGTCCTTACGGAGTCCCCAGCATCCTCTAGGAAGTAAGAGAAAATAAGATTTTACTTACCGGTAAATCTATTTCTCGTAGTCCGTAGTGGATGCTGGGGACTCCGTAAGGACCATGGGGAATAGACGGGCTCCGCAGGAGACAGGGCACTTTAAGAAAGAATTTGGATACTGGTGTGCTCTGGCTCCTCCCTCTATGTCCCTCCTCCAGACCTCAGTTAAAGAAACTGTGCCCGGAAGAGCTGACAGTACAAGGAAAGGATTTTGGAATCCTGGGCAAGACTCATACCAGCCACACCAATCACACCGTATAACTTGTGATAAACTTACCCAGTTAACAGTATGAACAACAACAGAGCATCAGATCAATCCTGATGCAACTATAACATAACCCTTATGTAAGCAATAACTATATACAAGCATTGCAGAAAAAGTCCGCACTTGGGACGGGCGCCCAGCATCCACTACGGACTACGAGAAATAGATTTACCGGTAAGTAAATATTTTCTCTAACGTCCTAGTGGATGCTGGGGACTCTGTAAGGACCATGGGGATTATACCAAAGCTCCCAAACGGGCGGGAGAGTGCGGATGACTCTGCAGCACCGAATGAGCAAACACAAGGTCCTCCTCAGCCAGGGTATCAAACTTGTAGAACTTTGCAAAAGTGTTTGAACCCGACCAAGTAGCTGCTCGGCAAAGCTGTAATGCCGAGACCCCTCGGGCAGCCGCCCAAGAAGAGCCCACCTTCCTTGTGGAATGGGCTATTACTGATTTTGGCTGCGGCAATCCAGCCGCAGAATAAGCCTGCTGAATCGTGTTACAGATCCAGCGAGCAATAGTTTGCTTTGAAGCAGGCGCACCCAGCTTGTTGGGTGCATACAGGATAAACAGTGACAGTTTTCCTGACTCTAGCCGTTCTGGCTACATAAACCTTCAAAGCCCTGACCACATCTAGTAACTCGGAATCCTCCAAGTCACGAGTAGCCACAGGCACCACAATAGGTTGGTTCATATGAAAAGATGACACCACTTTTGGCAGAAATTGCGGACGAGTCCGCAATTCCGCCCTGTCCATATGGAAAACCAGATAGGGGCTTTTATGTGACAAAGCCGCTAATTCTGACACACGCCTAGCTGAAGCCAAGGCTAATAGCATGACCACCTTCCACGTGAGAAATTTTAACTCCACGGTTTTAAGTGGCTCAAAGTGTGACTTCAGGAAACTCAACACCACGTTAAGATCCCAAGGTGCCACTGGAGGCACAAAAGGGGGCTGAAAATGCAGCACTCCCTTTACAAACGTCTGAACTTCAGGAAGAGAAGCCAGTTCTCTTTGAAAGAAAATGGATAGGGCCGAAATCTGGACCTTAATGGAACCCAATTTCAGGCCCAAAGTCACTCCCGACTGTAGGAAGTGAAGGAAACGGCCCAGCTGGAATTCCTCTGTAGGGGCATTCCTGGCCTCACACCAAGCAACATATTTTCGCCATGTATGGTGATAATGTTTAGCCGTCACGTCCTTCCTAGCCTTTATCAGCGTAGGAATAACCTCATCCGGAATGCCTTTTTCTGCTAGGATCCCGCGTTCAACCGCCATGCCGTCAAACGCAGCCGCGGTAAGTCTTGGAACAGACAGGGCCCCTGTTGCAACAAGTCCTGTCTTAGAGGCAGAGACCATGGGTCCTCTGTGAGCATTTCTTGCAGCTCTGGATACCAAGTCCTTCTTGGCCAATCTGGAGCAATGAATATTGTTCTCACTCCTCTCTGTCTTACAATTCTCAGCACCTTTGATATGAGAGGAAGAGGAGGAAACACATAGACCAACTGGAACACCCATGGTGTTACTAGTGCGTCCACCGCTATCGCCTGAGGGTCCCTTGACCTGGCGCAATACCTCTGTAGCTTTTTGTTGAGGCGGGACGCCATCATGTCTATTTGTGGCAGTTCCCACCGACTTGCAATCTGCGTGAAGACTTCTTGATGAAGTCCCCACTCTCCCGGGTGGAGGTCGTGCCTGCTGAGGAAGTCTGATTCCCAGTTGTCCACTCCCGGAATGAACACTGCTGACAGTGCTCTTACGTGATTCTCCGCCCAGCGAAGAATTCTGGTGGCTTCCGCCATCGCCACCCTGCTCCTTGTGCCGTCTTGGCGGTTTACATGAGCCACTGCGGTGATGTTGTCTGACTGAATCAGCACCGGTCGGTCGCGAAGCAGGGTCTCCGCTTGACGTAGGGCGTTGTATATTGCCCTTAGTTCCAGGATGTTGATGTGAAGGCAAGTCTCCTGACTTGACCACAGACCTTGGAAATTTCTTCCCTGTGTGACTGCTCCCCACCCTCGGAGGCTTGCATCCGTGGTCACCAGGACCCAGTCCTGAATGCCGAATCTGCGGCCCTCGAGAAGGTGAGCACTCTGCAGCCACCACAGGAGAGACACCCTGGCCCTGGGGGATAGGGTGATCAGCCGATGCATTTGTAGATGTGATCCGGACCACTTGTCCAACAGATCCCATTGAAAGGTCCTCGCATGGAACCTGCCGAAGGGAATGGCCTCGTATGATGCCATCATCTTTCCCAGGACTCGCGTGCAGTGATGCACCGACACCTGTTTTGGTTTTAATAGGTCTCTGACCAGTGTCATGAGCTCCTGAGCCTTCTTCATCGGGAGATAAACCCTCTTCTGGCCTGTGTCCAGAATCATGCCCAGGAAGGGCAGACGAGTCGTAGGAATCAACTGCGACTTTGGAATATTTAGAATCCAGCCGTGCTGTTGTAACACTTCCCGAGAGCGTGCCACTCTGATCAGCAACTGCTCTCTGGACCTCGCCTTTATGAGGAGATCATCCAAGTATGGGATAATTGTGACTCCTTGCCGTCGCAGGAGCATCATCATTTCCGCCATTACCTTGGTAAATATTCTCGGTGCCGTGGAAAGACCAAACAGCAACGTCTGGAATTGGTAATGACAATAATGTACCACAAATCTGAGGTACTCCTGATGAGGTGGATAAATGGGGACATGAAGGTAAGCATCCTTTATGTCCAGAGACACCATAAAATCCCCCCCTTCCAGGCTTGCGATGACCGCTCTGAGCGATTCCATCTTGAACTTGAACCTTTTCAGGTATATGTTCAGGGATTTTAAATTCAATATGGGTCTGACCGAACCGTCCGGTTTCGGTACTACAAACATGGTCGAATAATAACCCCTTCCTTGTTGAAGGAGGGGAACCTTGACCACCACCTGCTGAAGATACAATTTGTGAATTGCAGCTAACACTATTTCCCTCTCTAAGGGGGAAGCTGGCAGGGCCGATTTGAGGTAACGGTGAGGGGGCATCTCTTCCAGCTTTGTATCCCTGAGACACAATCTCTATAGCCCAGGGATCCACCTGGGAGTGAACCCACTTGTGACAGGACGGTCCCGTATGAAAGCACTCGCCACTTTCGTGTCCCGTCTCCTGCGCACAGATTGGAAGGTTAGGTCACACGAGGCCTGACCACATAGGGGATTCCCGCTTACCGTCAGTAACCGCCTGTTACTGACTCCACCCACTGCGCTGTGGGCGGGTTTATGCTGCCACCACCAAACTCCTAACCTGCCGTGGCATTTGGAACCACGGTTCTGCTCTGTATGTGCCGACGCACTGCCTTACCACACCTGTGTGGTGTTGACGAATCCCCACTAGCCACTTGCTAGGCCTCTACCGGTAGCTGGCGGAAGGCGGAACTTGGAGACGTTAGGTGCTTCCCTGGACAGCCGGAGGACCGGACTATGTTTGGCATAACCCTGTAGGTCACAAGATGACGCGGTCTTCTTGAGGCAAATGGTATTTATTTGCTCAATAGTTCTAAAGAGAACTCTTCCCTATTGCTAGGGGCAACAGCATACAGCAAGATGTTCCAGCAGAATAAGATGGTACCATTACAATACTTGGAGGCTCACAGGCATCCTCTTTTTATCTCAGTTCTACACACAGTACCACAGGGGGGTAAGCCCTCCCTGTCTTCTCCAACCAATCAGGTTATCGCAGAAAATATAAATAAATACAAGTTACATTTCAAAAGTTAAGAATTAGATAAAGCACATTTCTGCTCCTTTTCATATATAACCAAACCAGTGGCTTTCCCAAACACAATCTGATTATCATGTTCCTGTCTCTTTCACAAATGTAAATATAACTTGCATTTCAATTGCATTCACCCTCTCACACATAGACAACGTTCTTATACTGTAAATTAAACATAATCTGCATCACACATAATGCAGCCTAAGAAATCTTACATCAAACTGTTGGTAAACGAAACCCACTAGTTTGCATTCATAAAACACAATCTGATTTAGCAGCCCCTTGTGTCTCCATGCAAAACTAGTCTTGAGTCATCACACCACAGGAGATGCTGAAGGCACAGTCTTCTTTCCAAACCTTCATTTGTACCTGAAAGAAAACATTTGCCGACCAAAAGGCCTGCTAATCGACACCCTGCTTTAGCTAGGACAATTAACATATGACTGGCTATGTACAAGTTGCTGAACAACAATTGTCAAGGTCTTTAAGAAACAAAATACCTTGTACTTTCCTCATAAGTGCCCTGTCCACCAGTTCATCATTCTCCAACTGCGCACTGCGCAGCGATAGAACATATGACACCTTATTAAACATATTTTAAATACCCGGTGCCTAGCACCCACAATACATTTAAAGATGGTGACTAGCGCCAGTGCACAGTTTAAAAGTGGCGCCAAGAGCCCATTGTCCTCCTAATGGCACCGGGCACTAGGGGTTAACCCCTTCAGTGCCGCGGCTGCTATTACACGTGTGGCTGGTTAGTCTCTCCGGTCACACCACTTGTGGCTGAAATTTCGGAGATGCGCCCCCACCAGGCCTAGCTCCGCCTGTGGAGCCCCAGCGTCATGCGGTGGATTTAGTGGAAGCCGGGGAGGACTTCTGTTCCTGGGAACTAGCTGTATTGTGCAGCTTCTTTCCTCTACCCCTGCCTCTGGCAAGAAAGGACGCACCTTGGACTTTCTTGCCTTTTTGAGATCGAAAGGACTGCATTTGGTAATACGGTGCTTTCTTAGATTGTGAGGGAACATATGGCAAAAAATTTGACTTTCCAGCCGTAGCTGTGGAGACCAGGTCCGAGAGACCGTCCCCAAACAATTCCTCACCCTTGTAAGGTAAAACCTCCATGTGCCTTTTTGAGTCGGCATCGCCTGTCCATTGCCGAGTCCACAGGACCCTTCTGGCAGAAATCGACATTGCATTTATTCTAGAGCCCAGTAGGCTAATGTCTCTTTGAGCATCTCTCATATATAGGACAGCGTCTTTTATATGCCCCAGGGTCAGCAATATAGTATCCTTGTCCAAGGTATCAAGTTCCTCAGGAAAGGTATCTGTCCATGCTGCTACAGCACTACACATCCAGGCCGACGCAATCGCCGGCCTTAGTAAGGTACCTGAATGTGTATAAATGGACTTCAGGATACCCTCCTGCTTTCTATCCGCAGCATCTTTTAGGGTGGCCGTATCCTGTGACGGCAGGGCTACCCTCTTGGATAAGCGTGTTAAAGCTTTGTCTACCCTAGGGGAGGATTCCCAGCGTAACCTGTCCGTTGGCGGGAAAGGATACGCCATAAGCATCCGTTTGGAAATCTGCAGTTTTCTATCTGGAGATTCCCAAGCCTTTTCACACAACTCATTTAACTCATGTGAAGGGGGAAAGGTCACCTCTTGCCTTTTTTCCCCATACATATAAACCCTCTTGTCAGGGACTGGGGTTTCCTCTGTGATGTGCAACACATCTTTCATTGCTATAATCATGTAACGGATGGGTTTAGCCATTTTAGGCTGTAACTTTGCATCATCGCCATCGACACTGGAGTCAGAATCCGTGTCGATATCTGTGTCAACAATTAGGGATAGTGGGCGCTTCTGAGACCCTGACGGCCTCTGCGACAAAAGATCAGGCATGGGCTGAGACCCCGGCTGTCCCAAGGCTTCAGCTTTATCCAACCTTTTATGCAAGGAAGTAACATTATCATTTAAAACCTTCCACATATCCATCCAATCGGGTGTCGGCGCCGTCGGCGGCGACCCCACATTAATTTGTTCCCATTCTGTTTCTACATAGCTTTCCTCGTCAAACATGCCGACACAAGCGTACCGACACACCACACACACAGGGGATGCTCTATTTGAAGACAGTTCCCCCACAAGGCCTTTTGGAGAGACAAAGAGAGTATGCCAGCACACAGCCCAGCGCTATATGTCCCAGGAATCACACAGTATCTTAGTGTTAACCCAGTAGCTGCTGTATATACTGTTTTTGCGCCAAATTTATGTGTCCCCCCCTCTCTTTTTACCCTCTTCTACCGTGATTCTGCAGGGGAGAGCCTGGGGAGCTTCCTCTCAGCGGAGCTGTGGAGAGAAAATGGCGCTGGTGAGTGCTGAGGAAGAAGCCCCGCCCCCTCAGCGGTGGGCTTCTGTCCCGCGTTTCTGTGTAAAAATATGGCGGGGGCCCATGCATATATACAGTGCCCAACTGTATATATGCCCACTTTTGCCAAGAGGTCTCTAATTGCTGCCCAGGGCGCCCCCCCCCCCCTGCGCCCTGCACCCTACAGTGACCGGAGTATGTGTGTTTAGTGTGGGAGCAATGGCGCACAGCTGCAGTGCTGTGCGCTACCTCATATGAAGACTGGAGTCTTCTGCCGCCGATTTTGAAGTCTTCTTGCTTCTGTCACCGGCTTCTGTCTTCCGGCTCTGCGAGGGGGACGGCGGCACGGCTCCGGGATCGGACGACCAAGGGTGCGATCCTGTGTACGATCCATCTGGAGCTAATGGTGTCCAGTAGCCCAAGAAGCAGGACCTATCTTCAGTGAGTTGGGCTGCTTCTCTCCCCTCAGTCCCACGTAGCAGAGAGTCTGTTGCCAGCAGATCTCTCTGAAAATAAAAAACCTAACAAAATACTTTCTTTTTAGCAAGCTCAGGAGAGCTCACTAAGTAGCACCCAGCTTGTCCGGGCACAGATTCAAACTGGGGTCTGGAGGAGGGACATAGAGGGAGGAGCCAGAGCACACCAGTATCCAAATTCTGCGGAGCCCGTCTATTCCCCATGGTCCTTACGGAGTCCCCAGCATCCACTAGGACGTTAGAGAAAATGGGTTTGTAGACAGCAATCCGTAGATGTCCAGTAGATTGCAATCAGTTGTCTGACGTCAATTCCAGGACCATCATCGCTGGATCCATCGCACGGGGTAAGTAACTGCAGGGCTACTCTTGTTCTGCACAAACCATTTTTAGCATAGCAGGGCTGCACAAGCGATCGCAGCGTTGCTATGCTAAAATACACTCCCCCATAGGCGGCGTCTAGTTGATTGCACGATCAGCAAAAAGTTGCTACGTGCAATCAACTCGGAATGACTCCCATTGTTTTATAAAAGCTACCCAAAGCGTTAGCAAGAGATTGTTTTATCCATCCGCTCTGTGACCACCAAAATCACTGATGAACTTGTGCAGTAGAATGCCGTGCTCTCTGCTTGAGGGGAAGTGGAATGCCACAGGAGGACTAAGGTTAATTTATTCTCACGGGGGGAAGGGGGGTGGGCAATGTATTACGAACCTGAGATACCCTTGGTGAGAAGGGCAAATCGGGACATGGAGATAGGCATCCTTGATGTCCAGAGACACCATATAGTCCCCTTCTTCCAGGTTCGCTATCACTGCTCTGAGTGATTCCATCTTGAATTTGAACCTTTTGATATAAGTGTTCAAAGATTTTAGATTTAAAATCGGTCTCACCGAACCGCCTGGTTTCGGTACCACAAACAGTGTGGAGTAATATCCCTTCCCTTGTTGTAGGAGGGGTACTTTTATTATCACCTGTTGGGAGTACAGCTTGTGAATGGCTCCCAATACCGCCTCCCTGTCGGAGGGAGCTATTGGTAAAGCAGACTTCAGGAACCGGCGAGGGGGAGACGTCTCGAATTCCAATTTGTACCCCTGAGATACTACTTGCAGGATCCAGGGGTTCACTTGCGAGTGAGCCCACTGCGCGCTGAAATTTCTGAGACGACCTCCCACCGTACCTGAGTCTGCTTGTAAGGACCCAGCGTCATGCTGAGGACTTGGCAGAAGCGGAAGAGGGCTTCTGTTCTTGGGAAGAAGCTGTCTGCTGCAGTCTTTTTCCCCTTCCTCTACCCCGGGGCAGATATGACTGTCCTTTTGTCCGCTTGCCTTTATGGGAACGAAAGGACTGATGCTGAAAAGACGGTGTCTTTTTCTGTTGAGAGGTGACTTGAGGTAAAAATGTGGATTTCCCAGCCGTTGCCGTGGTTACCAGGTCTGATAGACCGACCCCAAATAACTCCTCCCCTTTATACGGCAATACCTCCATGTGCCGTTTTGAATCCGCATCACCTGACCACTGTCGCGTCCATAACCCTCTTCTGGCAGAAATGGACAGCGCACTTACTCTTGATGCCAGAGTGCAAATATCTCTCTGTGCATCTCGCATATATAAAAATGCATCTTTTAATTGCTCAATAGTCAATAAAATACTGTCCCTATCCAGGGTATCAATATTCTCAGTCAGGGAGTCCGACCACGCCACCCCAGCACTGCACATCCAGGCTGAGGCGATTGCTGGTCGCAGTATAACACCAGTATGTGTGTATATACTTTTAAGGATATTTTCCAGCCTCCTATCTGCTGGCTCCTTAAGGGCGGCCGTTTCTGGAGACGGTAACGCCACTTGTTTTGATAAGCGTGTGAGCGCCTTATCTACCCTAGGGGGTGTTTCCCAACGAGCCCTAACCTCTGGTGGGAAGGGATATAGTGCCAATAATTTTTTAGAAATTAGCAGTTTTTTGTCGGGGGTAACCCACGCTTCATCACACACTTCATTCAATTCATCTGATTCAGGAAAAACTACGGGTAGTTTTTTCACACCCCACATAATACCCCTTTTCGTGGTACTTGCAGTATCAGAGATGTGCAAAACCTCCTTCATTGCCGTGATCATGTAACGTGTGGCCCTACTGGAAAATACGTTTGTTTCTTCACCGTCGACACTGGAGTCAGTGTCTGTGTCCGTGTCGACCCACTGAGGTAACGGGCGTTTTATAGCCCCTGACGGTGTTTGAGACGCCTGGACAGGCACTAACTGAGCTGCCGGCTGTCTCATGTCGTCAACAGTTTTCTGTAACGTGCCGACACTGTCACGTAATTCCTTAATTACGGCCATCCATTCAGGTGTCGACTCCCTAGGGGGTGACATCACCATCATAGGCAATTGCTCCGCCTCCACATCATTTTCCTCCTCATACATGTCGACACACACGTACCGACACCCAGCACACACACAGGGAATGCTCTGATAGAGGACAGGACCCCACTTAGCCCCTTGGGGAGACAGAGGGAGAGTTTGCCAGCACACACCAGAGCGCTATATATGTATAGGGACAACCTTACAATAAGTGTCTATCCCTTATAGCTGCTTATATCTGTTATTTTGCCAAATAAGTGCCCCCCTCTCTTTTTTACCCTGTTTCTGTAGTGCAGGATGCAGGGGAGATTCTGGGAGCCTTCCTACCAGCGGAGCTGTGTGGGAAAAATGGCGCTGTGTGCTGAGGAGATAGGCCCCGCCCCCTTCTCGGCGGGCTCTTCTCCCGCTTTTTTCTGGAAAACTGGCAGGGGTTAAATACATCCATATAGCCCAGGAGCTATATGTGATGTATTTTTTGCCAAATAAGGTAAATTCATTGCTTCCCAGGGCGCCCCCCCCCAGCGCCCTGCACCCTCAGTGACCGAAGTGTGAAGTGTGCTGAGAGCAATGGCGCACAGCTGCAGTGCTGTTCGCTACCTTATGAAGACAGGAAAGTCTTCTGCCGCCGATTTATGGACCTCTTCTTGCTTCAGCATCTGTAAGGGGGCCGGCGGCGCGGCTCCGGGACCCATCCATGGCTGGGCCTGTGATCGTCCCTCTGGAGCTAATGTCCAGTAGCCAAGAAGCCCAATCCACTCTGCACGCAGGTGAGTTCGCTTCTTCTCCCCTTAGTCCCACGCTGCAGTGAGCCTGTTGCCAGCAGGACTCACTGAAAATAAAAAAACCTAAGTATACTTTTACTTCTAAGCAGCTCAGGAGAGCCACCTAGATTGCACCCTTCTCGGCCGGGCACAAAGATGTAACAGAGGCTTGGAGGAGGGTCATAGGGGGAGGAGCCAGTGCACACCACCTAGGTCCAAAAGCTTTTACTTTTTGTGCCCTGTCTCCTGCGGAGCCGCTATTCCCCATGGTCCTGACGGAGTCCCCAGCATCCACTTAGGACGTTAGAGAAAATAAACTTAAACAATTTTTTTTCAGTAACAAAATTGGTCAGTAATGTGGCTGAATCAAACCTAAGCTGAGTGATGTCATTTACACTATAATACCGTTCGATTCCTCATTGAGGTAAAGCAATCTTATGTGGGCATTATGTGGGTATCGGCTACCTACATCTAAAGATGGCATCACACAGCCAGTGAAAGCAGATACATAAATCAAACACCGCACCATACATGGCAGGCTAGGGGCACGCGGTAACATAAGGAGGAGGAATGACCGCAGCCTCCGTAACGCGCCGCGGAATACACGTGCGCGATGGAATTCCATAATTAGCTCCAGCTCCCAGTCTGCCTGTACACATGATGCACCGTCCCTTTAACTTTGGAAGCAGGTGTGATGTGACGTGTAGTGTATATGCAGAGGCCCCGCTACCTGTACACGGACACCAGAACAGCCAACCCACGATGGTGGAGCCGAGGTGAGAAAATGCCTCCGCTCTGCTCTATATATACCGTGGATTCCGCGCAGATCCACACTGCCTCCGCCCCCACCACGCTCTCTTTGAGCTGCCCATCATCAGGGCGTGGTGGGGCGTGGCTGCAGAGGAGCTGCGTTTTTGCTTTTTTTTTTTTCTCAGGTACATTTATTGCATGTTATGGGTTTACAAACAATATACCATATGCTAGTAGTAGTGAGCAAAATCTACAACTGGATTAAGCGGTTGTCGGAGAGGGCGACAACCTCACTGTATGTGACACTTGTACTACAAGTCCTGCAGCGTCCAGTGCTTACAGCAGGCATGTCCAAACTGCGGGCCTCCAGCTGTTGTGAAACTACATATCCCAGCATGCCCTGACACAGCTGTGTCAGGGCATGCTGGGATGTGTTTTTTCTCAACAGCTGGAGGACCGCAGTTTGGACATGCCTGGCTTACAGTATACTGGGTTAAATGTATGAAAGGTCGTTATGTGCGCTGATTAAGCCCACCTCCCCCCGCCATGTATTAAAGCGGCTGTGTGTGGCAAGTGACAGGGGCGGTGCTGCTGTCACAATCGGTGCTGCTATCTAAAAGATAGCACACCGATATGCGGGGACAATGTAAGAACGTTCTGTTGCTGACTGTTACGCCACCTGCAGCTATTGATTTCGACAGCTGCAGATGTGTAGATTCCCTATCTCCACAGCAGGGTCAGAACTATGACTGACTGTGGCGGGGGCCGGCTCCGGCCTGCATGTGACGTCTTGCGTGAGTAGCGAGATCTTGCACATACGCGCTGCAGCCGGCCAGACAGAGAGACACAGCTCATCAGACTAGTCTCAGGCTCACTGCTCGCTCCCCCGCTTCAGCAGACAAGATGATCATATACATCTTGTTGGTGTGGATTCCTGCTTAACCTCAGTAATGAGGCAAAGCAGGAAGTGTTATAGCAGCATGATACGTGCCACTATAATACACTCAGTAGCGGATCTTGCTACGGGCACACAGGATTTTTGCCCGGGGAACCGCCGCCATCCGGAGGGCACTGCCGCCGTGGCAATATCCGCTAACGGTGCCTTCCGGTGCTGTGCTGTGCGCAATGACGGCATCGCGCACCGCACGGCATTGTGGGACCGGCACATAGACGATAGGGGTCATAATTGACCTCTAGTGTCTATGCTGTGCTATGGGAGTGACGTAATGACGTCTTTCCTATAGATCCGAGGAGTGGCGGTGGCCGGAGACGGAGGACAGCAGCGGTCAGGAAAAACAGGAGCGGGGATGGTATTTATTTTTTATTTTTTGGGGTGATCGGCACTACTGGGGGCACAGTATTGGGGGCACAACTGCTGAGGGCACAGCTACAGGGGGCATAAATGACCAAACCCCTTCTCCGAAGCCACGCCCTTATTTTTTTGCCCTGGGCACCACAAGGCCTAGATTCAGTCCTGCCCCCACTGTATCTTTTTATTTTCCATGTTGGGCAGTGCTGTAGCATAATATTACAGGTCCAATATTATATCTTGTTGCATTAAAGTTTGGTGGGTGAATACAATTTATGGGAAAATACATTTTGCATAAGACAGGTTCAGGAACACCATTTATTCTTATAACCACTCACAGCTGTACCCTATTGCTGTGTAATACAGTGCAAGTAATATGGTAACGCGGCAGGAGGCAACCAAGGAGAAAAGATGCCTCCTGACCGCTTTGCAGATCCGAGGCTTACGTCTGAAGATGTCGCAATGTTTCCAGCATCGGCTATCTGTGCAAAACAAAGCTTAAGGTGCATACACACTGGGCGTTTTTGCCCAGCATTTATGCACAGAGATGATGTGAACATCGCTGGGCGAAAAAAATTTCACCCCGGCCCAGCGATGTTCACGGGGGTGAACCGATTTCTACAGTAAGAGAATGTGGAAAGTGGTTCACTCGGCTTGTAAAACAAGCTGATGGACGGCGACGGCCAGCGATTATGCGGGAGCGCGCATCAGCACCACACACTGGCCGAGTTTGAGCTCAATGTAGCTCAAAATGCTAAAAAATGGGCTACGTTGAGCTCAAAATTGCACAGTGTGTATGGGCCTTTAGTCAGGCGTGGCCGGACCGTTAGGGGGGCGAGCCGCGGCGGCTGCGTGACGTCACACGCAGCCGCTGTGGCCCGGGGAGCGTCGAGTAGCTCCCGGCCAGCACGCTAAAGCTGCGCTGGTCGGGAGCTACTCTTGAAGTGCAAAAGCATCGCCGCTGTGCGATGCCCTTGCACTTCTGCGGGGGGGCGGCACTGAGATGCGGGGCGGACTAGCCCTGTGCTGGACGTCCCCCGCATGTCAGTGTGAATGATCGTAGCTGTGCTAAATTTAGCACAGCTACGATCAACTCGGAATGACCCCCTCAGTCCTGTCTCTCACAAGTGTGTCCAAGGCTCCAGCCTGGCTTAGCTTTGGCTGCCACAGCTGCTCCCATGTACAGCCTCACAATCTGGCCTCTCATATACATAGTCTCAGTCCTGCTTTTTGTACCCTCGCAGGCTCGCTATTATTATTACATTTTATTTATAGGACACCACAAGTGGTTCGCAGTACCGTACATACGGCAAACATTAGAATAATACAGGGTACACAGAACTTAACATTACGTAACAGAAAAATTAAAACAGAGAACAGGTAACAACAGTGCCGTAACTAGGCATTTTAGCGCTGTGTGCAAGAAATGACAGTGCCCCCCCCCCCATGTAAGATAGGGGCAGAGCGCGCCGTAGGTGCGCAAAAAAAATCTAGGGGCGTGGCTTCACGGGGAAGGGGCGTGGCCACAAAATAATAGCAATTCATACTACGGTGCACAGTAGTCTACATTATTCAAATTACGCTGCACAGTAGCGCCACTACACCAGGTAGAGCCCCTTTTATACATTACAGCAGACAGTGTCCCCCTTTTTACACATTGCGGCAGCCAGTCCCCCTTTTTACACATTACAGCAGCCAGTCTCCCTCTTAACACATTGCGGCAGCCGGTCCTTCTTTTTACACATTGCGGCAGACAGCGTCCCTTTTTTACAATTACAGCAGACAGCGTCCCCGTTTTTACACATTACGGCAGACGGTGTCCCCCTTTATACACATTGCGGCAGCCAGTCCCCCTTTTTACACATTGCGCCAGCCAGTCCCATTTTACACATTGCGGCAGCCAGGACCCCATTTTACACATTGCGGCAGCCAGTCCCCATTTTTTACACATTGCGGCAGCCAGTCCCATTTTACACATTGCGGCAGCCAGTCCCATTTTTTACACATTGCGGCAGCCAGTCCCATTTTACACATTGCGGCAGCCAGTCCCATTTTTTACACATTGCGGCAGCCATCCCCATTTTTTACACATTGCGGCAGCCAGTCCCATTTTTTACACATTGCGGCAGCCATCCCCATTTTTTACACATTGCGGCAGCCAGTCCCATTTTTTACACATTGCGGCAGCCATCCCCATTTTTTACACATTGCGGCAGCCAGTCCCATTTTTTACACATTGCGGCAGCCAGTCCCATTTTACACATTGCGGCAGCCAGTCCCATTTTTTACACATTGCGGCAGCCAGTCCCATTTTACACATTGCGGCAGCCAGTCCCATTTTTTACACATTGCGGCAGCCATCCCCATTTTTTACACATTGCGGCAGCCAGTCCCATTTTTTACACATTGCGGCAGCCATCCCCATTTTTTACACATTGCGGCAGCCAGTCCCATTTTTTACACATTGCGGCAGCCATCCCCATTTTTTACACATTGCGGCAGCCAGTCCCATTTTTTACACATTGCGGCAGCCAGTCCCATTTTACACATTGCGGCAGCCAGTCCCATTTTTTACACATTGCGGCAGCCAGTCCCATTTTACACATTGCGGCAGCCAGTCCCATTTTTTACACATTGCGGCAGCCAGTCCCATTTTTTACACATTGCAGCAGGCGGTGTCCGAGAGAGAGACAGAGAGAGAGAGAGAGAGAGAGAGGGGGGGGGGGGGGGGATATACTTACCTTCTCCCCGCTGACAGGCTCCTCGTGCTGCTCCCTCGGTGGCGGCAGTGAGATGAGAAGGAGGAGGAGGGAGGGGGAGCAGGGAGCCGCAGCAGCGCTATGTTATTGGTAGTAAGCGCCGCTGCAGCATCCCCCTCTCCTTCTGTATTGACTGCCGGGCAGCCAATACGGAAGGAGAGGGGGATGCTGCAGCGGCGCTTACTACCAATAACATAGCGCTGCTGCGGCTCCCTGCTCCCCCTCCCTCCTCCTCCTTGTCCGCTGCCTCCGGCGCTGGTCTCTCTCCTCCAGCGCGGCGCACGGCGCACACAGAGGCGGCATGTAATGAGTCAATTTGACTCATTACATGCCGCTGGCCGTGCGCCCCCAGGGCAACTGCGCTGTGTGCCAAGCCCCCTTGGCACACACGTAGTTACGGCTCTGGGTAACAATTAGCACCACAATTCTCAATACACAATACAGCTGAGATGTAAGGAAGCAAAAGGAGTAAATCGGCATACTACTAGGGGCTGGCAGCCACTGGAAGAGATGAGCAGGAATGAGCAAGAGGAGACGCAGACATAGGCCCTCCTTCCGAGTTGATCGATAGCTGCCATTGTTCGCAGCATAGCGATCAGGCTAAAAATTGGCATTTCTGCGCATGCGTACGGGCCGCAGTGCGCACGCGCAAAGTACTTTCACAAAAAACGATGCAGTTTTACACAAGGTCGAGCAACGCTTTTCAGTTGCTCTGCTGATCTGTGCAAGATTGACAGGAAGTGGGTGTTTCTCTGACGTCCTAGTGGATGCTGGGTACTCTGTAAGGACCATAGGGAATAGACGGGCTCCGCAGGAGACTGGGCACTCTAAAAGAAAGATTAGGTACTATCTGGTGTGCACTGGCTCCTCCCTCTATGCCCCTCCTCCAGACCTCAGTTAGAATCTGTGCCCGGCTCGAGCTGGTTGCACACTAGGGGCTCTCCTGAGCTTCTAGTAAAGAAAGTATTTGTTAGGTTTTTTATTTTCAGTGAGATCTGCTGGCAACAGACTCACTGCTACGAGGGACTTAGGGGAGAGAAGCGAACCTACCTGCTTGCAGCTAGCTTGGGCTTCTAGGCTACTGGACACCATCAGCTCCAGAGGGATCGAACACAGGCCCAGCCTCGGTCGTCCGGTCCCGGAGCCGCGCCGCCGTCCCCCTTGCAGAGCCAGAAGCAAGAAGAACATCCTGGAAATCGGCGGCTGAAGACTCCGGTCTTCATTAAGGTAGCGCACAGCACTGCAGCTGTGCACCATTGCTCCCTATGCACACCACATACACCAGTCACTGATGGGTGCAGGGCGCTGGGGGGCGCCCTGGGCTGCAATTAGAGTACCTTACATTGGCAAACAGCACATAATATAGTCTAATAAACTATATATGTGCAAAAATCCCCCGCCATAATATAAATATAAGAGCGGGAGAAGTCCGCTAAGAAGGGGGCGGGGCTATCTCCCTCAGCACACTGGCGCCATTTCCTCTTCACAGCTCCGCTGGAAGACAGCTCCCCAGGCTCTCCCCTGCAGTTTCCAGGCTCAAAGGGTAAAAAAGAGAGGGGGGGCACTAAATTTAGGCGCAAACTGTATATGTAAAGCAGCTATAGGGAAAAATCACTTGGTGTTAGTGTAAATCCCTGATTATATAGCGCTGTGGTGTGTGCTGGCATACTCTCTCTCTGTCTCCCCAAAGGACTTTGTGGGGTCCTGTCCTCAGTCAGAGCATTCCCTGTGTGTGTGCGGTGTGTCGGTACGGCTGTGTCGACATGTTTGATGAGGAGGCTTATGTGGAGGCGGAGCAGGTGCCGATAAGTGTGATGTCACCCCCTGCGGGGTCGACACCAGAGTGGATGGATATGTGGAAGGTATTAACCGACAGTGTCAACTCCTTACATAAAAGGTTCGATGACGCAGCTTTGGGACAGCCGGCATCTTAGCCCGCGCCTGCCCAGGCATCTCAGAGGCCGTCAGGGGCTCAAAAACGCCCGCTACCTCAGATGGCTGACACAGATGTCGACACGGAGTCTGACTCCAGTGTCGACGAGGATGAGACAAATATACAATCCACTAGGGCCATCCGATGTATGATTACGGCAATGAAAAATGTGTTGCACATTTCTGACATTAACCCGGTTACCACAAAAAAGGGTATTATGTTTGGGGAGAAAAAGCAGCCAGTGACTTTTCCCCCATCTGATGAGTTAAACGAATTGTGTGAAGAAGCGTGGGGTTCCCCAGATAAGAAACTAGTAATTTCTAAGCGGTTACTAATGGCGTACCCTTTCCTGCCAACGGATAGGTTACGCTGGGAGACATCCCCTAAGGTGGACAAAGCGCTCACACGCTTATCAAAAAAGGTGGCACTGCCGTCTCAGGATACGGCCGCCTTAAAGGAGCCTGCAGATAGAAAGCAGGAGGCTATCCTGAAGTCTGTGTATACACACTCAGGTACTATACTGAGACCTGCTATTGCTTCAGCATGGATGGGTAGTGCTGCAGCAGCATGGTCTGATTCCCTGTCAGATAACATTGATTCCCTTGACAGGGACACTATTTTGCTAACTATAGAGCTTATT
This sequence comes from Pseudophryne corroboree, assembly GCF_028390025.1. NCBI lineage: Eukaryota > Metazoa > Chordata > Amphibia > Anura > Myobatrachidae > Pseudophryne > Pseudophryne corroboree. Next base: position 594,501,833 of record NC_086444.1, read on the forward strand.
AAAGACGTAGTCTTATATATGAGAGATGCACAGAGGGACATTTGCCGGCTGGCATCTAGGATTAATGCAATGTCCATTTCTGCCAGGAGAGTATTATGGACTCGGCAGTGGACAGGTGATGCAGATTCTAAAAGGCACATGGAAGTTTTGCCTTATAAGGGTGAGGAATTGTTTGGGGACGGTCTCTCGGACCTCGTGTCCACAGCAACAGCTGGGAAGTTGACTTTTTTACCTCAGGTCCCCTCACAGCCTAAGAAAGCACCGTATTATCAGGTACAGTCCTTTCGGCCTCAGAAAGGCAAGCGGGTCAAAGGCGCATCCTTTCTGCCCAGAGGCAGGGGTAAAGGGAAAAAGCTGCATTAGACAGCCAGTTCCCAGGAACAAATATCCTCCACTGCTTCCACTAAGTCCACCGCATGACGCTGGGGCTCCACAGGTGGAGCCAGGTGCGGTGGGGCCCCGTCTCCGGAACTTCAGCGACCAGTGGGTTCGCTCACAGGTGGATCTCTGGGTTCTACGGTTATCTCAGGGATACAAACTGGAGTTCGAGACGTCTCCCCCTCGCCGTTACCTCAAATCAGCCTTGCCTGCTACTCCCAAGGAAAGGGAGGTAGTACTGGCGGCAATTCACAAGCTGTACCTCCAGCAGGTGATAATCAAAGTTCCTCTCCTTCAACAGGGACGAGGTTACTATTCCACAATGTTTGTGATACCGAAACCAGACGGTTCGGTGAGATCCATTCTAAATTTGAAATCCTTGAACACTTATATAAGGAAATGGGGGAATAAGGGTACCGGCGACTGGTGTGATTTAAAATGCAATTGTTAAAAGATTGATTTAAAAGCCAAAAAACTATATAATGATATAAACAAGTTTATTACTCACATAAAAGTAGGTTTAAAACATAAAACTACTAGTAAAATCTTAAGAATGCAAATGTCTTAGTAAAAAGTAAGGAGTTCTAACTTAGCTTTTAAAATAGGCACAGGGGGGTCACCACAGGGAGCCCAACGCGTTTCGTCACAGCTGACTTCTTCAAGCTTCTTCAGCTGTGACGAAACGCGTTGGGCTCCCTGTGGTGACCCCCCTGTGCCTATTTTAAAAGCTAAGTTAGAACTCCTTACTTTTTACTAAGACATTTGCATTCTTAAGATTTTACTAGTAGTTTTATGTTTTAAACCTACTTTTATGTGAGTAATAAACTTGTTTATATCATTATATAGTTTTTTGGCTTTTAAATCAATCTTTTAACAATTGCATTTTAAATCACACCAGTCGCCGGTACCCTTATTCCCCCATTTTTTAAATTTTCCCAGCAGTCCTGTACCAGTACTGCATTCTTAAGGGTTGGCAGACACCTTGTAGTAAGGTTGCGTGTGTTTTTTAATAAATTTTAGCATTTTTTATTCACTTTATACTGAGAACCCACCTCACAAGTGGCGCTGTGTCAATTCCCTTTTCTACACTTATATAAGGAAGTTCAAGTTCAAAATAGAATCGCTCAGGGCGGTTATTGCAAGCCTGGAAGAGGGGGATATTATGGTGTCACTGGACATCATGGATGCTTACCTACATGTCCCCATTTACCCACCTCACCAGGAGTACCTCAAGGTTGTGGTATAGTACTGCCATTACCAATTCCAGACGTTGCCGTTTGGTCTGTCCACGGCACCCAGGGTGTGTTCCAAGGTAATGGCCAAAATGATGATACTCCTTCGAAAGAAGGGAGTTAAAATTATCCCGTACTTGGACGATCTCCTTATAAAGGCGAGGTCCAAGGAGCGTCGTTGATCGGAGTAGCACTATCTCAGGAAGTGCTACAACAGCACGGCTGGATTCTGAATATCCCAAAGTCGCAGCTGGTTCCTACGACGCGTCTGCTGATATTGGGCATGTTTCTGGACACAGAACAGTAGAAGGTGTTTCTCCCTGAGGAGAAAGCCAAGGAGTTGTCATCTCTGGTCAGAGACCTCCTGCAACCAAAACAGGTGTCGGTGCATCATTGCACGCGAATCCTGGAAAAGATGGTAGCTTCTTTCGAAGCAATTCCCTTCGGCAGGTTCCATGCAAGGAATTTTCAGTGGGACCTGTTAGACAAGTGAGGATCGCATCTTCAGATGCATCGGCTGATCACCCTGTCCCCGAGGGCCAGGGTGTCTCTGCTGTGGTGGCTGCAGAGTGCTCATCTTCTCGAGGGCCGCAGATTCGGCATTCAGGACTTGGTCCTGGTGACCACGGATGCAAGCCTCCGAGGTTGGGGGGCAGTCACTCAGGGAAGAAACTTCCAAGGACAATGGTCGAGTCAGGAGACTTCCCTACACATAAATATTCTGGACCTAAGGGCCATTTACAATGCCCTAAGGCAAGCAGAACCCCTGCTTCAAAACCAGCCGGGGCTGATTCAGTCAGACAACATCACGGCTGTCGCCCATGTAAACCGACAAGGCGGCACAAGAAGCAGGATGGCGTTGGCAGAAGCCACAAGGATTCTCCGATGGGCGGAGTATCACGTGCTAACACTGTCAGCAGTGTTCATTCCGGGTGTGGAAAACTAGGAAGCAGACTTCCTCAGCAGGCACGACCTCGACCCGGTAGAGTGGGGACTTCATCCAGAAGTCTTCACGCAGATTGTGAACCGCTGGGAACGGCCACAGGTGGACATGATGGCGTCCCGCCTCAACAAACAGCTAAAAAAGTATTGCGCCAGGTCAAGAGACCCTCAGGCGATAGCTGTGGACGCACTAGTGACACCGTGGGTGTACCAGTCGGTTTATGTGTTCCCTCCTCTTCCTCTCATACCCAAGGTACTGAGGATAGTAAGTAAGAGATGAGTAAGAACTATACTCGTAGTTCCGGATTGGCCAAGAAGAACTTGGTACCCAGAACTACAAGAAATGATCTCGGAGGACCCATGGCCTCTGTCTCTCAGACAGGACCTGTTACTGCAGGGGCCCTGTCTGTTCCAAGACTTACCGCGGCTGCGTTTGAAGGCTTGGCGGTTGAACGCCGGATCCTAACGGAAAAGGGCGTTCCAGATGAAGTGATTCCTACGCTGTTAAAGGCTAGGAAAGACGCTGCCTGAAGTTCAGACGTTGTTAAGGGAGTGCTGCATATTCAGCCCCCTTTTTGTGCCTCCAGTGGCACCTTGGGATCTCAACGTAGTGTTGGATTTCCTAAAATCACATTGTTTTGAGCCACTTCAGAACGTGGAGTTGAAGTATCTCACGTGGAAAGTGGTCATATATATATTTAGCCTTGGCTTCGGCTAGGCGTGTGTCAGAATTGGCGGCTTTGTCGTGTGAAAGCCCTTATCTGATCTTCCATAGGGACAGGGCAGAATTGAGGATTCGTCCCCAATTTCTCCCTAAGGTGGTATCAGCGTTTCATTGAACCAACCTATTGTGGTGCCTGCGGCTACTCGGGACTTGGAGGCCTCCAAGTTGCTGGATGTAGTCCGGGCCCTGAAAATCTATGTTTCCAGGACGGCTGGAGTCAGAAATACTGATTTGCTGTTTATCCTGCATGCACCCAACAAGCTGGGTGCTCCTGCTTCTAAGCAGACTATTGCTCGCTGGATCTGTAGCACGATTCACCTTGCACATTCTGCGGCTGGACTGCTGCATCCTAAATCAGTAAAAGCCCATTCCACGAGGAAGGGGGCTCTTCTTGGGCGGCTGCCCAAGGGGTCTCGGCATTACAACTTTGCCGAGCTGCTACCTGGTCGGGTTCAAACACGTTTGCAAATTTCTACAAGTTTGATAACCTGGCTGAGGAGGACCTTGAGTTTGCTCATGCGGTGCTGCAGAGTCATCCGCACTCTCCCGCCCGTTTGGGAGCTTTGGTATAATCCCCATGGTCCTTACGGAGTACCCAGCATCCACTAGGACGTCAGAGAAAATAAGAATTTACTCACCGGTAATTCTATTTCTCGTAGTCCGTAGTGGATGCTGGGAGCCCGTCCCAAGTGCGGATTTTCTGCAATACTTGTATATAGTTATTGCATAACTAAAGGGTTATTGTTATGAGCCATCTGTTCAGTGAGGCTCAGTTGTTATTCATACTGTTAATAACTGGGTATAGTTATCACGAGTTGTACGGTGTGATTGGTGTGGCTGGTATGAGTCTTACCCTGGATTCAAATTGCCTTTCCTTGTAATGTCAGCTCTTCCGGGCACAGTTTCCCTAACTGAGGTCTGGAGGAGGGGCATAGAGGGAGGAGCCAGTGCACACCAGATAGTACCTAATCTTTCTTTTAGAGTGCCCAGTCTCCTGCGGAGCCCGTCTATTCCCCATGGTCCTTACGGAGTACCCAGCATCCACTACGGACTACGAGAAATAGAATTACCGGTGAGTAAATTCTTATTTTCTGGGTGGTAACTGAGCGTTTTCCGGGAGTGTGCTAAAAAACGCAGGCGTGTCAGGTAAAAACGCAGGCATGCCTGAGGAAACGGGGGAGTGGCTGGCCGAACGCATAGCGTGTTGTGACGTCAAAGCAGGAGCTAAACTGACTGAAGTGATCGCAAGGTAGGAGTAGGTTTCGAGCGGCTCAGAAACTGCATGAAAATTTTTACGAGCAGTTCTGCTAACCTTTCGTTCGCACTTCTGCTAAGCTAAGATACACTCCCAGAGGGCGGCGGCTTAGCGTTTGCACTGCTGCTAAAATAAGAATTTACTCACCGGTAATTCTATTTCTCGTAGTCCGTAGTGGATGCTGGGAACTCCGTAAGGACCATGGGGATAGCGGGCTCCGAAGGAGGCTGGGCACTCTAGAAAGATTTATGACTACCTGGTGTGCACTGGCTCCTCCCACTATGACCCTCCTCCAAGCCTCAGTTAGGACACCGTGCCCGGACGAGCAGACATAATAAGGAAGGATTTAGAATCCCGGGTAAGACTCTTACCAGCCACACCAATCACACCGTACAACTCGTGATACTATATCCAGTTTGACAGTATGAAAACAACTGAGCCTCTCAACAGATGGCTCAACAATAACCCTTTAGTTAACAATAACTATTTACAAGTATTGCAGACAATCCGCACTTGGGATGGGCGCCCAGCATCCACTACGGACTACGAGAAATAGAATTACCGGTGAGTAAATTCTTATTTTCTCTAATGTCCTAGTGGATGCTGGGAACTCCGTAAGGACCATGGGGATTATACCAAAGCTCCCAAACGGGCGGGAGAGTGCGGATGACTCTGTAGCACCGAATGAGAGAACTCCAGGTCCTCCTCAGCCAGGGTATCAAATTTGTAGAATTTTGCAAACGTATTTGCCCCTGACCAAGTAGCTGCTCGGCAAAGTTGTAAAGCCGAGACCCCTCGGGCAGCCGCCCAAGATGAGCCCACCTTCCCTTGTGGAATGGGCCTTTACAGAATTTGGCTGTGGTATGCCTGCCACAGAATGTGCAAGCTGAATTGTACTACAAATCCAGCGAGCAATAGACTGCTTAGAAGCAGGAGCACCCAGCTTGTTGGGTGCATACAGGATAAACAGCGAGTCAGATTTTCTGACTCCAGCCGTCCTGGAAACATATATTTTCAGGGCCCTGACAACGTCTAGCAACTTGGAGTCCTCCAATTCACTAGTAGCCGCCGGCACCACAATAGGCTGGTTCAGGTGAAACGCTGACACCACCTTAGGGAGAAATTGGGGACGAGTCCTCAACTCTGCCCTATCCATATGGAAAATCAGATAAGGGCTTTTACATGATAAAGCCGCCAATTCTGACACTCGCCTGGCTGAAGCCAAGGCTAATAACATGACCACTTTCCACGTGAGATATTTCAGATCCACGGTTTTTAGTGGCTCAAACCAATGTGATTTTAAGAAACTCAACATCACGTTGAGATCCCAAGGTGCCACTGGAGGCACAAACGGGGGCTGAATATGCAGCACTCCTTTTACAAAAGTCTGAACTTCAGGTACTGAAGCTAGTTCTTTTTGAAAGAAAATCGACAGAGCCGAGATCTGTACTTTAATGGAGCCTAGTTTTAGGCCCATATCCACTCCTGCTTGCAGGAAATGCAGAATTCGACCTAGTTGAAATTCCTCTGTTGGGGCCTTATTGGCCTCGCACCATGCAACATATTTTCGCCATATGCGGTGATAATGCGTTGCCGTAACATCTTTCCTGGCCTTAATAAGCGTAGGAATGACTTCTTCCGGAATACCCTTTTCCTTTAGGATCCGGTGTTCAACCGCCATGCCGTCAAACGCAGCCGCGGTAAGTCTTGGAACAGACAGGGCCCCTGCTGTATCAGGTCCTGTCTGAGCGGTAGAGGCCACGGGTCCTCTGAGAGCATCTCTTGAAGTTCCGGGTACCACGCTCGTCTTGGCCAATCCGGAACCACGAGAATTGTGTTTACTCCTCGCTTTCTTATTATTCTCAATACCTTTGGAATGAGAGGCAGAGGAGGGAACACATAAACCGACTGGTACACCCACGGTGTCACTAGAGCGTCCACAGCTATCGCCTGAGGGTCCCTTGACCTGGCGCAATATCTTTTTAACTTTTTGTTGAGACGGGACGCCATCATGTCCACCTGTGGCTTTTCCCAACGGTTTACCAGCATCTGGAAGACTTCTGGGTGAAGTCCCCACTCCCCCGTGTGGAGGTCATGTCTGCTGAGTGTCAAAGTCAGAAAAATATCACGATGCACACTGCCATATTTGCACCTCATATGAGTCCCTGCTGCGCATGCGTGCGCTCTCCCGTGCGTGCGCATACTCGCTGTTGCGGGCACCCGCAGGCGCACGGTATGCGCATTTACGGTAGAGATTGTATGCGTCTAGCGGGCGACTCTTTCGTTACATATTTTCACCATATAATGTATTTTGTAGATTATGGTCCCTTTGATAGAATCTGAAAGTTTGGTTAATATAGCGTGTTCATGGACAGAGAAATCCCTCTTTGTTTGATACGAAGGGTCAGACAGGAGTAATACAGTGGTGTTTAGTATCCATCGGAAGAGTATTTAATTAGCAATATTCCGGTGTTGGTTTGAAGCGAATTAATCGCTCGTGCGAATAGTTATGGACATAAGAAGTTTATGTCCATTTACTATTATTTGCACTTACTTATCCATGCGGCGGGAAACCTAGTTTCCCACCCACCTGAGCAGTTGGAAATCGTCACAGCCCACCTGTATGAATCAACCTATGACCTTTTGTTATAATGCGAGGAGGAATTCCTGTGTCCAATGAACAATGAGATTGTAGGGACCATTGAATTGTATTGTGTGTGGGGCATAAATAGACAAGCCGATCACATCCAGCTCACTATTCAACGGTTCTCATTGCTGAAAATCGGGAGCTGGATGTCCAGAGGCGCATGCGATCGTTCCCCTTTGTGCGTAAGTTTTCTCCGCAATCATATTGTCTTTCTTGTTATTATGGGCCATATCTCTCTCTCTCTCTCTCTTCTCCTCTTTCTCTCATTTTCCCTTAAACGTAATAGTATTATATTGTATTTACTGTGTAGTTACCTGGTTAGTTAGTCTATGTTATATTGTAGTGTATGACTTGTATTGTATTAATTCTTTTGCAAGTATAACATTCATAATATATATATAAGGCGTTGGACCCTAAGCCCAGGTATCTGTGTATTTCTTATAGAGTTAAGTATTCACAGAGCGTCGGTGACGCTCAAACAGCTTTTAAGTTAATAAGGTTACACTGTGTTGCATCTACACCCTATCTCTTCACTAAGGTTTTACTGCATATTACATTGTTTATGGTTTAGATATAAAGGTTTAACATTGTGAGCGTCTGCGCCGCTGGTGATCTCCTCGTGGTCCCGAGCGTCCGCTACGCTATAGCGAACCATTACGTTAGTCGGCAGCCAATAGCGTGCCTGCCTGTGATCTCTTGGCCGTGAGCGAACGTGACGCTTGAGCGTCTCGACCACGGCTAAGCGATTGTTACGCAACGTGCGTACCCTTACGGTACTCCATACGTCAATAGCGTATAGTGTTCTTAGGCCTCTTGAAGGGTTTTATATAAGATAAATATTTAGCTTTATCAATTGGCGGCTCATCCTGTCCTTCACATATCTCTGCTAGGTAATTTCAGCAGACATTATCCATCAGCAAAGGGCGGGAGATCATATTCTTCGCAGTGCTGACGGGATAAGCGTCTGCTTCGCTTAGTAAAGGGTGCTGAAGGAATCCGGAACCGGAGGTAAGAACAAAACGCTAGTGTCTTTTAAAACTGTTTATTTCTGTCTTGCGTACGCACGCACGCACATATCTGCATTTCTTTTTCATTCGTGTATTTTCATATATCACTCTCCTGTTTGCCATTTTATAATTGATAAAACGTGCTAAGAGAGATTTGTCGCTATTTCATAGTTAAAGTGTAAATGTAATATATAAAGAGATAAAGTGTAAAGCCCACACGCAACTCTACCTAAGGTATAAGGAGAGATTGGTGTGTTGCACGGTAGACGATCGAGAATCATCTACATTGATAAACGTGTTAGTTGTGTTACGGTGGATATTTGCTTTGCGTACACGTGTCTCTAACAAAGGGTGAGACTCGCGTACGCAACTCAAAGGCCGACGCACGCAGCGTAAATTACGCAACGGAGCATCTGGGTACGCCCACGTAACTCAAGCCACACGATAGTGTTGATTTTCAACAGGCGATAAATAGCGCAACAGGCGATAAATAGCGCAATAGGCGGTAAGTAGCGCAAGTCTATTTTAGTGTCCGAAATTTAGATTAACAGATCCTTCTCCAAATTCACAACACATCTGGTCTAAAGAAAATTTCTGCGCAGAAATAGAAATAGAAACAAAAGTGTACATGTGGTGAGTGAGTGTTTTGTATATATAAGTTTATACAATTTTCCAGGTTGAACCACAAGAAGTCGAGTTCTCGCAGAGGTACATGCATGTAAGTGTCGTACATGGTGGCGAGGGAGGCATCCTTTGTTAAATATAAAATTTGAGCAGTAGAGTATAGTAGACCAGGAGGTCATACTACAGACCAGGAGGTCCAGGTACAGCAGACTAAGAAGTCTGCCATAAATAAGAGAAAAGGGCACAACCCAGGGGGTTGGTGCAAAACCCATATAGGCCAATAAAGCTCTGGCTGAAGGAATTCGCAGCCGAAATTTTCGATTCCACTGGTCGCTCAGCACATAAGATTAGTTGCTTATGTGCTGAACGAATGTACCGCACGTAATTGTGTACATTAGTTAATCTGACCAGTACCATTTGTGTACGAACCCGGTCATAAAACTATTTGTACACTCTGATGTGATTTGTGTAATTTTTTATTTTCTGAAGGGAAGTTCGCTGGTCACTCAGGAATTGTCCAACAACCAATAGTTACTGGAAAGAGTAAGTGTTCTGCGGATATCCCTCGCATGTTCCAGTGAATAGAGGTTCATAGGGGCCCTGGGTCGAGTACGCCAGCGCTAAGGCAGTGTGTAGGTCGTATTGGTCGGCGTGGGCGAGTGAGTGGGGTACTCGGTAAACCGCCACCGTCAGCCTATCGTGAACATTTTGGTTTTTGTAAGGGTTCGCTGAAGACCCTGATTGAAGGTCAGAGGTGGTGAAAGCAACGCCTGCAAGTTATGGGGGCCAATTGTTCAGGAAGGGGGCGATCAACCTCGGTTCGGGTTGATTCAGTAAACCGACCAGTCGGGTCGGCAAGGTACGTAATGTGTGAAAAATATGGTTCACATACAGAAGTTTTATGTGATGAATGGGAGAGAATGACAGTGCATGACGGGGAGAAATTCCCAAGAGTAGGTAGCTTTAGCCCAGAAGTGTTGCAAAATTTAAGGAGGAGGATATGTCTCATTAAATCAACAAAGAGACGAATCCAACATTATGATTATTTGCAGTTATGGCAACAGGAGGGTGAAATACAGAGAGGATTGGCTCTGGCGGCAGGATCTAATCCTATCAAGAAATTGATAGCGACGGCCCCGCCGCCACCATACATATCAGGAGAGAAATTGGTTGCGGAGAATGACGCATTAGGGTGTAACAAACAAACACTTAGCAACTGTGTAAATGTTAATAAGTTAACAAATGCAAGTATTAACCCGTGCAAGTTGTACCCTGTTTTGAACTTTCCCCAGGAGTGTGATCAAGAGGACGAATCGGCAACAATATCGGCGCTCTCTCTAGCAGCCACCATAGCAGAGACAACAGTAGGCACGGCTCCACCCACGAGATTAGTAACAAAAGCCCCTAGCGGAGGGATAGGTGAGGTCGTATCTACAGGTAAGTACGGCACCATACACTACGCTGAAACCATTTCACCACAGGCTGTAGAACCTACACAGAGTGATGTTAGTAGACTTAATCCTGTTAGGGTAATAGCAGTGCCAAATGGGAAAACTGACACGACAGGAATCACACCTGTTAGGAACATTGCCATGTACAGTCCATTTTCCCGAATGGAATTAAGAACCATTGTGTCTGAATTCCCTGATCCTAGGAAAGACTTAGTTGCTAGCCAGAAATACATCAGAGACCTAGGGAACACTTTAGAGCCCAATAACAAAGACTGGCAGGTATTGCTGAGGGCATGTTTACCCTCCAATGTCGACGCAGCTCAATTTTTAACTGACTGTGGACTGGATCAGGATGTACCTCTTACAGATGTGTACAACAAAGATAACGTAAAAAGAATAAGTTTACAGTTAAAGGAGTATTTCCCAGCGGTAGTTAAGTGGAACAAGATTTTCTCCATTAAACAGAAAGAGTCAGAAACTGCTGCAGAATATTTTCACAGGGCATTATTAGAAATGGCAAAATACACAGTTATAGAGGACATTAAAACAAACATAAACCATCGAGAAGTAGCTGTATCTGTACTGATGGATGGTTTAAAAGAGACACTAAAGACAAGGGTACAGACCACACAACCATGTTGGCGAGGTCTGTCGGTGGCTACTTTGAGAGAGGCTGCTATTGATCACGACCGGAATATCACCAGACACAGGGAACAACAAGGTGATAAATTAATGGCCGTAAGTATACAGGCCCTGACCACAAGGCAGCCTTTGTATAAATCGCCAAACCCTGTGGGTAAGTCAAATGTGGTAACTTGTTTTTCTTGTCATAGACAGGGACACATGGCACGAGACTGTAGAGTGAAAAATTCACAAAACTCATATCAACCCCCTAGACAACGACACGACACACGACATTGGGAGCAGGGTCCGCAGAAACGGAGTTATGAGCCACATGCAGGGGAAACAAAAAGATACCCCCCGAACAGAGACTGGCAAACCTCTGGCAGTTCCCATTTAACCCCTTCACAAGTAGTTGCTGCCAGCGGGACTCAGGGAGGTCACCATACCCAATAGGGGTGTGGCCATACCTGTAATCTGCAGCCAGTAAAATTGATTGCAAGTCTTGGGAGTGAACCTGAAATTGCAATTAATGTAGCTGGTAAATCATTAAACTTTCTTGTAGATACAGGGGCGGCCAAATCAGTGATCAATTCGACAGTGGGCATGAGAACCACTGGTAAGACAATTCCAGCCATGGGAGTAACGGGAGTAGTCCAGCACTACCCTGTTAGCAAACCAGCCGAGATTACAATAGGGCCTTTACATACCAAGCATTCCTTTTTGCTGGCTGCATCGGCACCGACTAATCTCCTGGGAAGAGACTTATTGTGTAAAATGGGGTGCGTCATTTATTGTACTCCTGAAGGTGTATTCTTGGACATACCCGAGAATCACGCTCAGGAAGTGCGAGACATGTTAGACTCCCCATCAAAATTAATGTCACATACCATTATGACAAATAGGACTCCATCCCAAGTAGAAGAAATGACATCCCAGATACCAGAGTCACTTTGGACTAAAGACGGACAAGACACTGGATTGATGGCAAACGTAGCTCCGGTAGTTGTGCAAGTAAAAGATGGTAGGATAGCTCCAAAAATCCCACAGTACCCTCTGAAGCCAGAGGTGGAGTTAGGAGTTTACCCAGTAATAGAGCGCTTGCTACAACAGGGCATTCTGGTAAGAACGTCCAGCACTGCCAATAGTCCCATCTTCCCTGTTAAAAAGAGTGGGGGGAGGGGTTACCGGCTAGTGCAGGATCTAAGGGGGATTAACAAAATAGTTGAGAGTCAGTTCCCCGTAGTACCAAATCCAGCTGTCATCCTTATGCAAATCCCTCCCACTGCGAAATTTTTCACTGTTATTGACCTCTGCTCCGCTTTCTTTTCGGTACCTCTGCACCCTGACAGCCAATATTTGTTTGCATTCACATACAGAGGAGTCCAATACACATGGACTCGATTACCACAAGGTTTCATAGACAGTCCAAGTATATTTTCCCAGGCTTTGCATGATTGTTTACAGTCTTTCCAACCAGAGAGTGGATCGGTATTAATACAGTACGTGGATGATCTACTACTGTGTTCTGATTCATTGGAAGCATCCCTGAAGGATACGAAACAGCTCCTGTTTCATCTTTCAGACACAGGACACAAGGTTTCCAAAGACAAGTTACAATTATGCCAAACTAAGGTAAAATATTTGGGACACTGTCTAACACAAGGACTGAGACACCTGACCGCTGATAGAATTCAAGCAATTAGAGACATGACTCTGCCACAAACCCAGCAACAGATCAGAACATTTTTAGGAATGTGTGGGTATTGCCGTAACTGGATCCCAGGGTTTTCCATTCTAGCGTTACCTTTGCAGGAGATGGTTTCCTCAAACAAACCTGATCGGGTTTCGCATACAGACGAGTCCGAGATGGCATTTGAGAGACTTAAACAGTGCCTAACGCAGGCGCCAGCATTAGGTATGCCAGACTATGGGAAACCCTTTGAGCTGTACGGAACAGAAAGTGCTGGTTGCGCGGCAGGCGTCTTAACCCAAAAGCACGGTGATGCCAGCAGGCCAGTAGCATACTACAGCGCTCAGCTAGATACGGTAGCGCGATCCCTCCCCACATGCTTGCGAAGCGTTGCTGCGATAGCATTGCTAGTAACGAAAAGCGAAGATGTAGTGCTAGGTCACAACCTCACAATTCATACACCACATGCAGTGTCAGCCTTGCTAAATTCTGCCCAAACCAGGCACGTCTCATCAGCGCGGTTTACAAGATGGGAATTGGCACTAATGGCCCCCGTAAACATCACCATAAGGAGATGCAGTGCATTAAATCCTGCAACATATCTCCCAGGTGTGCCTGGACAGGCACAAAGGGTGGAGGATGAGAGTGGTGGGGAAGGAGAATTTAATACAAAGGAGGACACACATGATTGTATGGAATATTTTACCCAAAATTTTACCGCAAGGCCTGACATCAGTGACAACCCACTGGAAGATGTAGATCTAACTTTCTACATGGACGGTAGTTGTCACAGACAGTCAGACTCGGGAGACTTGTGTACTGGATACGCAGTCGTAGATGACCAAGGCACCATAGAAGCAGAACCGCTAGGCCCACCTCACTCAGCCCAGGTTGCTGAACTGGTCGCCCTAACCAGAGCATGTGAATTGGCTAAGGGCAAATCAGCCAATATCTACACCGATTCTAGATACGCATTCGGGGTAGTCCATGATTTCGGAGCCCTATGGCGCCTCAGAAATTTCATGACGGCAGCTGGTACACCGGTAGCGCATGCAGCTCACATCAAAAGGCTTCTAACAGCGATACAGGAACCCGACAGAGTGGCTGTTATCAAGTGTAAAGCACACACATATAGCCAAGACCCAGTATCACTTGGTAACAGCCGAGCAGACGAAGCTGCTAAGTTAGCAGCTGGTACCCCCAGACAGACAGACACCACACAGCTGATGGTATTTAATACCATCAACACACAGAAGCTGTGTGAGATGCAAAATTTGTGTTCCACACAGGAAAAGGCAGTCTGGAAGGCGAAGGGATATGGCCAGGAGTCCTCAGGACTCTGGACGGATGGACAAGGTAAACCGGTGGCCCCCAGAGCATATCTTCCATGTTTAGCTGAGGCAGCTCACGGGCTGACTCATCTGGGCAAGGAAGGAATGTGCAAGTTGGTAAGAGCATATTGGTGCGCCCCAGGATTTTCATCTCATGCAAGTAAGAGAGCAATGTCATGCCTTACATGCTTGAGAAAGAATATCGGAAAGGCAATACCAACAGAACCATCTCATATCCCACCTACAGGCGGCCCTTTTCAGGTAATACAGATTGACTTTATTCAATTACCCCCTTGTCGAAATTTGAAATATGTACTTGTTTGTATAGATGTGTTCTCAAGTTGGGTCGAAGCATTTCCTGCGGCCACAAATACCGCCATGTTTACTGCTAAGAAAATTGTGCAGGAATTTGTATGTATATATGGTATCCCTAGAATAATTGAAAGTGACAGGGGTACCCATTTTACAGGTGATGTCTTTCAAGGAATGTGTAAGTTGATGGGAATTGATAGCAAGCTGCACACTCCATACCGTCCACAGGCGAGTGCGAAGGTAGAAAGAGTGAACAGCACTATTAAAAATAAACTGAGCAAAGTTATGGCAGAGACAGGATTGACATGGCCAGAAGCTTTACCCATTGTACTGTACAGCATCAGAACCACTCCCAGGTCCCCTCTTAATCTGTCTCCCTTTGAAATCTTGTTTGGTCGACAACCGCATGTTATGATTAACCCTCAGGATGATTTGAAGTGTAACAATGAAGTGACTGTAAAGTACCTGGTTAATATGAGTAAACAGCTAAGGAATCAAAATGATAATTTGAAGTTGGTGATTCCTGATTTACCAGATAGTAATTGCCATGACATTGAACCTGGGGATTATGTAATGATACGGAATTTTCTACGCTCAGGTTGCCTTATTGACAGATGGGAAGGACCATACCAAGTCTTATTGACTAGCACTACAGCATTGAAAGTTGCCGAGAGAGAGACTTGGGTTCATTCGTCCCATTGTAAGAAGGTTGCTGACCCAGAGAGGTCCCGTGATAAGGAACAGACGGTAGAGGAAGTTGTATCACTGGAGTGTCTGTTCCAGGAGGACTGAGGCGGCACCTGAGCATTAAGAATCACAAGATCAAAAGCAGTTGTCGATTCCCTGTTCCCTTTTATTGTTTTTCTCCACTTCCCATCCCCTTTCCCTCAAATTATCTTTTTCCCCCTTCTCATTCTTCTTCGTTTCCTCCTATAAGATGGACTTGCCCCAAGAGACTGTGATCCGGATTTTCCTGTTGACCATGATGTTGACCAGAGCAGTCTGTTCCGGCGAGAGTACCATGGAGGTCGAGAGAGGTTCTGGAATGGGTTCTGATGACAGAGATGGAGGCATGGTTTCCCAAGAACAACATAATCAACAAGCAAAGGCGAGTATCAGAAAACGATCCGATAGCATTGACCATAGAAGGAATTGTGAAGGATTGTTAGCTGAAGAAAACTGTATCTGTAGGCTCTGTGACAACGTAGTTGAGGATGGGTGCATCAAGAAATGCCAATCCAGTTTTAATATCCACATGGACCGGCATCCCTTGAGTGACTATCACTCCTTAGTGGGTAGTGTGTTAAATCAAACAGATTGTTGGGTATGCTCTCAAGTACCTCAAGGTCATAGCAAATCAGGACTAGTACCATTTCCTTTAACGATAGGGGAGGTACTTGAGCTAAGTGGTGGGAGGCCGGTGGACAGGAGGTTTAATATCTCCAGTCCTCCTAGTCTGAAGCTCCACCAATATCATGTGGATAGATCCCTAATATGTTTTAACATTTCCAATCCCCGAAAGCCGGGAAATTGGGAAGTGTCATGGAGTAACCAAACCATGACCTTTTCATATAGAGCAGATAGAATGCCTACAGATACAGAGCTTATACGCCACATAGCCAGTAGAGGAAAATCTTTCCGATATAGGTATACCCTAGGAAGTAGGATTACGAGAGTTGGAGAGGTATCACCAGGATACTGTGCACATATCGTACAAACTGGTACGTGTACTAGACAGATGGGAGAATTAGGGTTAGGAGATTTCACATGGAAGATGTGTAATATGGTTATGTCCTACTCCGTCCCATATGTTCTCCCCGATGATGCATATTTCATATGCGGGAGGAAGGCGTATAAGTGGCTTGCCCCAAACTCTGAAGGATTGTGTTATATTGGAAAAGTACCGCCAGAAGTAATGACTGTATCACATGCCAAAATGAAAGATATACACCGTGTTGCCCAAGCTCCTTATACTCACACCCATTACGAGCACGTAGTTAAACGGCACCTGATAGAAAGAACAGAGCATCCGGCCTCTGACATGATCCATGAATCCACCGGGATTCAGGTTCTAATCGCGTTAGATTTCACTCGCACCGCCAGAGGAGTGTTGAATTATAAATACATATCTGCGCTCGCAAATTTGTTAGACAATATCACGGAAATGTATGATGACACGTTTAGGTATACTGGAAGAGAGCTTCAAGCTTATAAAACAGAACTGGTTCAGCATAGAATGGTTCTTAATTATCTCACAGCAGTAACAGGTGGATATTGTGTCACACTGGCAACACAGTACGGCGTGAAATGTTGCACATATATTACAAATAGTACCGAGGACCCGGTCGAGGTCATAGACCAAAAGATGGACGATATTCTCCAATTGAAGTGGGAATTTCGCAGGAGACACAATCTCACCCTTGCTGCTGTGAGTAATGAGCTGACTGGTTGGGTGTCATGGTTGAACCCGCGAAATTGGTTCTCTGGTTTAGGAGAATGGGCTCAAGGAGTCATAATGAATGTAGGGAAGTTTCTCCTATGTATCTTAGGTGTTATCATAACGATTGGCTTGATATTTAGATGCGGTCAGGCTTTAACGAAGTGTAAACGAAGTACTAGGGTGATGAGTTTAAGGAGTGAGGAAATTGTAATTCCAATGGATTTGATTTATGACCCAACTGTAGAAACAATGATGTGATGAAAATGCGATTTCTACGGTCCGTTTCTTTCACCTGTTTTTCTGGTTTCTCCAAGGTAAAAAGACCCACTTTTGACGAGGAATTTGATGATCCTGTATACAGACAACTGATGGATTAAAGAAGAAGTTTTGACAACCTTATACACAGAGATTTGATGAACTTTGCCATAGACCCCCAGTTTCCCTAGAAATTTTAAAATTACGCTAGCCCAACACTTTTGTAAGTCTATGGACATTGACAAAGCTTTTTGCCCACACGCCTTTTGGCAAAAGCACAAAGAAGACTGCATTCAACAGACACCGAACAAGATTTCAACCGACAAATGTTCATTAACCTGACATAGAATACCACTGCATTTAACGTAATTATGTCTTTCCTTCATCTCTACAACCTTCAGGTAATTACACACATAGTCGATAGGGAATACAGGCACAGATATCAGCAATCACATATTCCCCCATTCATGTATCATCAACTAAAATGTGCTCCCCATTTTGTTACAACCACAGCCGAAAAGAGCTCGGTAAAGTTTGACAGCCCATCCACAGACCCGTACCACGGGATAAGAAGGAATTCAAATGTATACTTCGCAATACCTCGAAGCTTGATTTAAAACACGTACGGCACGATGATACATGACCCCCAAGCACGGATTCATACACACATGCTTCTGCTATCTCACTAGGTCATACCCTTTTCCTACCTTCTCCTCTCCTCCCCTACCCAACCATGGAAATGTATTAACCCCTGACATATATTTTTCTCGTTTTGAAATGTTTTAGGAAGTGGCAGTTATTGTTGACTGCCAAAGGGTGGACTGTCAAAGTCAGAAAAATATCACGATGCACACTGCCATATTTGCACCTCATATGAGTCCCTGCTGCGCATGCGTGCGCTCTCCCGTGCGTGCGCATACTCGCTGTTGCGGGCACCCGCAGGCGCACGGTATGCGCATTTACGGTAGAGATTGTATGCGTCTAGCGGGCGACTCTTTCGTTACATATTTTCACCATATAATGTATTTTGTAGATTATGGTCCCTTTGATAGAATCTGAAAGTTTGGTTAATATAGCGTGTTCATGGACAGAGAAATCCCTCTTTGTTTGATACGAAGGGTCAGACAGGAGTAATACAGTGGTGTTTTGTATCCATCGGAAGAGTATTTAATTAGCAATATTCCGGTGTTGGTTTGAAGCGAATTAATCGCTCGTGCGAATAGTTATGGACATAAGAAGTTTATGTCCATTTACTATTATTTGCACTTACTTATCCATGCGGCGGGAAACCTAGTTTCCCACCCACCTGAGCAGTTGGAAATCGTCACAGCCCACCTGTATGAATCAACCTATGACCTTTTGTTATAATGCGAGGAGGAATTCCTGTGTCCAATGAACAATGAGATTGTAGGGACCATTGAATTGTATTGTGTGTGGGGCATAAATAGACAAGCCGATCACATCCAGCTCACTCTTCAACGGTTCTCATTGCTGAAAATCGGGAGCTGGATGTCCAGAGGCGCATGCGATCGTTCCCCTTTGTGCGTAAGTTTTCTCCGCAATCATATTGTCTTTCTTGTTATTATGGGCCATATCTCTCTCTCTCTCTCTTCTCCTCTTTCTCTCATTTTCCCTTAAACGTAATAGTATTATATTGTATTTACTGTGTAGTTACCTGGTTAGTTAGTCTATGTTATATTGTAGTGTATGACTTGTATTGTATTAATTCTTTTGCAAGTATAACATTCATAATATATATATAAGGCGTTGGACCCTAAGCCCAGGTATCTGTGTATTTCTTATAGAGTTAAGTATTCACAGAGCGTCGGTGACGCTCAAACAGCTTTTAAGTTAATAAGGTTACACTGTGTTGCATCTACACCCTATCTCTTCACTAAGGTTTTACTGCATATTACATTGTTTATGGTTTAGATATAAAGGTTTAACATTGTGAGCGTCTGCGCCGCTGGTGATCTCCTCGTGGTCCCGAGCGTCCGCTACGCTATAGCGAACCATTACGTTAGTCGGCAGCCAATAGCGTGCCTGCCTGTGATCTCTTGGCCGTGAGCGAACGTGACGCTTGAGCGTCTCGACCACGGCTAAGCGATTGTTACGCAACGTGCGTACCCTTACGGTACTCCATACGTCAATAGCGTATAGTGTTCTTAGGCCTCTTGAAGGGTTTTATATAAGATAAATATTTAGCTTTATCATGAGGAAGTCTGCTTCCCAGTTGTCCACTCCCGGAATGAACACTGCTGACAGTGCTAGTACATGATTCTCCGCCCATCGGAGAATTTTTGTGGCTTCTGCCATCGCCATCCTGCTTCTTGTGCCGCCCTGTCGATTTACATGGGCGACTGCCGTGATGTTGTCTGACTGGATCAGCACCGGCTGGTGTAGGAGCAGGGATTTTGCTTGACTTAGGGCATTGTAGATGGCCCTTAGTTCCAGAATATTTATGTGAAGGGAAGTCTCCTGACTCGACCATAGTCCTTGGAAGTTTCTTCCCTGTGTGACTGCCCCCCAGCCTCGAAGGCTGGCATCCGTGGTCACCAGGACCCAGTCCTGTATGCCGAACCTGCGGCCCTCTAGAAGATGGGCACTCTGCAGCCACCACAGTAGAGACACCCTGGTTCTTGGAGACAGGGTTATTAAGCGATGCATCTGAAGATGCGATCCGGACCACTGGTCCAACAGGTCCCACTGAAAGATTCTGGCATGGAACCTGCCGAAGGGAATTGCTTCGTAAGAAGCCACCATCTTTCCCAGGACCCGCGTGCAGCGATGCACTGATACCTGTTTTGGTTTCAGGAGGTCTCTGACTAGAGATGACAACTCCCTGGCTTTCTCCTCCGGGAGAAACACTTTTCTCTGGACTGTATCCAGAATCATACCCAGGAACAGTAGCCGTGTCGTCGGAACCAGCTGTGACTTTGGGATATTCAGAATCCAGCCGTGCTGGTGCAGCATTTCCTGAGATAGTGCTACTCCCACCAACAACTGTTCCTTGTACCTCGCTTTTATTAGGAGATCGTCCAAGTACGGGATAATTAAAACTCCCTTTCTTCGAAGGAGTATCATCATTTCCGCCATAACCTTGGTAAATACCCTCGGTGCCGTGGACAGTCCAAACGGCAGCGTCTGGAATTGGTAATGGCAATCCTGTACCACAAATCTGAGGTACTCCTGGTGAGGATGGTAAATGGGGACATGCAAGTAAGCATCCTTGATGTCCAGGGATACCATGTAATCCCCCTCGTCCAGGCTTGCAATAACCGCCCTGAGCGATTCCATCTTGAACTTGAATTTCTTTATGTATGTGTTCAAGGATTTCAAATTTAGAATGGGTCTCACCGAACCGTCCGGTTTCGGTACCACAAATAGTGTGGAATAATAACCCCGGCCTTGTTGAAGTAGGGGTACCTTGATTATCACCTGCTGGGAATACAGCTTGTGAATTGCCGTTAGCACCGCCTCCCTGTCTGAGGGAGCAATCGGCAAGGCAGATTTTAGGAACCGGTGGGGTGGGGACGCCTCGAATTCCAGCTTGTACCCCTGAGATACTATTTGCAGGATCCAGGGATCCACCTGTGAGCGAACCCACTGATCGCTGAAATTTTTGAGGCGACCCCCCACCGTACCTGGCTCCGCCTGTGGAGCCCCACCGTCATGCGGACTTGGAAGAAGAAGCGGGGGAGGACTTTTGCTCCTGGGAACCTGCTGTTTGTTGCAGCCTTTTTCCCCTACCTCTGCCTCTGGACAGAAAAGACCCGCCTTTTCCACGCCTGTTTTTCTGGGTCCGAAAGGACTGAACCTGATAAAACGGCGCCTTCTTAGGCTGTGAGGGGACATGGGGTAAAAATGCTGACTTCCCAAACGTTGCTGTGGAAACTAGGTCCGAGAGACCATCCCCAAATAATTCCTCACCCTTATATGGTAACACTTCCATGTGCTTTTTTGAATCTGCATCTCCTGTCCACTGGCGAGTCCATAAGCCTCTCCTAGCAGAAATGGACAATGCACTTACTTTAGATGCCAGTCGGCAGATTTCCCTCTGTGCATCTCTCATATATAAGACTGAGTCTTTTATATGGTCTATGGTTAACAGGATCGTGTCTCTGTCTAATGTGTCAATATTTTCTGACAGTTTATCTGACCATGCAGCGGCAGCACTGCACATCCAAGCTGACGCAATAGCTGGCCTAAGTATAATGCCTGTGTGTGTATATACAGACTTCAGGATCGCCTCCTGCTTTCTATCAGCAGGTTCCTTGAGGGCGGCCGTATCCGGAGACGGTAGTGCCACCTTTTTAGACAAACGTGTGAGCGCTTTATCCACTCTAGGGGGTGTTTCCCAACGTGACCTATCCTCTAGCGGGAAAGGGAACGCCATTAGTACCTTCTTAGGAATTACCAATTTTTTATCAGGGAAAGCCCACGCTTCTTCACACACTTCATTTAATTCATCTGATGGGGGAAAAACTACGGGTAGTTTTTTCTCTCCAAACATAATACCCTTTTTAGTGGTACCTGTAGTTATATCAGAAATGTTTAACACCTCTTTCATTGCCTCAATCATACAGTGAATGGCCTTAGTGGGCATCAGGTTTGACTCATCGTCGTCGACACTGGTGTCAGTATCAGTGTCGACATCTGGGTCTGCTTGAGGTAGCGGGCGTTTTAGAGCCCCTGACGACCCATGCAACGCCTGGGCAGGCACGAGCTGAGAAGTCGGCTGTCCCACATTTGGCATGTCGTCGATTTTCTTATATAAGGAGTCTATACGTGCACTCATTACTTTCCATAAGCCCATCCACTCAGGTGTCTGCCCCGCAGGGGGTGACATCCCTTCTAAAGGCATCTGCTCCGCCTCCACATCATTATCCTCATCAAACATGTCGACACAGCCATACCGACACACCGCACACACACAAGGAATGCTCCGAATGAGGACAGGACCCACAAAAGCCCTTTGGGGGGACAGAGTGAGAGTATGCCAGCACACACCAGAGCGCTATATAATGCAGGGACTAACTGAGTTATGTCCCCTATAGCTGCTTTTTATATTATATATGTATTGCGCCCAAATTTAGTGCCCCCCCTCTCTGTTTTTACCCTGTTCTGTAGTGTAGACTGCAGGGGAGAGCCAGGGAGCTTCCTTCCAGCGGATCTGTGAAGGAGAAATGGCGCCAGTGTGTCTGAGGGAGATAGCTCCGCCCCTTTTCCGCGGCCTATTCTCCCGCTTTTTTCTGGATTCTGGCAGGGGTATTTTCCACATATATAGCCTCTGGGGCTATATATTGTGGTATTTTTGCCAGCCAAGGTGTTTTTATTGCTGCTCAGGGCGCCCCCCCCCCAAGCGCCCTGCACCCTCAGTGACCGGAGTGTGAAGTGTGCATGAGGAGCAATGGCGCACAGCTGCAGTGCTGTGCGCTACCCTGGTGAAGACTGATGTCTTCTGCCGCCGTTTTTCCGGACCTCTTCTTGCTTCTGGCTCTGTAAGGGGGACGGCGGCGCGGCTCCGGGACCAAAAACCAAGGACTGGGCCTGCGGTCGATCCCTCTGGAGCTAATGGTGTCCAGTAGCCTAAGAAGCCCAATCCGGCTGCAAGCAGGCGAGTTCGCTTCTTCTCCCCTTAGTCCCTCGCTGCAGTGAGCCTGTTGCCAGCAGGTCTCACTGAAAATAAAAAACCTAAAACTATACTTTCTTTCTAAGGGCTCAGGAGAGCCCCTAGTGTGCATCCAACCTCGGCCGGGCACGAAATCTAACTGAGGCTTGGAGGAGGGTCATAGTGGGAGGAGCCAGTGCACACCAGGTAGTCATAAATCTTTCTAGAGTGCCCAGCCTCCTTCGGAGCCCGCTATCCCCATGGTCCTTACGGAGTTCCCAGCATCCACTAGGACGTTAGAGAAAAGCAGCTAGCGAGCGATCAACTCGGAATGAGGGCCATAGACATTCGCTACATAGGCTGTCATTGAAGTGTGAGAGAAGAGGGCTGTGTGAGAACAGGAGGGAAGAGGGCCCTGCTCCAAGGAGCTCACAGTCTAGGCGGTGGGGGAAACAGGTGACATGTGGTGCCAGCAAGCGAAATTCAGCCTGATGGTAGGAAGTAAGCGAGGTATAGATGACCAAGGCATGAGGCAGGGGTTTGGGAGAGTGGCCTCGAAACTAGGTTATGCGGAAGGGTACGCTTTGATGAACAGGTGGGTTTTCAGTGCCCATTTGAAGCTTTGCTTACCACGCTTCAGGCAGGCTACTATTCCCAACCGTAGGCCACATGTATGGTAAAGGATGAAAAAAAAACTTGTCGAACCATTGTAATGTCGACCTTTTATACCTGTCCACTTAATGCATGTCGACCATATAGGGTTGACCTATTGACTATCGATCTATTATCCAGATACCCACAGATATACAAGTGTCACATATGAAATGAATCAGCAAAGTCTCATCAAAAAAAAGATTCCCAACATTAGTAGATTTACACAGGAGCTGGTTGCTCACTCACGCCACTGGGTGGTGTGTATTGAGGCTAGGAGTACGAGGACACATCTCTATATAATAACCATGGGTTATGAGGAGTACACATTTCTACCATGGGTTATGAGGAGTACACATGTCTCTCCATACAACCTTCTAGGTTCCATTTAATACAATGCTATTCTATTGGTTATTACATAGTAAGTGGATGTTTTCCTGTAAGTTGAGTGATACACTGCATAATTCTGTTTAATTACTTGATTGTGAGGTCATGGCTAAATAGTGTGACAAGAAGTGTGCCATTATCTGTGGATTCCTAGTTTAAGAACAGGGTCATTGAGTTGTTGCAAGAGGCAGCTCCTATCTTTTGTGGGCAGGAGCGCTGCCGCTGCCCATGTCGGAGAGGGAAAGGAGATAGCCCGGGGCCTGCGCAGTGGATCTGGCAGGTGTTGGGACCTGCGCATGCGCACAAGCGATGGCATAAGTGACCCCACAGCTTCTATAGACTGCATTATCACAAGCTGCATTATCACAAGCTTATAGATGCCGGGTAGGGCTGACGATGAGGCAGGGAGAGGCATAACTCCAGAATGCCAGGACTAATTTACAACAAACTTGGTACAGATATGACTGTCAATCTGGGAATAAACACTGTGGGGGTAAGACACCCCTAGGGGTGAGGCAGCAGCACAGAGTATGTCAGCAGACAGCATAACTGTGGAAGGCCTGGGACAATTTACACCAAACTTGGTACACATGTAACTTACAATCTGGGAACAAACTCTGTGGGGGTCAGACACCCCTAGGGCTGGGACAGCAGTACAGAGTATTTCAGGAGACAGCATAACTCCAGACTGCCTGGACCAGTTTACAACCAACTTGGTACACATATGACTTACAAGCTGGGAACAGACACTGTGTGGTTAAGACACCCCTAGGGGTGAGGCAGCAGCACAGAGATTTTCAGCAGACAGCATAAGTCTGGAATGCCTGAGCAATTTACAACAAACTTGCTGCACATATGACTTACACTCTGGGAACAAACATTGTGGGGGTAACACACCACTAGCACTCCTAGGGGTGGCCAGCAGCACAGACTATATCAGGACATGCATGATATGTCAGTGATGACAGGGCTGCATGTGACAAGGCCAGTGACATGATGTGAGGAGGGGAATGGAGGTAGCACGAACCCACACACTGAGACTTAGATAGTGGAAGTAGTACGGTCCCCCAGCAGCACAGAGTATATCAGGAGATACATAATGTGCTGTGCTATATAAGAAACTGTAAATAAATTGATAATTTCACTGGGGCACTGACATGCTGTGAGGAGGGGAATGGAGGCAGCAGGGAGCCACAGACTGAGAGTTGTATAGTGGGAAGATCAGGGGGTCCAGCCACTACACAAAGTGCGTCAGGGAAGCAAGATATGCCTATATACTAGATCTCCAACCAACGTAAATTAACGAACAACTATAATTCTAATTTACCATCCTCATCCCGTAGCAAAGCACGGGTATTCAGTTAGTTAAAAATAAAATAAAAAGGTTGTCAGCAATTAAAGACACGGCAGTAAAAGCTCCGGGGGAGGAGCCAATATAGAGCCAGGTGGTAGAGAGCTTTTAAATATAGGTTGTACTGTATGTACTATCGATAAATTACCTTCAGAGATGTGTCTAGTGGGACTTAGAGGAATGCAGCTACCTGAAAAAGGGGAAGCCTGGAATGAGTTTGACGTTACCAGCAGTGATACAGTTCAAGGTAGGAAAGAATCCTGAGTGTATACGTCTCGCCAGGATTTGGTGAGTATAATACCGAGATCACCAGAGGTGCACGATGCCGGAACGATCTCAGACATTTTTCCTGAAGGGTCAGTCACTTACAATGCAAAACCATGCGTTGTAAGTGATTGCCCCTTTAAAAAACATCCGAGATCAGCCAGGATCCAGCACCTCCGGCGATCTTCGACGCCGTTACATCCCGCGCTTTGCCATTTAAGAAGAACAGAATATACCTTTTCATGTTTGACATTGTGTGTTATTTTTGACAGTGGCATATTTTTACTGAAATTTGTTTGATTATAAAAGCATTTTGGTCATCAGGAGAGTCTAAATAAAAGGCTATAGAACTTTGGTCATGTTCACAGGTGGAGTAGGGCTCACTGCCACTTTGTGCTGCTGTCATGCAGGGGGGGCATACATAGCCAGTGCAGGAGCAAGAAAATAGGTGCCCGGACGCTGTAGGCGACTCTACACACTGCAGGGTGTGTACATGGAGCATCCTTTGGACACTCCGGGTAGCACTGAAGTAGCATTACCACCTGCAGGATGCCATTCCCAGGCACCCTGCTAGCCAGATGCACAGGCTGTGGGGCAGCGACTGTGCCTCCCCAGGGCACTGAACAACAACACTCCTCGTACAACCCTCCCTACGGTCCTTGGTATATTAAAGCAATGGCACGCAGCCACAAAGGCAGGTGTCTTATGTTTCTTGCAGTCAATAGTCTGGACCAGAGGCGTAACTAGGGTTTTCGGAGCCCAGGGGCAAGATGAAGAGTGGGGCCCCCTTACCCCCCCCCCCCCCAAACAAAAAAAACACACACAAAAAGCAGTATGTGTGCGCGTCGAAGGAGCGCGGCGAAAAATGGGCATGACCACGCACCAGAAGGGGTGTGGCCACACTCCAGAAGGGGTGTGGCCACTGAAAATGGGGAGTGTTAACATGACTATCACCTACCCTCTGTGTCGCCTTTCAGCGCACAATCACCTCCCCCTTGTGTCGTCTCTCAGCACACTATCACCTACCCCTTGTGTCGTCTGTCAGCACACTATCATCTACCCCCTGTGTCGTCTCTCAGCACACTATCACCTCCCCCTTGTGTCGTCTCTCAGTGCCAGATACACAATTGCCCCACAGTGTCAGATCCACAGTGACAGATACAGCGCCTCACAGTGCCAGATACATATTGCCCCACAGCGCCAGTTACAATGCCCCACAGCGTCAGATACAATGCCCCACAGCGCCAGGTACAATGCCCCACAGCGCCAGATACAATGCCCCACAGCACCAGATACAATGCCCCACAGTGCCAGATACATGCCCCACAGTGCCAGATACATGCCCCACAGTGCCAGTTACAATGCCCCACAGTGCCAGTTACAATGCCCCACAATGCCAGTTACATGCCTCACAGTGCCAGATACATGACCCACAGTGCCAGTTACAATGCCCCACGGAGCCAGATACATGCCCCACGGAGCCAGATACATGCCCCACAGTGCCAGATACATGCCCCACAGTGCCAGTTACATGCCCCACAGTGCCAGATACAAGACATGACTCCCCCCCCCCCGCTTACTTCAGTCAGGATCCCGGCCGTCATCACCGCTGCCCTCTGCTATGTTAGGGGAGGAGAACGCAGCGCCTCTCCTGCCTCTCAACGCTCCAGGTCTCCGGCTAACGAACCGGCGCCACATTTAAGATAGCCGCCTGTTCATTAGCCAATCAGAGCTTGCAGACCGGCAGCCAATCAGGAGCCGGTCCGCAAGCTCTGATTGGCTGCCGCCGCCGGAGACCCACCGGACAGACAGGCAGCACCGCTGGCAGCGCTGCAGCGGCAGTGAGGACATTGAGGGGCAGGAGAGACGCTGCGCTCTCCTCCCCTCAGATTGCAGCGGGACGGGGGTGGGTGGGCATGATGCCTTGGTCGCCGGCGGCGCTCCCCTCTGCTGGGCCTGCCAAGGCGCCCAGGGCACGTGCCCCACTCACCCTACCTTAGTTACGCCTCTGCTGTAATGCCCATTACACATTATGCCACACACCGTAATGCCTGTGACACATTATGCCACACATCGCAATGCCCATTACACATTATGCCACACATCGTAATGCCTGTGACACATTATGCCACACACACCACAATGCCCATTATACATTATGCCACACACCGTAATACCCCTAAACATATTATGCCACACATCGTAATGCCGATTACACATTATGCCACACATCCTAATGCCTGTGACACATTATGCCACACATCACAATGCCCATTACACATTCTGCCACATATGGTAATGCCTGTGACTAATTATGCCACACACCGCAATGCCTATTATACATTATGCCACACACCACAATGCCCATGATACATTATGCCACATGCCACAATGCCTATTACACATTATGCCACACAGTAAGGCTTCTAACTATTTTTAAATTACCTGCTCGTTGCCAGGGGTTTCATGCTCTGGGTTCCAGGCTTATTGCCAGGGGTGTAATGCTCGTTGCCAGGGGTTTCATACTCTGGGTGTCAAGCTCATAGCCAGGGTTGTAATGCTCGTTGCCAGGGGTTTCATGCTCTGGGTGTCATGCTCGTTGCCAGGGGTGTAATGCTCATTGCCAGGGGTGTAATGCTCTGGGTGTCATGCTCGTAGCCAGGGGTGTAATTCTCATTGCCAGGGGTTTCATGCTCTGGGTTCCAGGCTCATTGGCGCCAGCACTAAGCGCTCCCGGCATTTCTGGGTAAAGCTATAGTGTAGTGTTCCCTGTAGGACGCTAGAGGTCCAGTATTAACTCTAGCACCTGTCTTCTCCAAGGCAGTGGCCATTTTAAGGAAGGACACCTAGCAGATTTACATGCGGACGACTATTCCACATGAGAATCTGCTTAAACAGTGGTGGCGCCCTCTAAGCCTGGAACCAGGTGGGAGGGAGGACATGGGGGAGAAAGAGAAAGGGGTTCGAGGGGAGATATAAGGAGGAGACAGAGAGAGGGAGGAGGATAAGAAAAGAGATATAGGAGAAGGGAGGAGGAGGAGGAGGAGGAGGAGTAGGTTAGAGATATAGGAGAAGGGAGGAGGAGGAGGTGGTTAGAGATATAGGAGAAGGGAGGAGGAGGTAGTTAGAGATATAGGAGAAGGAGGAGGTTAGAGATATAGGAGAAGGGAGGAGGAGGAGGTTAGCGATATAGGAGTAGGGAGGAGGAGGAGGTTAGAGATACAGTAGAAGGGAGGAGGAGGAAGAGGAGGTTAGAGATATAGGAGAAGGGAGGAGGAGGTTAGAGATATAGGGAAAGGGAGGGGGAGGGGGAGGAGGAGAAGGTTAAAGATATAGTAGAAGGAAGGAGGAGGAGGAGGAGGTTAAAGATATAGAAGGAAGGAGGAGGAGGTTAGAGATATAGGAGCAGGGAGGAGAAGGAGGAGGTTAGAGATACAGGAGAAGGGAGGAGGAGGAGGTTAGAGATATAGGAGAAGTGAGGAGGAGGAGGTTAGAGATATAGGAGAAGGGAGGAGGAGGAGGTTAGAGATATAGGAGAAGGGAAGAGTAGGAGGTTATAGATATAGGCGAAGGGAGGAGGAGGAGGTTAGAGATATAGGAGAAGGGATGGGGAGGGGAGGAAAAGGAGGAGGAGGAGAAGAAGAAGAAGAAGAAGAAAGACATATAGGAAGAAGAGGGGAGAAGAATAGTAGAAAGGAGGGGAAAGGAGGAGAGAGGGATTGGCAGGAGAAGGGGGAGGAGAGAGGGGGGGTGAGAAAGAGGGACGGAGAAGGAGAAGAGAAAGAGGGCGGATAAGAAGAGAGAGAGGGAGGAGAATAGAGAGAGGGGAGGACAAGAGATTAGGAGGAGAGAGAGAGAGAGGGAGAGAGAGAGAGAAAAAGAAAGAAAGAAAGAAAGAAAGAAAGAAAGAAAGAAAGAAAGAAAGAAAGGGAGGGAGGGAGGAGGAGAAGTGAGAGGGAGGAGGAGAAGAGAGAAAAAGGGAAAACGCAACCAAAATCGAGTTTTTGAACTTTGGACGCATTTTCCATATGTACTAAGTCATGGACGCCAGGGCTTCGGTGCCATGGGTAATGCCAGCTTTTGGCCTATGGGCTTCTTTCTGCATCTGCCCAACTGAGAGGGATCCAATTGGATCCCTCCCAGCACCCCTGCAGCTGTCGCTTCACTGCACATGCGCAGAGGGTTTTCCAGGGCAGAAACCCGGAAGTAGAGTTTCCGGTGCTGATTGCAAAGGACATCTCTTATCGGAAGAGCTGTCCTTTGTGATACTAATTGCATATGTTAGTATCAATGCAGTAAGTGGCAGGATGTACTGCGGATGGTTAGTGCATCCTGCCCAGCGAGAGAGGGAGGGAGGATCGAAGGAGGGCAAGAGAGGGGGAGGAGAAGAAAAGAAAGAGAGGAAGAAGAGAGAGAAGGAGGAGGAGGTAGTAAAGGCAGTCTCAGTCTGTTAACAGAGGACAGGGGAGGGAGAACAATGTGGGGCAATGGGGCAGTAGGAGGAAGGGATAGTGCCTGTGTATTAATACAAGAGAACAAGAAGTAGAGACAGAGAAGAGAGATGATTACTCCAGCACCAGACTGTAGTGCAGCACTGCCCGGGAGAGGCAAGAGATGGGCTGCGGAGGGGGAGACCAGGGGAGTCAGGAGAAGTGCTGTGGAGGGGGAGACCGGGGGAGACAGGAGGACTGTGGAGGGAGAAACTGGGATAGTCAGGAGAAGGACTGAGAAGGGGGAAACAGGGGGAGTCAGGAGAAGAACTGAGGAGGGGGAAACAGGGGGAGTTAGGAGAAGGGCTACAGAGGGGGAAACCAAGGCAGGCAGAAGGGCTGTGGAGGGGGAGACCGGGGGAGTCAGGAGAAGGACTACAGAGGGAGAAACCGGGAGAGTCAGGAAAAGGACTGGGGAGGGGGAAACGGGGAGTTAGGAGAAGGACTGAGGAGGGGGAAACGGGGAGTCAGGAGAAGGACTGCGGAGGGGGAAACGGGGAGTCAGGAGAAGGACTGCGGAGGGGGGAAACCAGGGCAGGCAGGAGAAGGGCTGTAAAGGGGGAGACCGAGGGAGGCAGGAGAGGGGCTGCAGAGGGGGAGACCGAGGGAGGCAAGAGAGGGGCTGCAGAGAGGGAGGCAGGAGAAGGGCTGCAGAGGGGTAGAAGGGGGGAGGCAGGGGAAGGGCTGCGGAGGGGGAGAACGGGTGAGGCATGAGTAGTGGGAGACAGGAGAAGGGCTCATGAGGCAGAGTCTGGGGGAGGCAGGAGAAGGACTGCACAGGGGGAAACAGGGGGGAAGGTCAAGGGAAGTGAAGTAGAGCAGCTGGAGAGAGAGGACTGCGATGAGAGTCCTGTCCTCTCCCGGTGTCCTAGCTCTGCCCAGATTGCCAGGAGTAGCGCAACATAGCATAGGGGAGAGGATGTGGGGGCAACAGGGGCAGGAGGCAGATGTCGTCAGTCTGCATACTTTAAACAGAGGAAGAGGAAAGGAGGGGGAAGACTGTGCGGGACAGTGCCTGTATTGTAACAACAGGTAGAACAAGGGGAGAGAAATGAATCATGCCAGGGCCAAGCCATAAAGCTGTGCTGCCTGGGAGAGGCAGGAGGAGTGCTGCAGAGGGGAATAATGGGTAGTCAGGTGAACGGTTGCCCGGCTGTGGAGCGGGTGACTGGGCAGACAGGAGTAGTACTGCAGATCCAGCGAGAAGACTGCCTGGCTGCGGAGCGGTGTGACCGGGAAGGCAGGAGAAGACCTGCAGAAGGGGAGATCCGTGGAGGCTGGAGAAGGGCTGCCCAGCTACGGAGCAGGTGACCGGGTGGGAGGAGAAGGGCAGCCCCGGCTACGGATCAGGGGATCGGGAGGGAGAAGGACTGCCGCAGTTACGGAGAAGGGGACCGGGGAGGGAGGAGAAGTGCTGCCCGGGCTACGGAGCAGGTGACCGGGAAGGGAGAAGAAGGGCTACCCCGGCAGGGTTAGGCAGGAGAAAGGCTGCGGAGGGGAAACCGCGTGAAGGGGAGAAAAGTAAAGTAGAGCAGCTGGAGTGACGTTTCTAGCAGGGAGAAGGTTATAGCGAATAGGAAGCTGTGCTGTGACCTGTGATGAGGGGCTGTCCGCTCCCGCTGTCCCAAATCCGTTGCCAGGAGCAGCGCAATATAAACCAGTCTGGGATGGAGGATTGTATCTATGGCCTTGATAGTACTTCTTATAATGTTACTGGTGGCGCCCCCCACTGCTGGCCCTGTCATGGCGCCCAGGGCACGTGCCCTGCTCGCCCTGCCCTGGTTACACCTCTGGTCTGGACGAATATAAGGAAGCAGTGTAATTTAACTGGAATGGTGGCAGGCTGATAGCTACTTCAACCTCAGATACACCAGTGGTGTAGGAGAGGATTAAGGATTGTCTTGTAGGAGTCTGCCTGACAGGATTTGAAGTACTGAAACATTGCTGTTTCATACATGCCCTGCTCTGTGTTTTTCCTCTCATTCTCTAACAGACCCTGCCAAAAAGTAGAGAAGATAGACAAAAGAGAAAACACAAGACATAATGAAAAAATTGCAGCTTGTGCTGGTTATCCCTAGGGTTGTCCAAAGAAAAGGGTTGCCACCAACGGCAACATCGTTACTTGCCATCAATGGCAGGAAGCCATTGCCAGAAACCATTGATGGCTTGAAACATTGTTGGTGAAGAACATCCCTAGTCCAGCTGTGTGTGCACTGCTGCTGAGGGACGATAACTACAAAGTGTATGGCTGTTACTGATCAGCAATGATCAGTCGGTTGGGCATGAAAACTCTTCCAACGTGCCTGACTGATCCATTCACTGGTCGTCTGCATCTGGCAGTATGTGCGTTGCTGTGGCCAATCCCCAACCTTTACCCTGTTCCATCACAGGCAAGGAACAGGGTAATGTTTCCTCTCTAGAGGAGGAATGCAGATATTGTCAGAGCGGTTGAGACACTCGCTGGGAACGGATACTGATGGAGGCATGGGCAAATTTGGAAGGCGTGACCATGCCCCCTCAGGAAAAAGAAAAATACTATGTGCAGCATTGGGAAGCAGCAGCGTTTGTCCTTCTCAGTGGCTGATCCAGGCCCATACTGGCCCCTCCAACAAGCCAGGACCCAAGTAATTAGATCCTTAAAAAATGATTAAGTGGAGTCAAAGGGGTCTATTCATGAAGCAGTGAAAACTGTGGAGAAGTGAGCCAGTGAAGAAGAACCAATCAGCATTGAAGTAACATCTATAATTTGCATACTACAAAATCATACAGAGCAGCTGATTGGTTGCCATGGGCAACTTCTCCACTGGCTCACTTCTCCACTCTTTTCACTGCTTCATGAATAGACCCCAAATGAAGAGTGATACATGATAAGCTAATCAGCTCCTAACTGCCATGTCACAGGCTATGGGCTAGATGCATCATCGCTTGGAAAGTGATAAAATGGAGAGTGAAAAAGTGCCAGCCAATCAGGTCCTAACTGCCATATCACAGGTTGTGTTTGTAAAATGGCAGTTAAGAGCTGATTGGCTAATACTTTTTTACTCTCCATTTTATCACTTTCCAAGCGATGATGCATCTGGCCCTATGTTTGAAAAATGTCAGTTAGGAGCTGGTTGGCTGGTAGTTTTATTACTTTCCATTTTATCACTCTCCAAACGATGATGCATCTAGCGCTTTATCCGTCACCACTTTATCACTTTTTAAGGCTTAATACATTTGGGACTAGTACCTGTTCTCCCCCTTACCAGTGCGCTTGGATACTGTGTGGCCATACACTGTGAAATATCTCAGTGTATGGCCACAATATCTGCAGGTTTCAGGCTATCAAATGGAAATTGACAGACATTTTTGGGTCTATTCATAAAGAAAGTGAAAACTAAATTGTTACTTTTCACTATATATATCACATCAGTTTGATGCAATATATAGCTTAGGGCCCGATTCAGACCTGATCGCTGCTGTGCATTTTTGCACAGCGGGCGATTATCGATTGACTGCGCATGCGTATGCACCGCAATGCGCATGCGCGTCACCAAACAGGCATTGCCGGACAGCGACACACTGGTGCGAAAATTTCAATCGCACACCCATATGCAAACTGATAGACATGAAGAGGCCGTTTGTGGGTGGTAACTGACTGTTTTCTGGGAGTTTCAGGGAAAACGCAGGCGTTCCCAAGCGTTTTCAGGGAGGGTGTGTGATGTCAGCTCCGGATCCGATCAGCCTGTTCTCTTCACACTGTAGGAGTAAGTCCTGGGCTGCACACAGACTGCACACACTGGAAAAATCATTAGACTGAGAGTGAGGTGCAAATGGATTTGCAGCTCATCGCTGACTGAAGGATATTTTTAGCACCATGTACACATGTGATCGCACACCTGCATGGGCGAATGTACACTCCCCTTGGGCAGCTACTATCTGATCGCAGGACAGCAATATTAGCAGCCCAGCGATCAGGTCTGACTTAGGGCCCAATTCAGACCTAAACGCAGCAGCAAATTTGTTAACTATTGGGCAAAACCATGGGGGTCATTCCGAGTTGATCGCTAGCTGAAAATGTTCGCTTCGCTGCGATTAAGTAAAAAAAACGGCACTTCTGCGCATGCATATGCGGCGCAGCGCGCACGCGTTCACAACGGCCGATGTACTTTCACAACGGCCGATGCATTTTCACACAAGGACTAGCAAAGCTTTTAAGTCGCAGTGTCCGCCGCAGAGTGATTGACATGAAGTGGGCGTTTCTGGGTGTCAACTGACCGTTTTCAGGGAGTGCTCGAAAAAACACAGGCGTGCCAGGAAAAACGCAGGAGTGGCTGGACGAACGCAGGGCGTGTTTGTGACGTCAAATCCGGAACTGAATGGTCTGAAGTCATCGCAAGCGCTGAGTAGGTCTGAAGCTACTCAGAAACTGCACAATATTTTTTTGTAGCCGTTCTGCGATGCATTCGTTCGCACTTCTGCTAAGCTAAAATACACTCCCAGAGGGCAGCGGCTTAGCGTTTGCACGGCTGCTAAAAACTGCTAGCGAGCGCTCAACTCAGAATGACCACCCATGTGCACTGCAGGTGGGACAGATATAACATGTGCAGAGGTAAATACTGGCTGCTTTATTTTTACACTGCAGTTTAGATTTCAGTTTGAACACACCACACCCAAATCTAACTCTCTCTGCACGTTATATCTGCCCCCCCCCCCCCGCACTACACATGGGGGGTCATTCCGAGTTGTCGCTCGTTGCCGATTTTCGCAACGGAGCGATTAAGGCAAAAATGCGCATGCGCATGGTACGCAGTGCGCATGCACAAAGTATTTTAGCACAAAACTTAGTAGATTTACTCACGTCCGAAAGAAGAATTTTCATCGTTGAAGTGATCGGAGTGTGATTGACAGGAAGTGGGTGTTTCTGGGCAGAAACTGACCGTTTTCTGGGAGTGTGCGAAAAAACGCAGGCATGCCAGGATAAAACGCAGGAGTGGCTGGAGAAACGGGGGAGTGGCTGGCCGAACGCAGGGCGTGTTTGTGACGTCAAACCAGGAACGAAACGGGCTGAGCTGATCGCAGTGTAGGAGTAAGTCTCGAGCTACTCAGAAACTGCTAAGAAATTTCTATTCGTAAATCTGCTAATCTTTCGTTCGCTATTCTGCTAAGCTAAGATACACTCCCAGAGGGCGGCGGCCTAGCGTGTGCAATGCTGCTAAAATCTGCTAGCGAGAGAACAACTCGGAATGACCCCCATGGTTTTGCCCAACTGCTAACAAATTTGCTGCTGCAATCAACTCTGAACATGTTATATCTGCTCCCCCCTGCAGTGCACATGGGCCCTCATTCCGAGTTGTTCGCTCGGTAAAAATCTTCGCATCGCAGCGATTTTCCGCTTAATGCGCATGCGCAATGTCCGCACTGCGACTGCGCCAAGTAAATTTGCTATGTAGTTAGGATTTTTACTCACGGCTTTTTCATCGTTCTGGCGATCGTAATGTGATTGACAGGAAATGGGTGTTACTGGGCGGAAACAGGCCGTTTTATGGGCGTGTGGGAAAAAACGCTACCGTTTCCGGAAAAAACGCAGGAGTGGCCGGAGAAACGGGGGAGTGTCTGGGCGAACGCTGGGTGTGTTTGTGACGTCAAACCAGGAACGACAAGCAGTGAAATGATCGCAGATGCCGAGTAAGTCTGGAGCTACTCAGAAACTGCTACGAGGTGTGTAATCGCAATATTGCGAATACATCGTTCGCAATTTTAAGATGCTAAGATTCACTCCCAGTAGGCGGCGGCTTAGCATGAGCAAATCTGCTAAAATCCGCTTGCGAGCGAACAACTCGGAATGAGGGCCCTGGTTTTGTCCATTAGCTAACAAATTTGCTGCTACAATCAGATCTGAATTAGGCCCTTAGGGGGTAATTCAGACTGCATCCCTGCAGCGGCAGCGATCGCAGTCTGAATTACTTTGTGGAGTGCACATGCACAGCGACCACACTACGCATGTGCACCTCGGGAGCCCAGTTAGATGCTATCAGCATCTCAGGGCTGTCAATCAGGCAGAGGCGGTCGCAGGGCGGGAGGGGGCGTGCCAACGGCGTTAGAACGTAGCCGCTGGGACCCGGGAAGCGGCGGGTAGCTCTCTGCCAGTGTGCAGGAGTTGCACGGGTAGGGAGCTACTCGCCAGGTACAAAAGCATTGCCGCCATGCGATGCTTTTGTACCTGTAAGGGGGGTAGGGCCTGACATGCGAGGTGGACTAGCCCCCGTTTGTCAGGGAAGATGATCGTAGCTGTGCTAAAGTCAGCACATCTATGATCAGATCTGAATTAGGCCCTTAGGGGGTAATGCAGACCTGATCGTAGCAGCAAATTTGTTAGCAGTTGGGCAAAACCATTAGTGTCATTCCGACCTGATCGTAGCTGTGCTAAATTTATCACAGCTACGATCATCTTCCCTGACAAGCGTGGGGACGCCCAGCACAGGGCTAGTCCACCCCGCATGTCAGGCCGGTCCCCCCCACACAAGTACAAAAGCATCACACAGCGGTGATGCTATTGTACTTATAGAGTAGCTCCCAGCCAGCGCAGCTCCTGCGGCTGGCTGGGAGCTACTCGTTGCAGCTGCTGCGGCCCGCCCCCTGCACGGTCCGGCCACGCCTGTGTTGGCCGGACCGCGCCCACAAAACGGCGGCCAAATGCCGCTGTGCCGCCCCCTCCCGCCCAGCGACCGCCTCTGCCTCTCAATCAGGCAGAGGCGATTGCTAGGCAACGACAGCCGTCGGCTGTCAGCCATGCGCCGGTACATGCACAGTTCTGACCTGAACGCTGAGCTGTTAAGAACTGCAGCGAGCGTTCAAGTCAGAATGACCCCCCATGTGCAGGGGGGGGGGGGGGGGGGGCAGATATAACATGTGCAGAGAGAGTTAGAATTGGGTGTGTGTGTTCAAACTGAAATCTAAATTGCAGTGTAAAAATAAAGCAGCCAGTATTTACCCTGCACAGAAACAAAACAACCCACCCAAATCTAACTCTCTCTGCACATGTTATATCTGCCCCACCTGCAGTGCACGTGGGGGTCATTCTGAGTTGATCGCTCGCTAGCAGTTTTTAGCAGCCGTGCAAACGCTAAGCTGCCGCCCTCTGGGAGTGTATTTTAGCTTAGCAGAAGTGTGAACGAAAGGATCGCAGAGCGGCTACAAAAAATTATTTGCAGTTTCAGAGTAGCTTCAGACCTGCTCAGCGCTTGCGATCTCTTCAGACTGTTCAGTTCCTGTTTTGACGTCACGAACACGCCCTGCGTTCACCCAGCCACTCCTGCGTTTTTCCTGGCACGCCTGCGTTTTTTCCAACACTCCCTGAAAACGGTCAGTTGACACCCAGAAACGCCCACTTCATGCCAATCACTCTGCGGCCAGCAGTGCGACTGAAAAGCTTCACTAGATCTTGTGTGAAACTACATCAGCTGTTGTGAAAGTACGTCACGCGTGCGCATTGCGCCGCATACGCATGCGCAGAAGTGCCTTTTTTTGCATCATCGCTGTGCAGCGAACATTTTCAGCTAGCGATCAACTCAGAATGACCCCCATGGTTTTGCCCAACTGCTAACAAATTTGCAGCTACGATCAGGTCTGAATTACCCCCTTATTTAGGTAACAGTTCATGTACACTTACCTTTCTGGCGATACAATCCGGTATCCAGGGTTCCTGGCGATCATTTCTTCAGCTGCAGTTCTCTACGAAGCGTGGAGGTAAAGGCAGCTCCCTTCTGCGGATGCGCCGGCAGCTGAGGTCAGGGGAGGCTGCAGGGGCTACCGGGATTATCAAGGGGGAGGAGAAAGTGCCGGGCAGATAGCAGAGAAGTATTAAACTTCCCTGCTGATACCACACTGATGTTCGGATTATGCCATCCTGAGATAGCGAATCTGAACACACAGGAGAAGCGGAAAACTGACCTTACCGTCCTTTAATGAATTGCACTCACCATACTAAAGTGTGGTGATGCAATTCAGGCACGGAGCAACAGGGGGGAGGGAGGGGGGGGGGTGTACATTGGGGGTGTCAGGAAATTCTCCATGAAAACCAGTTCCATGAAAAGCACTAGCAAAACAGGGATTTCCTCTGCTCTATGAATAGACCACTTTATCTGACAACACGTAGGGCCTTATTCAGGTTGGATTATAGAAGTCCAAAAATCGCAAATTTTCAGACTACTGCACACGTTTGTGAACCTTCATAGTGCGATTACATCCCGGAAGGATGTGATTGCACTGTGATTGACAGTCCGGGGGCCATCGGGGGGTTATTGATGCGACGAAGACGCAGCGTTTTGGGGGAATCGTCCGTAAAAACGCAGACATGTTTGGACCATTTTCGAGGTGGCTATGTGACATCACATGCAGCCGATGCGAAGCAAAAGATGGTGACAAAGCACCTGCATATGCAGCCTGGCTGCATATGCAGGGGTGCTTCCTTAGTTTGCCTGGTCTGTGATGCAATCGCAATTGAATTGTGATTGCACGCTGGGCGGCCTTGCCCTATGCTGGGTGGCCTCAGCATGCGATCGTCAGTAGTAGCGGTTTCTGCTTTTTAGCAGAATCTGCTACTGGACCTTATTGAGGTCCATAGACAGCATACAGTAATTCTGGGCATACACGTACCAATAAAATGCCAGTCATACGGACAGGCATTTTGGAGAGGCTGGGCAAGGAGGTCAGGCAGTGCGGGGGCATCAGGATTGTCCCCCTTGCGCAGTTGCAGTCACTGCTGGGATCACTCAACGGTGCTTGCCGGGTCATTCCCATGGGCTGGATTTTCAAACGGCGCTTGGAGAGAGCGACGGCAGGGGTAAGAAGGAAACACCACTATGTCAAGATAAGCAGGGAGTTGAGGGAGAACCTGTGGGTTTGGGAGACATTTTTGCAGGAGTTTAACGGAGTTCGTCTGTGGCCCAGCAAACCGCTGCCAAACCACGAGCTGCAGCTCTACACTGATGCGGTAGGCTTTGGCGTATACTGGCAGGGAGAATGGTGCGCGGAGGCGTGGCCAGAAAGGTGGG
Source organism: Pseudophryne corroboree (assembly GCF_028390025.1). Classification (NCBI taxonomy): domain Eukaryota; kingdom Metazoa; phylum Chordata; class Amphibia; order Anura; family Myobatrachidae; genus Pseudophryne; species Pseudophryne corroboree. The sequence goes on from NC_086444.1 coordinate 594,540,534, forward strand.
CTGTCAAGGGCCTTACAAGGAACTTGGCAACCCTGGAGCTGTTCCCAATTGTAGTGGCAGCGGTCATCTGGGGGCAGAAACTGGCCAACAGGCATATACAGTTCTGGTGCGATAACATGGGGGTGGTACAGGCCATCAATTGCCAAAGCGCAGTGATCAGGTTACTGGTCTTGACTTGACTGCGGCATAACGTGATATTTAGGGCCAAGCATGTCCCAGGGGTGCAAAATGTCATTGCCGACGCACTCTTCCGGCAGAAAAGGGTGTCATTTAGGGCAGAGGTGCCGATGGTGAGCAAAACAGGCTTGACTTGCCCATCTCATCTTTGGCAGATAGTGGAGCCGATCTGGGGGAGCTGGTGGTGAGATCCCTGGCACCAAGGACTTGGGCGGCCTACGAGGTGGCTTGGAGGAGGTGGAGTCGGTTCCAGGCAGAAGGAGTAAGGGACCGGATTGGTACCAGGCAGCAGCTATTGGCCTTTCTGAGTCAGCTAAGGAGGGTAGGGATGCCAAGAGCCGCGGTGATGGCCGGTATCTCATTTTTCTCAAAGCTACAGGGAAGGAGCGATTGCACTAAGGACTTTTTAGTGTGCACAATCTTGATGGGGTGGGGCAGGTCAGAGGCAGAGCCCCAGACCCCCGCAAGCCAGTCACCACCGACAGGCTGAGGGCGTTGATGGGAGTGGTACGCCAGGCATGTAGCAGCAAGCACGAGGCCACCCTCTTTAGGACGGCATTTCTTATGGCATTCGCCGGGGCTTTCAGAGTTGGGTAACTTGTGGCGGAGTCACGCAGGCGCACAGGTTTGCTGAATGCGAACGTGGTGCTGAGCGAGGAGTCCGTCATCTGTAGAATACACAAGTCAAAAACTGACCAGGCGGGTAGGGGCCGATGGGTCCAGCTGAAGAAACGGGCGGACCCAGGGGTCTGCCCAGTGGGAGCGGTGCGGAGCAATGTGGGAGTCAGGCTACCGGGGGGAGTCAATTCCCTTGTGCACAAGGACACAGCTGCGTTAACGAAATATCAGTTCATTCTGGTCTTTAAAAGGTGCGTAGTTGCACTAGGCTGGGATACGAGTAAGTTCGGCACACATTCCTTCCGGATAGGGGCAGCTACATCAGCAGCCGTCGAAGGGATGGCGGTGGAGGATATTAAGAGGCTGGGGAGGTGCAAGTCGGCTGTTACAAAAGGTACGTTAGGCCTGTATTCCCCACAGCCACAGGCAGCAGGTAACCTGGTACGCCATGCATTCACACACACCCAGTTGAAGGGGGTATGCACATGGGTTCGTGGTCCCCAGGGGAGAGGGGCTATCATTGCCTGCCTACTAGGTGGGTCACACACGCCCCCCAACCACTGGTAGGCGGGGATGTGGCGTGCCCAAAATGTTAGGCCGAGTACGTCTTCACCCATAGGTATTCAGGGGGGGGGGGGGGGGCGGTATGTGGCGTGCCCACTAGGTTGGGCCGGACACGACGCCACCATCTCAGTCGAGATCCTTGCTCACCTAGTCTTTCCTTGCCCTGCGATTGTGTCGTGTATTGGTATTTTGTGAAATAAAGCTGTGACCAAGGTTGCCCAAAAAGTGGTGTGGTCTCAAGTCATTGGGTAGTCACGCGGGAGAGTCACGGGTCACCGGTTAGTTGGCCTCTCCCCCTAATAGCGGCGAAGGGTGCCTGAAATGGTGCCCGGAGCTGACTAAGGGGGAGGGCCGCGAGGGGTCTCGTGGCTAGCAGCAGGAAAGGCCAGGGGATGGGCGTCGGGACTAGAGATGTGCGGCGGGCACTTTTTGTGTTTTGGTGTTGGTTCTAATTCCATGCTCGTGTTTTGGTTTTGGCTTGGTTTTGCCAAAACCACCCTTTCGTGTTTTGGTTTTGGCTTGGTTTTGCCAAAACCACCCTTTTGGGCTTTGGATTTGGATCTGAATGATTTTTTTTTTTTAAACATAAAAACAGCTAAAATCACAGAATTTTGGGGTAATTTTGATCCTACAGTATTATTAACCTCAATGTCATTCATTTCCACTAATTTCCAGTCTATTCTGAACACCTTACACCTCACAATATTGTTTTTAGGCCTAAAAGTTCCACCAAGGTGACTGTATGACTAAGCTAAGCGACACAAGTGTGTGGCACAAACACCTGGCCCATCTAGGAGTGGCACTGCAGTGGCAGACAGGATGGCAGATTTACAAAATAGGCCCCAAACAGCACATGATGCAAAGAAGAAAAAGAGGTGTTTTTTTTTCTAACTGTGATCTCGGGAATTTACTAAACGCAAATCTCGGCACTGTTGGGTCCATTCGTATTTTTTCCCTGGCTAAGTTCACAAATACGAATAAATAGACCATCGGTCAAACACGCCTGTTATTTGATACAACTCGGTAATTTACTAAGAATTCGTATTCACACTAACTGCCAACAATAGGCAAACACTGCCGGTAAAGCATAGAATTCGTAAAAAAAGCAGTTTTAAAATAGACCTGCTTTTTCCTGGCGTGTTCAGATAGGCATGCACGGATCAGTGAGATCCGTGCATGCTTATCTGTGTAAAGGGGTGTGAAAGTGTTAAAAATCAAAGAAAAAAATTGCGTGGGGTCCCTCCCCCCTCCTAAGCATAACCAGCCTCGGGCTCTTTGAGCCGGCCCTGGTTGTAAAAGTACAGGGGGGAAAATGCGTAGGTTCCCCCCATATTTATACAACCAGCACCGGGCTCTGTGGCTGGTCCTGGTTCAAAAAATATGGGGGACAAAAGATGTAGGGGTCCCCCGTATTTTTTAAACCAGCACCGGGCTCCACTAGCCAGAGAGATAATGCCACAGCCAGGGGACACTTTTATACTGGTCCCTGCGGCCGTGGCATTACCCCCTCAACTAGTCAGTCACCCCTGGCCGGGGTTCCCTGGAGGAGTGGGGACCCCTTAAATCAAGGTGTCCCCCCCTCCAGGCACCCAAGGACCAGGGGTGAAGCCTGAAGCTGTACCCCCCCCCATCCGTGGGCGATGGATGGAAGGCTGATAGCCTTTGTGTAAAAATAAGAATATTGTTTCTCTGACGTCCTAGTGGATGCTGGGAACTCCGTAAGGACCATGGGGAATAGCGGCTCCGCAGGAGACTGGGCACAAAAGTAAAGCTTTAGGACTACCTGGTGTGCACTGGCTCCTCCCCCTATGACCCTCCTTCAAGCCTCAGTTAGATTTTTGTGCCCGGACGAGAAGGGTGCACACTAGGGGCTCTTCTGAGCTTCTTAGTGAAAGTTTAGTTTTAGGTTTTTTATTTTCAGTGAGACCTGCTGGCAACAGGCTCACTGCATCGAGGGACTAAGGGGAGAAGAAGCGAACCTACCTAAGTGGTGGTAGCTTGGACTTCTTAGGCTACTGGACACCATTAGCTCCAGAGGGACCGAACACAGGCCCAGCCTCGGAGCTCGGTCCCAGAGCCGCGCCGCCGGCCCCCTTACAGAGCCAGAAGCAAGAAGAGGTCCGGAAAAATCGGCGGCAGAAGACATCAGTCTTCAACAAGGTAGCGCACAGCACTGCAGCTGTGCGCCATTGTTACTCAGGCACACTTCATACTTCGGTCACTGAGGGTGCAGGGCGCTAGGGGGGGGCGCCCTGAGCAGCAATGTAAACACCTTGGCTGGCATAAATACACCACATATAACCCCCAGGGCTATATGGATGTATTTTAACCCCTGCCAGAACTCACCAAAAAGCGGGAGAAAAGGCCGCCGAGAAGGGGGCGGAGCCTATCTCCTCAGCACACGGGCGCCATTTTCCATCACAGCTCCACTGGAAGGACGTCTCCCTGACTCTCCCCTGCAGTCCTGCACTACAGAAAAGGGTAAAAAAGAGAGGGGGGCACTAATTTGGCGCAGTTTTAATACTAACAGCAGCTATAAAGGGAAAAGCACATTTTATAGTGGTATTCCTGTCTATATATAGCGCTCTGGTGTGTGCTGGCATACTCTCCCTCTGTCTCCCCAAAGGGCTAGTGGGGTCCTGTCCTGTATCAGAGCATTCCCTGTGTGTGTGCGGTGTGTCGGTACGATTGTGTCGACATGTTTGAGGAGGAAAATGAGATGGAGGCGGAGCAATTGCCTATTATAGAGTTGTCACCCCCTAGGGAGTCGACACCTGAGTGGATGAGCTTATGGAAGGAATTGCGTGACACTGTCAGCTCTTTACGACAGACAGTTGACGACATGAGACAGCCGGCTACTCAGCTTGTGCCTGTCCAGGGGTCTCAAACGCCATCAGGGGCTTTAAAACGGCCGTTACCTCAAATGGCAGACACAGACACGGATACTGACTCCAGTGTCGATGATGAGGAGACAAACGTGACTTCCACTAGGGCCACACGTTACATGATTGAAGCAATGAAAAATGTATTGCATATCTCTGATAATACAAGTACCACTAAAAAGGGTATTATGTTTGGTGAGAAAAAACTGCCTGTAGTTTTTCCTGTATCCGAGGAATTAAATGAAGTGTGTGATGAGGCGTGGGTTTCCCCCGATAAAAAAATTATAATTCCTAAAAGGTTATTGGCATCGTACCCTTTCCCGCCAGAGGATAGGGCACGTTGGGAAACACCCCCTAGGGTGGATAAAGCGCTCACACGCTTGTCTAAACAGGTAGCACTACCCTCTCCTGATACGGCCACCCTAAAGGAACCTGCCGATAGAAAGCTGGAGAATATCCTAAAATGTATATACACTCACACGGGTGTTATACTGCGACCAGCAATCGCCTCAGCCTGGATGTGCAGTGCGGGCCTGGCGTGGTCGGATTCCCTAACTGAAAATATTGATACCCTAGATAGGGACAGTATATTACTGACTATAGAGCATTTGAAGGATGCATTTCTATATATGCGTGATGCACAGAGGGATATTTGCCAACTGGCATCCAGAGTTAGCGCGCTGTCCATTTCTGCAAGAAGAGGTTTATGGACGCGGCAGTGGTCAGGTGATGCGGATTCTAAAAGGCACATGGAAGTATTGCCTTATAAGGGGGAGGAGTTATTTGGGGTAGGTCTATCAGACCTGGTAGCCACGGCAACTGCTGGAAAATCCACATTTTTACCCCAGGTAGCTTCTCAACCTAAGAAGACGCCGTATTATCAGGCGCAGTCCTTTCGGCCCCATAAGGGCAAGCGGGCAAAAGGCGCCTCATTTCTGCCCCGTGGCAGAGGGAGAGGAAAAAGGCTGCAACAAACAGCCAGTTCCCAGGAACAAAAGCCCTCTCCCGCCTCCGCAAAGTCCTCAGCATGACGCTGGGGCTTTACAAGCGGACTCAGGCACGGTGGGGGCCCGTCTCAAGAAGTTCAGTGCACAGTGGGCCCACTCGCAAGTGGACCCCTGGATCCTTCAGGTGGTATCTCAGGGGTACAAATTGGAATTTGAGACGTCTCCCCCTCGCCGTTTTCTAAAGTCTGCTTTACCGACGTCTCCCTCAGACAGGGAGGCAGTATTGGAAGCCATTCACAAGCTATATTCCCAGCAGGTGATAATCAAGGTACCCCTCCTACAACAAGGAAAGGGGTACTATTCCACACTATTTGTGGTACCGAAGCCGGACGGCTCGGTGAGACCAATTTTAAACCTAAAATCCTTGAACACTTACATACAAAGGTTCAAATTCAAGATGGAGTCACTCAGAGCAGTGATTGCAAACCTGGAAGAAGGGGACTATATGGTGTCTCTGGACATCAAAGATGCTTACCTACATGTCCCAATTTACCCTTCTCACCAAGGGTACCTCAGGTTTGTGGTACAGAACTGTCACTATCAGTTTCAGACGCTGCCGTTTCGATTGTCCACGGCACCCCGGGTCTTTACCAAGGTAATGGCCGAAATGATGATACTCCTTCGAAGGAAGGGAGTTTTAGTTATCCCTTACTTGGACGATCTCCTGATAAGGGCAAGATCCAGGGAACAGTTGGAAGTCGGAGTAGCACTATCTCAGATAGTGCTGCGCCAGCACGGTTGGATTCTCAATATTCCAAAATCGCAGCTGATCCCGACGACACGACTTCTATTCCTAGGGATGATCCTGGACACAGTCCAGAAAAAGGTGTTTCTCCCGGAGGAGAAAGCCAGGGAGTTATCCGAACTAGTCAGAAATCTCCTAAAACCAGGCCAAGTCTCAGTGCATCAATGCACAAGGGTCCTGGGAAAGATGGTGGCTTCTTACGAAGCAATCCCATTCGGCAGATTCCACGCAAGAACCTTCCAGTGGGATCTGCTAGACAAATGGTCCGGGTCGCATCTTCAGATGCATCAGCGGATAATCTTGTCACCAAGGACAAGGGTGTCTCTCCTGTGGTGGTTGCAGAGTGCTCATCTTCTAGAGGGCCGCAGATTCGGCATTCAGGACTGGGTCCTGGTGACCACGGATGCCAGCCTGAGAGGCTGGGGTGCAGTCACACAGGGAATAAATTTCCAGGGCTTGTGGTCAAGCCTGGAGACATCACTTCACATAAATATCCTGGAGCTAAGGGCCATCTACAATGCTCTAAGCCTAGCAAGACCTCTGCTTCAAGGTCAGCCGGTGCTGATCCAGTCAGACAACATCACGACAGTCGCCCACGTAAACAGACAGGGCGGCACAAGAAGCAGGAGGGCAATGGCAGAAGTTGCAAGGATTCTTCGCTGGGCGGAAAATCATGTGATAGCACTGTCAGCAGTGTTCATTCCGGGAGTGGACAACTGGGAAGCAGACTTCCTCAGCAGACACGACCTCCACCCGGGAGAGTGGGGACTTCACCCAGAAGTCTTCCACATGATTGTGAACCGTTGGGAAAAACCAAAGGTGGACATGATGGCGTCCCGCCTCAACAAAAAACTAGACAGGTATTGCGCCAGGTCAAGGGACCCTCAAGCAATAGCTGTGGACGCTCTGGTAACACCGTGGGTGTACCAGTCAGTGTATGTGTTCCCTCCTCTGCCTCTCATACCCAAGGTACTGAGAATCATAAGAAGGAGAGGAGTAAGGACTATACTCGTGGCTCCGGATTGGCCAAGAAGGACTTGGTACCCGGAACTTCAAGAGATGCTCACAGAGGACCCGTGGCCTCTACCTCTAAGAAGGGACTTGCTCCAGCAGGGACCCTGTCTGTTCCAAGACTTACCGCGGCTGCGTTTGACGGCATGGCGGTTGAACGCCGGATCCTGAAGGAAAAAGGCATTCCGGATGAAGTCATCCCTACCCTGATCAAAGCCAGGAAGGATGTAACCGTACAGCATTATCACCGTATTTGGCGTAAATATGTTGCGTGGTGCGAGGCCAGGAAGGCCCCTACAGAGGAATTTCAACTGGGTCGTTTCCTGCATTTCCTGCAAACAGGACTGTCTATGGGCCTAAAATTAGGGTCCATTAAGGTTCAAATTTCGGCCCTGTCGATTTTCTTCCAGAAAGAACTGGCTTCAGTTCCTGAAGTTCAGACGTTTGTCAAGGGGGTACTGCATATACAGCCTCCTTTTGTGCCTCCAGTGGCACCTTGGGATCTCAATGTAGTTTTGGGGTTCCTAAAATCACATTGGTTTGAACCACTCACCACTGTGGACTTAAAATATCTCACATGGAAAGTGGTAATGCTGTTGGCCCTGGCTTCAGCCAGGCGTGTCTCAGAATTGGCGGCTTTATCCTATAAAAGCCCTTACCTAATTTTTCATACGGACAGGGCAGAATTGAGGACTCGTCCTCAATTTCTCCCTAAGGTGGTTTCAGCATTTCACTTGAACCAGCCTATTGTGGTACCTGCGGCTACTAGGGACTTGGAGGACTCCAAGTTGCTGGACGTAGTCAGGGCCCTGAAAATATATGTTTCCAGGACGGCTGGAGTCAGAAAATCTGACTCGCTGTTTATCCTGTATGCACCCAACAAGCTGGGTGCTCCTGCTTCTAAGCAGACTATTGCTCGTTGGATTTGTAGTACAATTCAGCTTGCACATTCTGTGGCAGGCCTGCCACAGCCAAAATCTGTAAAAGCCCATTCCACAAGGAAGGTGGGCTCATCTTGGGCGGCTGCCCGAGGGGTCTCGGCTTTACAACTTTGCCGAGCAGCTACTTGGTCAGGGGCAAACACGTTTGCAAAATTCTACAAATTTGATACCCTGGCTGAGGAGGACCTGGAGTTCTCTCATTCGGTGCTACAGAGTCATCCGCACTCTCCCGCCCGTTTGGGAGCTTTGGTATAATCCCCATGGTCCTTACGGAGTTCCCAGCATCCACTAGGACGTCAGAGAAAATAAGAATTTACTTACCGATAATTCTATTTCTCGTAGTCCGTAGTGGATGCTGGGCGCCCATCCCAAGTGCGGATTGTCTGCAATACTTGTACATAGTTATTGTTACAAAAATCGGGTTATTGCTGTAGTGAGCCATCTTTTCAGAGGCTCCTCTGTTATCATACTGTTAACTGGGTTCAGATCACAAGTTGTACGGTGTGATTGGTGTGGCTGGTATGAGTCTTACCCGGGATTCAAAATCCTTCCTTATTGTGTACGCTCGTCTGGGCACAGTATCCTAACTGAGGCTTGGAGGAGGGTCATAGGGGGAGGAGCCAGTGCACACCAGGTAGTCCTAAAGCTTTACTTTTGTGCCCAGTCTCCTGCGGAGCCGCTATTCCCCATGGTCCTTACGGAGTTCCCAGCATCCACTACGGACTACGAGAAATAGAATTATCGGTAAGTAAGTTCTTATTTTTTTGGCTATAGAACTACAAGTCCCAGCAAGCCTCCCCAGAAGCTGGTACTTGGAGAACCACAAGTACCAGCATGCGGGGAAATAACAGGCCTGCTGGTACCTGTAGTTCTACAACAACAAAAACCCACAACACACACACCGTGAAAGTAAAGCTTTAACTTACATACATGCACACTTACACACTCACATACTTACCGAGTGTTCCACGGAGCCCCTCGGTCCCCTTGGGAAGTAGAATCCACGGGGTACCTGTCAAATAAAAATTATACTTACAACCAATCCTGTGTAGATCTGTCCTCTTCTTATCCGACGTAATCCACGAACTTGAATAAAAAAACAAACCGGAAACCCGATCCACGCAACTAATGGGGTTCCATGACCCCCCGTGACTTCTGTCACTGAAGGACCCGCCAGCCAATCAGGGAGCGCCACTTCATGGCGCTCTCCTGATTGGCGGTGCGCTCCTAGCCTGTCAATCAGGAGGAGCACACTGGCTAGAAGGGAGGAGAGCGCTCCTCCATTCTACCAAATGATGGGAACTTTGCGGTCTGCGGTTAACCGCAAAGTTAATTGGGGTCACCCACTGATCCGGCCAGGCTTCATTGTGTTATGTCCAGCAGGGATTTACTAATCACTACCGTAAAAAAAAGCCTGACAATACGAATCACATCGACATCGGAACATACGAAACAAGAAAACACGGCAGCTTAGTAAATTACCTAATAAAATGGATTCAAAAAGTTGCAGTAAAATACGGCCGATAAAAATCGAGATTAAAAGCCCATCAAATCGGCACAAACACGAATATTAGTAAATAAACCCCTAGGAGTGGCACTGCAGTTGCAGACAGGATGACACTTAAAAAAACTAGGCCCCAAACAGCACATCATGCAAATAAGTAAAAGAGGTACAATGAGGTAGCTGTATGACTAAGCTAAGCGACACAAGAGTGCGGCACAAACACCTGGCCCATCTATGAGTGGCACTGCAGTGTCAGACAGGATGGCACTTTAAAAAACTAGGCCCCAAACAGCACATGATGCAAAGAAGAAAAAGAGGTGCAATGAAATAGCTGTATGACTAAGCTAAGCGACACAAGTGTGTGGCACAAACAACATGGGACGTGCTTGAATTTGCCCAGATGTAATACACGCACAATATTGGTGGCACAGGATAGCGTACCCCTAAACCACACACACACACACACACACACACACACACACACACACACACACACACACACACACACACACACACACACACACACACACACAGCAAAGCCTGTAAAATTAATTTGGATAATAATAACCCTTCTATTTGGAGCTATTATAATAATATGCACATGCGAGCATACCCCTACACCTCACAGGGCAAACCCTGTAAAAATGATTTGGATAATAATATAAGTAATGTATATAAGCCTTTTATTTGGAGTAAATAATATACAGCACAGGACACCACCACTGGACTTATGGCAGCACAAGACACTACCACTGGACTGATGCAGCACAAGACACCACTACTGGACTTATGGCAGCACAAGAAAGAACCACTGGACTGGACTTATACGGCAGTACCCCTGGAGTTGTACGGCAGTGTCAGACATGATGGCACTTTAAAAAACTAGTCCCCAAACAGCACATGATGCAAAGAAGAAAAAGAGGTGCAAGATGGAATTGTCCTTGGGCCCTCCCGCCCACCCTTATTACCCTTATGTTGTATAAACAGGACATGCACACTTTAACAAACCCATCATTTCAGCGACAGGGTCTGCCACACGACTGTGGCGGAAATGAATGGTTTGTTTGGGCCCCCACCAAAAAAGAAGCAATCAATCTCTCCGTGCACAAACTGGCTCTACAGAGGCAAGATGTCGACCTCATGCTCCGATTCCTCACCCCTTTCACTGTGTACATCCTCCTCACAGAGTATTAATTCGTCCCCACTGGAATCCACCATCACAGGTCCCTGTGTACTTTCTGGAGGCAATTGCTGGTAAAGGTCTTCCCGGAGGAATTTATCATTCATTTTGATGAACATCATCTTCTCCACATTTTGTGGAAGTAACCTCCTACACCAATCGCTGACAAGGTTACCGGCTGCACTAAACACTCTTTCAGAGTACACACTGGAGGGGGGGCAACTTAGGTAAAATAAAGCCAGTTTGTGCAAGGGCAACCAAATTGCCTCTTTCTCTAACGTCCTAGTGGATGCTGGGGACTCCGTAAGGACCATGGGGAATAAACGGGCTCCGCAGGAGACTGGGCACTCTAAGAAAGATTTAGTACTACTGGTGTGCACTGGCTCCTCCCTCTATGCCCCTCCTCCAGACCTCAGTTAGAATCTGTGCCCGGCCAGAGCTGGGTGCTTTTAGTGGGCTCTCCTGAGCTTGCTAATAAGAAAGTATTTTAGTTAGGTTTTTTATTTTCAGAGAGCTTCTGCTGGCAACAGACTCTCTGCTACGTGGGACTGAGGGGAGAGAAGCAAACCTACTAACTGCGGCTAGGTTGCGCTTCTTAGGCTACTGGACACCATTAGCTCCAGAGAGATCGAACACAGGAACCTAACCTTGGTCGTCCGTTCCTGGAGCCGCGCCGCCGTCCCCCTCGCAGAGCCAGAAGACAGAAGCCGGCGGGTTGAAGCAAGAAGACGTCAAAATCGGCGGCAGAAGACTCCTGTCTTCATATGAGGTAGCGCACAGCACTGCAGCTGTGCGCCATTGCTCCCACATTACACCCACACACTCCGGTCACTGTAGGGTGCAGGGCGCAGGGGGGGGCACCCTGGGCAGCAATTCAGTACCTCCTGGCTAAAGCAGCATATATACAGTTGGACACTGTAATATGCATGAGCCCCCGCCATTATTTTTACACAAAATCGCGGGACAGAAGCCTGCCGCTGAGGGGGCGGGGCCTTCTTCCTCAGCACTCACCAGCGCCATTTTCTCTCCACAGCTCCGCTGAGAGGAAGCTCCCCAGGCTCTCCCCTGCAGAAGCACGATAGAGAGGGTGAAAAAGAGAGGGGGGGCACATAAATTTGGCGTAAAAACAATATATACAGCAGCTACTGGGTTAACACTAAGTTACTGTGTGATTCCTGGGTCATATAGCGCTGGGGTGTGTGCTGGCATACTCTCTCTCTGTCTCTCCAAAGGGCCTTGTGGGGGAACTGTCTTCAAATAGAGCATCCCCTGTGTGTGTGGTGTGTCGGTACGTGTGTGTCGACATGTCTGAGGTAAAAGGCTCCCCTAAGGAGGCGATAGAGCAAATATGTGTGTGAGAGTGTGTTTCCGTCGACAACGCCGACACCTGTTTGGATATGTGTAAGTGCTAAGGTGAATTTATTGCACAAAAGATTAGAGAACAGACAGGAAATCTACCCATGTCTGTCCCTATGTCACAGAGACCTTCAGAGTCTCACAATGCTCACTATCCAAAATAATAAACACTGATATCGACACGGAGTTTGACTCCAGTGTCGACTACGATAATGCAAAGTTACAGCCAAAATGGCAGAAAGTTATTCAATATATGATTATTGTAATAAAAGATGATTTGCATATCACTGATGACTCATTTGTCCCTGACACAAGGGTACACATGTTAAGGGGAAGAAAGCTGAGGTAAATTTCCCTCCTCTCATGAGGAAAAAGAGTGGGAATCTCCAGACAAGAGACTGCAGCTTCCCACAAAAAATTCTCAGGCAGTATCCTTTCCCCACTAGGGCCAGGATGTGATGGGAATCTTCCCCTAGGGTGTCACGTTTGCCCAGAAGGTAGCACTAGCTATTCTCATGGATCCTGCAGATAGCGTGCACATTCTGGTACACTACTCAGACCGGCGATTGTGTCGGCATGGGTTTATAGCGCTGTGCCAGCGTGGACAGGTACCTTATCAGCAGAGATTGAGACCCTAGTATGCATATAGATATATATATGTATATATAGAGATATATATATATATATTAAAGATGCTGTCTTAAGAGATATGTATATATAAAACATGCCCAAAGAGACATGAGTATACTGGGTCCTAGAGTCAAAGCTATGTCGATTTCTGCTTGACGTGTCCTGTAGAATATGCAATGGACAGATGATGCCGACTTAAGAGGCATATGGAAGGCTGAGGATTGTGTGGAGAAGGGTTCTCGGACCTGGTCTCCACAGCTATAGCTGGTAATTCTGATATTTTGCCTTATATTCCTGCACAGCCTAGGAAAGCACGACATTATCAAATGCAGCCTTTCGAATAAAGAAACAAGAAAGTCCGAGGTGCGTCCTTTCTTGCCAGAGGCGGGGGCAGAGGAAAGAAGCTGCACAACACAGCTAGTTCCCAGGAACAGAAGTCCTCCCCGGCCTCTACAAAAATCCACCACATGTCGCTGGGGCTCCACAGGCGGAGCTGGGCCCGGTGGGGGCACGCCTTCGTAAGTTCAGCCACAAGTGGGTTCACTCCCTGTTAGATCCCTGGGCAATAGATATTGTGTCTCAGGGATACAAGCTGGACTTTGAGAAGATGCCCCCTCACCGAAGGCCCTGCCGGCTTTCCCCCACGAGAGGGAAACAGTGTTAACTGCAATTCACAAATTGTATCTTCAACAGGTGGTGGTCAAGTTTCCCCTCCTTCAACAGGGAGGGGGTTATTATTCGACCATATTGTAGTCCCGAAACCAGACGGTTCGGTCGGACCCATATTGAATTTAAAATCCCTGAACATATACTGTACCTGAAAAGGTTCAAGTTCAAGATGGAATCGCTAAGAGCGGTAATTGCAAGCCTGAAAGGGGGAGATTTTATGGTGACTCGGGACATAAAGGAGGCATACCTACATGTCCCCATTTATCCACCTCATCAGGCGTACCTCAGAATTGCGGTACAGGTTTGTCATTACCAATTTCAGACGTTGCCTTTTGGTCTCTCCACGGCCTTGAGAATATTCACCAAGGTAATGGCGGAAATGATGGTGCTCCTGCGGAAGCAAGGTGTCACTATTATCACGTACTTGGACGATCTCCTCATAAAAGCGAGATCAAGAGAGCAGTTGCTGAACAGCGTATCACTTTCTCTGGAAGTGTAACGGCAACACGGCTGGATTCTATATATTCCTAAGTCGCAGTTGGTTCTTACAGCTCATCTGCCTCTCCTAGGCATGATCCTAGACACAGACCAGAAAAGGGTTTATCTCCCGATAGAGAGAGCTCAGGAGCTCGTGACACTGGTCAGGAATCTATTAAAACCAAAACAGGTGTCAGTGCATCACTGCACTCGAGTCCTGGGAAGGAGGGTGGCATCATACGAGGCCATTCCCTTCGACAGGTTCGATACGAGAACCTTCCAATGGGACTTACTGGACAAGTGGTCCGGATCACATCTTCAGATGCATCGGTTAATCACCTTATCCCCCAGAGCCAGGGTGTCTCTCCTGTGGTGGCTGCAGAGTGCTCACCTTCTCGAAGGTCGCAGATTCGGCATTCAGGACTGGGTCCTGGTGATCACGGAGGCAAGCCTCCGAGGGTGGGGGGCAGTCACGCAGGGAAGAAATTTCCAAGGGCTGGGGTCAAGGCAGGAGACTTGCCTTCACATCATTGTCCTGGAACTAAGGGCCATATACAACGCCCTAAGTCAAGCAGAGACCCTGCTTCGCGACCAACCGGTTCTGATTCAGTCAGACAATATCACCACAGTGGCTCATGTAAACCGCCAAGGCGGCACAAGGAGCAGGGTGGCAATGGTAGAAGCCACCAGAATTCTTCGCTGGCCGGAGAATCACGTAAGCGCACTGTCAGCAGTGTTCATTCCGGGAGTGGACAACTGGGAAGCAGACTTCCTCAGCGGGCACGACCTCCACCCGGGAGAGTGGGGACTTCATCAAGAAGTCTTCGCGCAGATTGTAGGTCGGTGGGAACTGCCACAGGTGGACATGATGGCATCCCGCCTCAACAAAAAGCTACAGAAGTATTGCGCCAGGTCAAGAGACTCCAAGGCGATAGCTGTAGACGCACTGGTGACACCGTGGATGTTCCAGTCGGTTTATGTGTTTCCTCCTTTTCCTCTCTTACCCAAGGTGCTGAGAATCATAAGGAAAAGAGGAGTGAGAACAATACTCATTGTTCCGGATTGGCCAAGAAGGACTTGGTATCCAGAGCTGCAAGAAATGCTCACAGAGGACCCATGGCCTCTGCCTCTAGGGCAGGATCTGTTGCAGCAGGGACCTTGTATGTTCCAAGACTTACTGCAGCTGCGTTTGACGGCATGGCGGTTGGACGCCGGATCCTAGTAGAAAAGAGGGATTCCGTTCTTCTGGATGAGGTTATTCCTACGCTGATAAGGGCTAGGAAGGACGTGACGGCTAAACATTATCACCGTATACGGCGAAAATATGTTGCTGGGTGTGAGGCCAGGAATGCCTCTACAGAGGAATTCCAGCTGGGCCGTTTCCTTCACTTCCTACAGTCGGGAGTGACTTTGGGCCTAGAATTGGGGTCCATTAAGGTCCAGATTTCGTCCCTATCCATTTTCTTTCATACAAAAACTAGCTTCTCTACCTGAAGTTCAGACGTTTGTAAAGGGAGTGCTGCATATTCGGGTGTGGTTCGTTTTATCGACAGTATCTAGGTCGACAATGTTTAGGTCGACCACTATAGGTCGACAGTCACTAGGTCGACATGGATGGAAGGTCGACAGGGTTTCTAGGTCGACATGTGCTAGGTCGACAGGTCTAAAGGTCGACATTAGGATTTTATTTTATTTTTGTCGTTTTCTTCGTAAAGTGACCGGGATCCCAAATTAGTGCACCGCGTCCCCTCGCATGGCTCGCTTCGCTCGCCATGCTTCGGGCATGGTGCCTTCGCTCTGCTACCGCTTCGCTCGGCACACTTTACCGTTCCAATTGTAGTCCACGTGGATCGTTAAGTATGAAACCCCCCCCAAAAAATGTGAAAAACTCATGTCGACCTTTAGACCTGTCGACCTAGCACATGTCGACCTAGAAACCCTGTCGGCCTTCCGTCCATGTCGACCTAGTGACTGTCGACCTATAGTGGTCGACCTAAACATTGTCGACCTAGACACTGTCGATCTTCAGACCGGATCCCGCATATTCAGCCCCCTTTTTGTTCCACCAGTGGCACCTTGGGATCTTAACGTGGTGTTGAGTTTCCTGAAATCTCACTGGTTTGAGCCGCTTAAGACCGTGGAGTTAAAATATCTCACGTGGAAAGTGGTCAAGAATTGGCGGCTTTGTCATGTAAAAGCCCCTATCTGGTTTTCCATATGGACAGGGCAGAATTACGGACTCGTCCGCAATTTCTGCCAAAGGTGGTGTCATCTTTTCATTTGAACCAACCTATTGTGGTGCCTGCGGCTACTCGTGACTTGGAGGATTCCAAGTTACTAGATGTAGTCAGGGCTTTGAAGATTTATGTAGCCAGAACGGCTGGAGTCAGGAAACCTGACTCGCTGTTTATCCTGTATGCATCCAACAAGCTGGGTGCTCCTGCTTCAAAGCAAACTATTGCTCGCTGGATCTGTAACACGATTCAGCAGGCTCATTCTGCGGCTGGCTTGCCGCCTCCAAAATCAGTAAAAGCCCATTCCACAAGGAAGGTGGGCTCTTCTTGGGCGGCTGCCCGAGGGGTCTCGGCATTACAGCTTTGCCGAGCAGCTACTTGGTCGGGTTCAAACACTTTTGCAAAGTTCTACAAGTTTGATACCCTGGCTGAGGAGGACCTAGTGTTTGCTCATTCGGTGCTGCAGAGTCATCCGCACTCTCCCGCCCGTTTGGGAGCTTTGGTATAATCCCCATGGTCCTTACGGAGTCCCCAGCATCCACTAGGACGTTAGAGAAAATAAGATTTTACTCACCGGTAAATCTATTTCTCGTAGTCCGTAGTGGATGCTGGGCGCCCGTCCCAAGTGCGGACTTCTTCTGCAATACTTGTATATGGTTATTGCTTAAATAAGGGTTATGTTATGGTTGCATTAGGTTTGTCTGATGCTCTGTTGTTGTTCATACTGTTGACTGGGTATGTTATCGCAAGTTATACGGTGTGATTGGTGTGGCTGGTATGAGTCTTACCCTGGATTCCAAAATCCTTTCCTTGTAATGTCAGCTCTTCCGGGCACAGTTTCCTTAACTGAGGTCTGGAGGAGGGGCATAGAGGGAGGAGCCAGTGCACACCAGTAGTACTAAATCTTTCTTATAGTGCCCAGTCTTCTGCGGAGCCCGTCTATTCCCCATGGTCCTTACGGAGTCCCCAGCATCCACTACGGACTACGAGAAATAGATTTACTGGTGAGTAAAATCTTATTTTTTCCTGCCAGTATAAGTACGGACTGTCTGACATGCCTACTTGGATGCTGTCACTCATATAATCCTCCACCATTCTTTCAATGGTGACAGAATCATATGTAGTTGGACAGTAGACATATCAGTAATCGTCGGCAGGGCCTTCAGTCCGGACCATATGTTAGCACTCGCTCCTGACTGCCCTGCATCACCAACAGCGGGTGGGCTTGGAAATCTTATCCTTTTCCTTGCAGCCCCAGTTGCGGGAGAAAGTGAAGAAGGAGCTGTTGACGGGTCACGTTCCGCTTGAGTTGACAATTTTCTCACCAGCAGGTCTTTGAACCTCTGCAGACTTGTGTCTGCCGGAAAGAGAGATACAACGTAGGCTTTAAACCTAGGATCAAGCATGGTGGCCAAAGTTTAGTGCTCTGATTTCAACAGATTGACCACCCATGAATCCTCGCAAAGCAAATGAAGGGCTCCATGCACAAGTCCCACATACTTTGCGGAATTGTTCCGTCTTAGCTTGTTCAATTTCTCCAGCTGCTTCTGCAAAAGCCTGATGAGGGGAATGACCTGACTCAAGCTGGCAGTGTCTGAACTGACTTCATATAAGGCAAGTTCGAAGGGTTGGACAACCTTGCACAAGACAGAAATCATTCTCCACTGCGCTTGAGTCAGGTGCATTCTCCCT
Source organism: Pseudophryne corroboree (assembly GCF_028390025.1). Lineage (NCBI taxonomy): Eukaryota > Metazoa > Chordata > Amphibia > Anura > Myobatrachidae > Pseudophryne > Pseudophryne corroboree. The sequence goes on from NC_086444.1 coordinate 594,558,221, forward strand.
CCTTTGCCTATATCGTAGGTGGATGTATAGGCTTGAATGGCCTTTTGCTGCTCCTCCATCCCCTGAAGCATATAGGGGGGGTCATTCCAAGTTGATTGCATGTAGCAACTTTTTGCTGCTCGTGCGATCAACTAGACACCGCCAATGGGGGAGTGTATTTTAGCATAGCAAGGCTGCGATCGCTTGTGCAGCCCTGCTATGCTAAAAATGTTTTGTGTAAAACAAGACTAGCCCTGCAGTTACTTATCTTGTGCGATGAATCTAGCGATGAAGGTCCAGGAATTGACGCCAGACACCCGCCCTGCAAACGCCTGGACACGCCTGCGTATTCCTAAACACTCCCAGAAACCGGTCAGTTGACACCCATAAATGCCATCTTCCTGTTAACCAACTTGCGATCGGCTGTGCGAATGGATTCTTCGCTAAATCCATCACTCAGCAACGATGCGCTTTGTACCCGGACGACATGCATGCGCATTGCGGTGCATACGCATGCGCAGTTTTGCCGGGTTTTTACCTGATCATTGCGCTTCGAAAATCGGCAGCGAGCGATCAACTCGGAATGACCCCCATAGAGTGTTGAATTCCACCTCATTACCACCTCTTGCTTCATGTGACGGCAGGGCAGGTTCAGGTGTGTTTGATGGCGTTCCAGTCTGCGGCACGCGGTGGCTGAATGCCGAAAGTGGCCCGCAATTTTTCAGGCCACCGACAGCATCTCCTGCACGCCCCTGTCATTTTTAAAAAAATTCTGCACCACCAAATTAATTGTATGTGCAAAACATGGGACGTGCTGGAATTTGCCAAGATGTAATGCACGCACAATATTGGTGGCGTTGTCCGATATCACAAATCCCCAGGTGAGTCTAATTGGGGTAAGCCATTCTGCGATGATGTTCCTCAGTTTCCGTAAGAGGTTGTCAGCGGTGTGTCTCTTACGGAAAGCAGTGATACATAGCGTAGATTGCCTAGGAACGAGTTGGCATTTGCAAGATGCTGCTACTGGTGCCGCTGCTGTTGTTGCTGCGGGAGTCCATACATCTACCCAGTGGGCTGTCACAGTCATATAGTCCTTACTCTGCCCTGCACCACTTGTCCACATGTTCGTGGTTAAGTGGACAGTGGTTACAACTAGATTTTGTAGGACACCGAGGACACTTTTTCTGACGTCTCTGTACTTTCTTGGTATCGCCTGCCTAGAGAAGTGGAAGATGGGATTTGAAGCTGTCAAGGCCTCAGTTATCCGCTTTGCAAAATGATGACTGCTGTCATATTTCATCTGCCTCACAAAGGACTGTTGGACAGTGAATTGCTTACTGGAAGTAGTACAAGTGGCCTTCAGACTTCGCCTCTGGGATGACAATCGACTCCCACCAGCAACAACAGCAGCTGCAGCAACAGCAGGCGTACCAATCAAGGATCCTCCGGAGGAATTCTGGTTAGGAGAGGACTCCTCAGTCTTGCCAGTGACATGGCCTGACGTTCCTGACTGAGGAGGAAGTTGACGTTGAGGGAGTTGGTGGTGTGGCTTGCAGGAGCTTGGGTACAAGAGGAAGAAGGGATTTAGGTGTCAGTGGACTGCTTACGCTCTTACCCAAAGTTTCACAACTTGACACTGACTTCTGATGAATGCGCTGCAGGTGACGTGTAAGGGAGAATGTTCCTAGGTGGTTAACATCCTTACCTCTACTTATTACAGATTGACAGAGGCAACACACGGCTTGACACCTGTTGTCCGGATTTGTGGAGAAATAATTCCAAACCGACGAGGTGGCTTTTTTGGTATTTTGCCCAGGCGTCACAATGGGCTTCTTCATCCCACGGACAACAGGTTTCTCCCCCGGTGCCTCATTTAAACAAACCACATCACCATCAGAATCCTCATCGTCACCTTCCCGCTCAGCACCAGCACCATGGTTAATTTTATTTTTATTTATTTATTTACAGTTTCTTATATAGCGCAGCATATTCCGTTGCGCTTTACAATTAGAACAACAGTAATAGAACAAAACTGGGCAAAAACAGACAGACATAGAGGTAGGAAGGCCCTGCTCGCAAGCTTACAATCTATAGGGAAATAGGCATAGATACACAAGGATAGATGCTACCTATTGCATAATGGTCCACCAGATTGCTAGGTTCTTAATGGGTTGTATGATGATACCCCACAAAGTTATCCAAGTGTCAGGAGGGTGTGAGACTAAAGAAAGACAAGATATGTGATGTTATGAATATTCTACAGAGGATGTAATTAGATAGGGAAGCACTGAAGGTTATGTGGGTGGGTCTGGAATTTGATAGGCTTGTCTGAAGAGGTGAGTTTTCAGGGAACATTTAAAGGTTTGGAGACTAGAGGCAAGTCTTACTGTGCGTGGGAGGGCATTCCACAGAGTGGGTGAAGCCGGGACCAATCTTTTGGGGGCTATCACCTATTGGAAATTTGCTGCCACGTTATCCGGACCAGGACTGGACATTGTGCTTATCATTTGGACCTTCTGAACACTCCATCCAACTGAACCACCACCACTCCTTGGCAACTAAGGAGACACCGCGATGCAGTGAGGACCCACAATTAACATCTTGAAGGGACATCAATTCCTCCAGCGGTACAACTGTGGTAACTAAATATCATCCAGAGACTGCGCCGTCAGTCCAGAGTAGTTCATCCATTGCACTATCCAGTCCATATTAATTGGGAACGGACTACATTAACAGCAGGCAGCAATATTGTGATCCCTCAATTTTTTAGCCAATACTATTTAGTATTATATTATCCATTTTATGTTTTATCGTGTTTATAGTGTGTTAATGATCAAAATTGATTAAATTATTTTATATCAGCACCCAATCCTTCTATTATATTGTTATGTTTATATACATCTATTAGCGCTGCTAATTGTTCTTTTCCTTTGTTGTGTTTAAATTGGGGGTGACTAACCCAATTCTTATAGCAGCAGCTGTTTGAGCAACAGCACCATTAAGCGCCCGATCTATTTATCACACTTGATAGATTACTTTCGAAGCCCGGATAAAGTCCTGCAATTTTGAGTGTGAACAAGTAATGCGTGTGGATGAGAGACGTAGATCTTGTGCAGAGCGGAGAGGTCGGGTAGGGAGATATTTTGAGATGAGTGAAGAGATGTATGTTGGTGCAGTTTGATTAATAGCCTTGTATGTGAGTAAAAGTATTTTATATTTAATACGGTAGAATACCGGTTACCAATGGAGGGACTGACAGAGCGGATCTGCAGACGATGAACGTCTGGCAAGGAAGATTAGCCTCGCAGCTGCATTCAAAATGGATTGTAGTGGTGAGAGCCTATGTTTGGGAAGACCGGTCAGGAGACTATTACAATAATCAATGCGGGAGATAATGAGAGCATGGATTAGAGTTTTTGCTGTGTCTTGTGTAAGATGAGGGCGTATTTTGTATATGTTTCTTAGATGTATGTAACATGATCTTGAGACAGATTGAATGTGGGTAACAAAGGATAGTTCAGAGTCAAGAATGACACCTAGGCAGCGAGCTTGTGGGGTAGGGGTGGTTGCAGAGTTCTCAACAGTGATAGAGATATCAGGTTGGAAACTACTATTGGCCGGTGGAAATATAATTAAATCTGTTTTGGAAATATTAAGTTTGAGGTGGCGAGATGTCATCCAAGATGAAATGGCAGAAAGGCATTCAGTGACACGGCCCAATACAGATGGTGACAAATCAGGGGAGGATAGGTAGATTTGAGTATCATCCGCATACAGATGGTACTAAACAGTGCCGTGACTAGGCAGGTGCGCTGTGTGCCTTGCACACAGCGCAGGATGACCTGGGGCGCAATCAGTCGGCCTCACAATTTACTCTCATGAGCTGTACTGCTAGCTCCGCCTCCCCCCGCCCCAAAGCCAGAGCTAGCAGTACAGCTCATGAAGCCACGAGTAATGCCCGCCCCCCGCCTCCGTGATGATCTCCGCCTCCTCCCCCAGCCAAGCCCAGTGCAGCAGGAACTCTCTAGCAGCGGCGGATTGCTACGCCGGGATGCTTTGCAGGTATGCTGAGGCTGAGCACTGATGGTGGCTGTGCTATCCCTCCCCCACCTCCCCCTCAACGCTGGCCCGATTCTTCTATGTACCGCTGCCACACTGGAGCCGCGGCTATGAGAAGTTGCTGGATGCCATAGCCCATACGCAGCCAGCGCAGTGAGAGGTCGCCAGCCTGGATATGTGTGATACCGGGCCTCTCACTGCGCTGGCTGCGTATGGGTTATGGCATCCAGCAACTTCTCATAGCCATGGCTCCAGCGAGTACCTGCTGCTGACCTCAGCTCTCCCGGACACAAGCAGGATCATTGTAAGCGGGAGGGGGGCTGTCCGCCATTGCTGGTGGGAGTATGCCCCTCTATTACTACCCTAGCTCTCTCCAACCCCACACTGACACTAAGTCCCTATACATACACAGACACACACACACTGACAGACACACAGTCCCCTATACACACACTGACACACACTAACACACAGTCCCTATATACACACTGACACACACACTAACACACAGTCCCTATATACACACTGACACACACACTAACACCCAGTCCCTATACACACACTGACACACACACACACACTAACACACAGTCCCTATACACACACTGACACACACACACACACACACACACGCAGTCCCTATACACACACTGACAGACACACACACACTGACACACAGCCCCCTGCACCCAGCCTCTCACTAGCATCTCACACACTGCCCCCTATACCCAGCACCACACCCACTGCCACCTGTACCCTGCACCTCGCACACACTGCCCCCTGTACCCTGCACCTCGCACACACTGCCCCCTGTACCCTGCACCTCGCACACACTGCCCCCTGTACCCTGCACCTCACACACACACTGTCCCCTGTACCCAGCACCACACATACTGCCCCCTGTACCCAGCACCACACACACTTCCCCCTGTACCCAGCACCACACACACTGCTCCATTTACCCTGCACCTCCCACACATTGCCCCCTGTACCCTGCACCAGTGCCGTAACTAGGTAGGTGCGCTGCCTGCCGTAACGTGTAAAAGGGGGACTCTGCCTGCCGTAACGTGTAAAAGGTGGACGCTATCTGCCTTAATGTGTAAAAAGGGGCGGCTGTCTGCCGTAATGTGTAAAAATGGGGACGCTGTCTGCCGTAATGTGTAAAAAAGGTGACGCTGTCTGCCGTAATGTGTGAAAAGGGGACGCTGTCTGCCGTAATGTGTGAAAAGGGGACGCTGTCTGCCGTAATGTGTGAAAAGGGGACGCTGTCTGCAGTAATGTGTAAAAAGGGGAATCTGTCCGCCATAATGTGAAAAAGGGGTACTACCTGGTGTAGTGGCGCTACTGTGCGGCATAATTTGAGTAATGGAGACTACTGTGCACCATTGTATGAATTGGTATTATTTTGTGGCCACACCCCTTTCCCGCGAAGCCATGCCCCTATATATTTTTGCGCGCGCCTACGGCGCGCACTGCTGCCGGTCTACGTTAAGGGGGGGGGGCGCGCCGATGCCATTTCTTGCACACAGCGCTAAAATGTCTAGTTACGGCACTGGTACTGAAATCCGAAAGAGTTGATTAGTTTGCCAAGAGATGTGGTATAGATAGAGAAAAGCAGAGGACCTAGGACTGAGCCTTGCGGTACTCCAACTGAGAGAGGTAGCGAAGGAGAGGTGGAATCAGAGAAACGAACACTGAAGGAGCGATTAGATAGGTAGGATGAGAACCAAGAAAGGGCTGTGTCCTGAATACCTAGGGATTGTAGTGTTTGTATGAGAAGAGAGTGGTCAACAGTGTCAAAAGCAGCAGAGAGATCAAGGAGAATAAGTAGAGAGTAATGTCCTTTAGATTTAGCAGTGACCAAATCATTCACTACCTTAGTCAGTGCCGTCTCTGTGGAGTGTTGGGCACGAAATCTTGACTGAAGTGGGTCCAGTAGGCTGTGTGAGTTAAGAAAGTGTGTGAGGCGAGTGTAGGCAAGTCTCTCCAGTAGCTTGGAGGGGCATGGGAGCTGAGAGATGGGACGGTAGTTAGAGAGAGAGTTCGGGTCAGAGTTTTGTTTTTTCAGAATGGGAGTAATCACTGCATGCTTGTATAGAGAAGGAAAGATACCAGTAGACAGGGAGAGATTACAGATTTTCGTTAAGCTTGGGATGAGCACAGTAGACAGAGCTTTACTAATTTGTGAGGGTATAGAGTCAAGGGGAGAGGTATTAGAGTAGGCAGATGAAAAGAGTGCAGATACTTCATCTTCATTTGTAGGATCAAAGGAAGAGAAGGTGTTAGAGGGTTCAGGCAGGGAATTGAGCAGGTCATGTCACAACTGAGGGCCTGAGCTGACGGAAGGCAGCCTCAGTTGTAGGGGCTGAGATGTACCGGAACCTGGGAGGTTGTATCAGACCCCTGGACATGTAAGTAACATGAAGAGAAACCGCCCGAAGGCGTGACCACGACAACTTGAGTAAAAGTCAATGATATTTATTTATGACAAACTCCATGCATCACAGTAGCAGTAAAAAGAAACATAAAAATCAGCAGAGAAATAATAATACAGTTCCTGGGTACTACAGGGTGGCAGGGGCCACAGAGCTCTGGTGGTATGAGACAGTTCTTATTATCTGCAAGTTGGAAAGTCCTTACCAGGCTCAACTGTAGCAATGAGGAAAGCCCAGGGTCGTACCAGCTGGTGTTCCAGGGAAAGCTGGACTGCTGTAGATAAAATGCTGCTGTGGGTACTGGTTAGAACCAGACAGGTGTTGGCACGGAGTGGATACTGGCTGGAACCAGTTAAATAATAAATAAAGTTTGAGAGCGATGCAATATAGATGAAATGTAGAATTTGAGAGCGGAGAAATAATAATACCGGTGGAGAGTGGTAAACTGCAGAAAGGACACCGGCCCTTTAAGAGAAGCTGTACACTGCTGGAAGCTGAGCTGGAAGCAGGTGATGTTGTAGCTGGAAACAGGTGAGTCCAGAATGGATCGGAGAGTCAGGCTACACCGCAGATGGAATGCTGGTGCGGGTCTCTATAGCAGAAGTCTGGAGACAGGAGCTGGAACCTGGAAGACAATCACAGGAGAGAGACAAACTGGAACTAGGTTTGACAACCAAAGCACTGACGCCTTCCTTGCCCAGGCACAACCTATTTATACCTGCAGCAAGGAAGGCATTGGCTAGGCAATTATGCAAATTAATAATACAGACAGCAGATTGGTGAATATGATCAGATGACAGAATCCAAGATGGCTGCGCCCATGCAGACACTTGGAGGGAAGTTTGGTTTGTAATCCATGTGGTCTGGAAAACAGTAATGGCGGCGCCGGCCACCGGAGACAGGAGACGCCAGGCTGACAGGTGCACATCCAACCACGCGGACACAGCGGAGGCCGCGGCTGACGTAATCGCCACTCTGAATGCAGAAGCTCAGGAACGGCGGCGGAGGCCGCGGGAGACGCCATGCCAGATGTATAAGGCGTTACTGTGACAGCGTCCAGAGAGACAGGAGAGGATGCGGGAATATGCACATCAGGATAACAGATGGGATCCGGTCCTGGAGCGCTGAGCCAGCCTTAGGAGGCATCTGATGGGTAAGAAATGGCGTCCAGATACCCGGATCGTGACAGCACCCCCCCCTTTAGGAGTGGCCCCAGGACACTTCTTTGGCTTTTGAGGAAACTTGGAATGGAATCTCCGGACCAAGGCAGGAGCATGGACATCAGAAGCATTGGTCCATGAACGTTCCTCAGGGCCATAACCCTTCCAGTCAATGAGATACTGAAGTTGACCGTAACGGTGACGTGAGTCCAGGATCTTGGCCACTTCATACTCAACGCCTCGTTGAGTTTGGACTTTCGGAGTTGGAGGAAGTGAGGAATGAAACCGATTCAAGATTAGCGGTTTCAACAGGGAAACATGGAATGTCCTGGGTATTTTTAAGAAAGGAGGTAACTGGAGTCTGTAAGCAACAGGATTGATGACTTGATCAATTTTAAAAGGACCGATGAAGCGAGGTGCAAACTTCATACTGGGAACTCTCAACCTCAAATTCTTCGTGGATAACCATACCCGATCACCCACCTTGAGAGCAGGAACTGCTCAACGCTTCTTATCCGCAAACTTCTTGTACCTGAACGATGCCTTGAGCAGAGCTGATCGTACGCTCTTCCAGATATTGGCAAACTGATGCAAGGTGATATCCACTGCGGGAACAGAAGTTGCTGGAAGCGGTTGGAACTCAGGGACTTTAGGGTGGAATCCAAAGTTGGTGAAGAATGGTGTTGAAGAAGATGAAGAATGATACTGGTTGTTATGACAGAACTCGGCCCAGGGAAGTAATTGAACCCAGTCATCTTGAGAGGAGGACACATAGATGCGGAGGAAGGACTCCAAGTCCTGATTCACCCTCTCAGTTTGACCATTGGTCTGAGGATGGTAAGCCGTGGAAAACTTTAGCTTGACTTGGAGGACTTGACATAAACTTCGCCAGAATTTGGCTGTGAATTGAACTCCTCGATCTGAGATAATTTCTTCTGGAAGACCGTGGAGTCGGAAGATCTCTTGTATGAATACTTGAGCCAACTTGGAAGCTGACGGAAGACCGGTGAGAGGAATGAAGTTTGCCATCTTGGTGAACCGGTCAACTACCACCCAGATGGTATTGAACTTGTTGCACATGGGCAAATCTGTAATAAAATCCATCGACAAATGGGTCCATGGTCGACGGGGAACAGATAGTGGAACCAGTTGCCCCGCAGGCGACTGGCGGGATACTTTATGTTGGGCACACTTTGGGCAAGATGCAATAAACTCCAAAACGTCCTTTTTCAGAGTTGGCCACCAATAGGACCTAGAGATAAACTCCAGGGTTTTTTGGATACCTGTATGTCCGGCAAAGCGGGAAGCATGGGCCCAATGCATGAGCTTCTTCCTTAGTGTCGGCTTCACAAAACTTTTCCCTGATGGGGGCGTAGAGTCCATCCCTACCGTGGAGAATGCCAACGGATTTATAATAGGATGCTTGTCTGAAGACTCTGACTCATTTTCTTGCTCCCATGAGCGGGAAAGGGCATCGGCCTTTGCGATTCTGAGAGCCCGGACAGAACTGGAGTTTAAAGTCGAATCTGGAAAAGAAAAGTGCCCATCTGGCCTGACGAGGGTTGAGACATTGTGCGCCTTTTAGATATAGAAGGTTCTTGTGGTCTGTAAGTATGGTGATTGAATGAGAAGCTCCCTCCAACAGATATCTCCACTCCTCTAGAGCGAGCTTGATGGCTAGCAACTCCTGGTCGCCAATGGCATAGTTGCGCTCCGCTGGGGAGAACTTCCGGGAGAAGAAACTGCAAGGATGTAAATGGCCATCTTTAGCCCTCTGAGATAACACCGCTCCTACTCCAACGGAGGAGGCATCCACCTCTAAGATAAAAGGAGAGTCGATGTCAGGCTGTTTCAGGACAGGCGCAGAGATGAACCTCTGTTTCAAAAGATGAAAAGCTTGCATGGCTTCTTCAGACCACTTGGACGGGTTAGCACCCTTCTTGGTGAAAGCAGTAATAGGCGCCACAATGGTGGAAAAGTCTCGTATAAACTTTCGGTAATAATTGGCGAACCCTAAGAACCTCTGGACCCCTTTGAGGGTTAAGGGTACCGGCCAATTCTGGATTGCTTGTAGTTTCTCAGGATCCATCTCTAGTCCGGAACCGGACACAATGTACCCTAGAAACGGAATGGACTTGACTTCAAAGACGCATTTCTCTAATTTGCAGTAGAGATGATTGACACGGAGACGGGACAGAACCTCCTTTACCAAAAAACGATGTTCCTCTAAATTGTTGGCAAAAATGAGGATATCATCTAGATAGACCACGACATGACGGTATAGAATGTCTCTGAAGATCTCATTGACGAAATGCTGGAAGACAGCTGGAGCATTGCTCAATCCGAAGGGCATGACGAGGTACTCATAATGTCCGTCACGGGTGTTAAATGCGGTCTTCCACTCGTCACCCTCACGGATCCGGATGAGATTGTATGCACCTCTCAAGTCCAGCTTTGTAAAGATGGTAGCTCCGCTAACTCTGTCAAAGAGCTCAGTAATCAGGGGTAAAGGATAGCGGTTCTTGATGGTAATGTCGTTCAAACCTCTGTAGTCGATGCACGGCCGCAGAACACCATCTTTCTTTTTTACAAAGAAGAAGCCTGCGCCGGCTGGAGAAGAAGAAGGTCGAATGAACCCCTTTGCTAGGTTCTCTTTAATGTATTCCTCCATAGAATGCGTCTCAGGCAGAGACAACGGATAAGTTCGGCCTCGACGTGGAACCTTCCCTGGAACGAGATCAATCGGGCAGTCCCATTCTCTATGAGGAGGAAGGATATCAGCAGAAGCTTTACTGAACACATCCGTGAAATCTTGATATGGAGGAGGTGGAACATCAGACGACCTGGGGGAGGAAGAACAGACAGGCAACACTTTAAACAAACATGTCTCAGCACAGGAGGAACCCCATGCCAGAATTTGCGTAGTCGTCCAATCAATTGTAGGATTGTGAAGACGGAGCCATGGAAGGCCCAGGACCACAGGATGTGTGGCGCTTGGAATCACTAAAAGTGAAATAAGTTCGGAATGAAGAACTCCCACTCTCAGACGAACTGGTAGAGTCCTTAGAGAAATAACTGTATCAAAAATTTTACTGCCATCCACGGCAGTTAAGGAAAAGGACGAAGGAAGTCTCTCGGTGGGTAGGGACCACCGTTTAACATAGGCTTCGGTAATAAAGTTCCCAGCTGCTCCGGAATCAAGGAGGGCAATGACGTTCTGATAACGTTGAGCAACTTGAAGCGAGACTGGGAGATTACAATCTTGAGGGGATGGAGAGGAGATCATTACTCCTAGCCGGCCCTCTCCTTGGCGAGCTAGGGTCTGGAGTCCCGGACGTTTGGGACAAGCATTAATGGTGTGAGACGGAGCTGCACAATAAAGACAGAGAGACTCGGAGAGACGTCTTCGGCGCTCAGCAGGAGTTAAACGGGAACGGCCAATTTGCATGGGCTCATCTTTAGTTGGTGACAGTTGGCGAGGAGGAGGAGCAGAAGATTTTGGAGCAGATGATCTTCCACGCTCAGTTGCTCTCTCTCTGAAACGTAAGTCAACTTTTGTACAAAGTGAGATTAGCTCATCTAACTTGGAGGGTAAGTCTCTGGTAGCTAACTCGTCTTTAATACACTCAGATAAACCATGCCAGAATGCAGCATACAGGGCCTCGTCGTTCCATGCCAGTTCGGATGCCAGGATCTGGAACTGTATAAGATATTGTCCTACAGTACGTGATCCCTGGCGTAAACGGAGAATCTCAGACGAAGCTGAAGTTACCCGGCCTGGCTCGTCGAAGATGCGCCTGAATGTTGACACGAATGCAGTGTAAGAAGATAGCAGGGTGTCGGACCTCTCCCATAACGGTGATGCCCAATCAAGGGCTGAGCCACTGAGAAGAGAGATGATGTAGGCAATTTTTGTACGGTCACTGGGAAAACTGCCAGGTTGTAGCTCAAACTGAATCTCACACTGGTTGAGAAATCCCCTGTAGAATCTTGGAGAACCGTCAAATTTTGCTGGCGTTGGAAGATGAAGACGTGGAGCAGAAACAGGTAAGGTGGGTGGGGTTATAGCTGGAGTCACTGTGGTTGACGCACCGGACGCGTCTGATCCACGGAGAGTTGTCTGAATCCCATCCAGCCGAGTAGAGAGATCCTGGAGACAGCGGATGATGTGGCCCTGTGCAGCCTCCTGATGTTCAAGTCGGGCTGCCAGTTCTTGCATCGGCCTGGCCGCTTGATCCTGGTCTCCGGCTGGATTCATTTGGTCAGTGCTTACTGTCACAACTGAGGGCCTGAGCTGACGGAAGGCAGCCTCAGTTGTAGGGGCTGAGATGTACCGGAACCTGGGAGGTTGTATCAGACCCCTGGACATGTAAGTAACATGAAGAGAAACCGCCCGAAGGCGTGACCACGACAACTTGAGTAAAAGTCAATGATATTTATTTATGACAAACTCCATGCATCACAGTAGCAGTAAAAAGAAACATAAAAATCAGCAGAGAAATAATAATACAGTTCCTGGGTACTACAGGGTGGCAGGGGCCACAGAGCTCTGGTGGTATGAGACAGTTCTTATTATCTGCAAGTTGGAAAGTCCTTACCAGGCTCAACTGTAGCAATGAGGAAAGCCCAGGGTCGTACCAGCTGGTGTTCCAGGGAAAGCTGGACTGCTGTAGATAAAATGCTGCTGTGGGTACTGGTTAGAACCAGACAGGTGTTGGCACGGAGTGGATACTGGCTGGAACCAGTTAAATAATAAATAAAGCTTGAGAGCGATGCAATATAGATGAAATGTAGAATTTGAGAGCGGAGAAATAATAATACCGGTGGAGAGTGGTAAACTGCAGAAAGGACACCGGCCCTTTAAGAGAAGCTGTACACTGCTGGAAGCTGAGCTGGAAGCAGGTGATGTTGTAGCTGGAAACAGGTGAGTCCAGAATGGATCGGAGAGTCAGGCTACACCGCAGATGGAATGCTGGTGCGGGTCTCTATAGCAGAAGTCTGGAGACAGGAGCTGGAACCTGGAAGACAATCACAGGAGAGAGACAAACTGGAACTAGGTTTGACAACCAAAGCACTGACGCCTTCCTTGCCCAGGCACAACCTATTTATACCTGCAGCAAGGAAGGCATTGGCTAGGCAATTATGCAAATTAATAATACAGACAGCAGATTGGTGAATATGATCAGATGACAGAATCCAAGATGGCTGCGCCCATGCAGACACTTGGAGGGAAGTTTGGTTTGTAATCCATGTGGTCTGGAAAACAGTAATGGCGGCGCCGGCCACCGGAGACAGGAGACGCCAGGCTGACAGGTGCACATCCAACCACGCGGACACAGCGGAGGCCGCGGCTGACGTAATCGCCACTCTGAATGCAGAAGCTCAGGAACGGCGGCGGAGGCCGCGGGAGACGCCATGCCAGATGTATAAGGCGTTACTGTGACAGCGTCCAGAGAGACAGGAGAGGATGCGGGAATATGCACATCAGGATAACAGATGGGATCCGGTCCTGGAGCGCTGAGCCAGCCTTAGGAGGCATCTGATGGGTAAGAAATGGCGTCCAGATACCCGGATCGTGACAGGTCACTTGCTGTGGAAGAGCATACCTCTCTTTCTGCGAGGTACACTGGGTTCCACAGGGAAAACATTGGGGTGTAGAGCGGGATCTTGATCCAGAGGCACCATCAGGCAAAGTTTTGACTGTCCCAGAATGCATTGGGGCCTCCTCTATAACCCCACCTTCAGGCACTGAGAGCTCAGTTTCGTTAACCAGTCCAATGCAGGAGCAGGTAAAAGAGAAGGCAGATGTTAGTCACATAGAACCACAATCTCAGACAGGAGAGGGTACCAGCGGATAATGCCATACAACCCAAAGAAGCTAGGTGCGTCAGGGTGGGCGCCCTGTGGAACCCAGTGTACCTCGCAGAAAGAGAGTTAACCATGGTAAGTCATCCATAACTCTCCTTTTTTGCAGCGGTGTACACTGTGTTCCACAGGGAAACATCGGGGGTGTCCTAAAGCAGTTCCTCAAGGGAGGGGATGCACCCTAGCGGGTAAGAGAACATCCAAAGAAAGCATCCTGGGAGGCGGAAGTATCAAAGGCATAGAACCTAATGAACGTGTTCACTGAGGACCACATAGCCGCCTTGCACAATTGTTCTGGGAACGCGCCACGGCGGGCCGCCCAAGAGGGTCCAACAGACCGAGTAGAATGGGCTTTAACTGCAGCAGGAGCTGGGAGTCCAGCCTGCGCATAGGCTTGTGCAATCACCATTCTAATCCATCTGGCCAAGGTTTGCCTATTCGCAGGCCAGCCACGTTTGTGAAAACCAAACAGTACAAAAAGGGATTCCAACCTCCTGATGGAGGTAGTCCTCTCCACTGTGCAAGTCAAATTACTTTCCAACAAATATTTAAAATGCCAGCTCTATTATATACTGTGGACACCTGCGCATCTTATTACCATGTGCTATGAATGTGCGCTATACATTGCAAAACACTACATCCCATAAGAGAAAACAATACACCCACACATTATCTGAGTTCCAAAGCTCATTGATGTATATATTTGTTATTAAAAGGATATGTATTCAATATATCACAATGTACAGTATATATATATATATATATATACATACAGAAATGAATCGGCACTCTCTCCTATCACAGTTCACTGCCCTGGTGCCATCCGGAAAAATCCTTTATATACAACAAGCCCAGCAGCGGCGGCACTCACGTGTCTACTCACAGTCAATAAAGTGCATTTATTTCATCATTCAGTGTCCGACGTTTCGGGGCTACAACGCCCCTTTTTCTTCTATGAAGACTGTGACACGTTTTACTGGATGAATCGGTCGGTAAATATACTATGGCAAATACCAATCCTAATTCTAACCTCTCCAAATCTGAATTTAGAGCGTTGAAACAGCTGGGGTCATATCAGGACATAGTGATCTGCCCCGCCGACAAGGGGGGCGGGATAGTTGTTCAGAACCTAATTAATTACCAGGCGGAGATTTACGCTCAACTATCGGATATCGTGTACCAACCTCTGACGATAGACCCTACAACAAGTTTAAAATTAGAGATTGATGGTATCCTGGATCAAGCATTGAGATCCAGAAGAATTTCTGAAAAATTATGTCTAGCATTGAAACAGGAGTACCCCAAGGTACCAGTGTTTTTCACCGTACCCAAGGTCCACAAGAGCCTTACTAGGCCACCGGGTAGGCCTATAATCTCTGCACGTCAGTCACTTTATCAGCCAAATTCTATTTTCCTGGACAGTATTTTGCAACCTCTGATCCAGAAGCAACCTAATTTCATCAAGAATACTACCTCTTTTCTGACCCGCCTCAAGAACTTGAGTGATATTCCTAATGGCACAATAATTTGCACAATAGACATTTGCAGTCTTTATACGAGTATACCACATGCACAAGGACTGGCAGCTATGAGATCTTTTTTAACCAGTGAAAATGTGACTGTAATTGATGTTGATTTATTCTTACAGTTGTTGAAGCTCACATTGAGTAGAAATTATTTCCTCTTTGACGGCAGATTTTACTGCCAAACAAGTGGGTGTGCGATGGGGAGCAATGTCTCCCCATCCTTTGCTAATATTTTCATGTTGCCGGAGGAGCAGGATATGTTTTTTAGCGTACCAGAGGTCAGTCAATAATCTTGCATTATTCAAGATATATTGATGATATCTTTATCTTATGGACGGGAGGTCGTGATAGGTTCAATGCACTGGTAACCCGGATCAATAGTAGGCCCTCGCCCATTAGAATTACAGCTCAATGTGACCCTGAGTCCATTAACTACCTGGACGTCAAGGTGTGTGTAAAAGATGGCAGTTTATTATAAACCCACCGACAAAAATACCCTTTTGCGGTATAATAGCCATCACCCCAGGGCTCTTAAGAAGGGTCTTCCACAATCACAGCTTGTTAGGGCAGCCAGAATTACAAGCGACGGCAGTAAACTTGAGGAAGCACTCACCACAGTGGTGGAGCGTTTTGCCGCACGAGGGTATGACCGCAATGAATTAGTGCGAACCAAATCAGAAGTCATGGCCATACCCAGGTCTGACTTGTCCTACCTCTTGTCACTAAGTATAACACTACTAGTCCGGTAGTTCCTAGGGTACTTAAGGCCTTATGGCCAATAGTGGCCACTGATAAAAGCTTACCGCCATTTAAACTTAAGCGACCACTCACCTGTTTTACAAAAGGAAAGAGTATCAAAGATCACGTGGTGCATACTGATATCACAGGGTTTGAAGTCTCTCCAGTTACCAACTTTTTATCCAAACCACCGGGCTGCTATCGTTGCCTTGGGTGTAAGACGTGCAATAGTTTACAGACAGGGCCCATTTTTACTTCAAGTGTGACAGGTAGATCTTTTAAAATTAGACATGTCCTTACCTGTACTACATCTCACATTATATATGTTATTACGTGTCCTTGTCATTTGCAGTATGTAGGCAAAACAGTGCGAACTGCCAGAGAGAGAGACAAGCTTTACATAGATCAGCTGTTAAAAGTGCGCTATCAGGTAAGGTGTCTGACCAACCTGTGGCCAGACACTATGCGGAGAAGAAACATGATCTGAGTGATCTAAGATTTCAAATTATCGATCATGTTCCCAAATCTTTAAGAGGGGGTGATCGGGGGAGCCTCCTTTTAAGGAAGGAGGCCAGGTGGATCTATACCCTTGGCACCATTAAACCGTCTGGGCTTAATGACAAAATTCTATGGAATACATTCCAGTAAATATATAGCTATTATTCAGTTAGGTCGTGCATGCAGGTTCTTGACTTAGTACAAGTTTCCAATTGTTCTTCTATTTATGATATAATGTTAATACTGTTGGTAGTCTAACCAATATATATGTATGATGGACATAGTCTTAAGCGATCTAGTATACACAGCAATGATAAATGCTTTTATTGTACACATCACTATGTTTTAAATATTGCACATTTCGTATCATTCCAGCCCTGGGCGAGGGTTCCGTCACGCACCTGGTTGGCAGGACGCGCTGGTTGCCTAGGCGATGCTACCAACCCTGGTCTCCAGGAAGCCGACGTCTCCACGACTCCAGGGCGGAAGTACGTAATCGCACAGCACTGTAGAGCCAGGCCGGGGGTGTGTCCCACGCCTGGGGCCGGGAGCTCGTCCCGTTCGCGGGTCGTCTTCTTCTTCTTTATAAAAGGTATGTTGTGTTCACTTATTTTGTTGTATCACCTCGAAAAAGGGGCGTTGTGGCCCCGAAACGTCGGACACTGAGTGATGAAATAAATGGACTTTATGCACTTTATTGACTGTGAGTAGACCCGTGAGTGCCGCCGCTGCTGGGCTTGTTGTATATATATATATATATATATATATATATAGTTACATGGTTACAATTTACACAGTAAGCAGTTATTACAAACTAATTCAAATACAGACACGGCCAGTGATACAATTACCATATTTTGCTCAAATACACTCTCCACTCCATATCACTCTCTCTCTCTCAGTAAAATCATGCAGCCAATGGACAGACAGCATCTCCACCATCATCTGGGACAGAAAGGGCAGCCGGCTTTGTGTGTGTGTGATCAGCTATATCCTGAGAGTTGGGGGCGTGCACAGGTCTCTTGTTATTAGTCTAGGGGAGGGAACTTTCTCATTCATGATGAGTCATTGGTCAGTTCATATGCAAGCCTTGAAGTCATCAAAAGGGATGGCCTGGGGGGTGTGGCCTGTCAGCCTAAACAGCAGGACGTGCTTTTGGTGGGCTCCTGCAAATCTTCCCAGTATATGGGATTTATTGCCCCATCCCTGCCAGGATTGTGCATATATATTGTCCTTATTACATATTCGGAGCCCCCTGTATGCAATGGGTCTTCCCCTGTCCCGTCTGAGGTGCCCCAGCGTGGCCCGTCCATTGCGACCTACTTAGCCTCTGCAGCCGGGGACTGGAGTACGGGTGGCGGCCGGCCGGGAGAACCGGGGACACCGAGTCACCCGCGCTCCCGACTTGAAGCACACAGCCAGCTCACATCCCCTCAACGAGCTCTACCTGACCCTGGACGGAGGGAACCGAGAGACGCAGTATACCTGGGAAGAGAGGTGAGAGGGGGGCTATAATTGCGGGCATTTACTCCTACTCCAGCTGGGCCCTTCCCCCCACCCTCCCACAGTACCCACTGCTCTGCATCTCCAGCACCCCAAACCAGCAGGGCATTCCTATTTCTATTCGGCAGGGGATGGATAGCGGTGAATTCAGGGGTGTGCGTCCCCACATAGGTCTTCGCTGCCACCTGGTGGATACTTCTAGTAATATCAGGAGATCTTACCTCAACTGCACTATTATCTATACTATCCGTTGTGTATGAGAGAATCTCCTTCTCTACAGCTGCTGAGTTTGTGACCTTGAAAATTTCCTGCTGACGCCCACAGCTGCTGATTGTGATGTATGCAGGCTTCACCATGCAGATGATCCGTCAACATCATATGTGGACACTTAATACGCCCCTTTCACTCCGACATCATATATGCAGTAACACCCTGATGTAACGTTCATTGCCTATCCCCATAATTACCCACGTGTGCTTGAATACTACATAGTTCACCAGTGGGATTTGATCTACACATACATTCCCGGTGATAATGCCGCCCAAACGACAGAAGGATCAGACCGGAATCCCTCCCGTTAATTTCTTTAAACCGCACTCTCCTCCACGTGCGAATAAGAAAGCTTCCTCTACCGACATAACTCACAAGCTGTCTGCTCTCAGCTCTCCCTTTGAGCCCTCTCCTATGGCTCCGACCACTCAGGGCAGTCTGGGAGATGATGCCCCACTCACGATCGGATCAATGAAACACCTGTTAGCCTCCTTTAAAGCGGATATCTCAGCAGACTTCAGATCAGCGTTGCAGGTTTGCCAACAATCCATAGACGAAGTAGGTCACCGCACTGACCGGTTGGAAACCAAATTGGAAGAGGGCTTATTACCTTCCATGATTATATGCACTCGGAAATCACTGAACTCCGCGCTAAAATTGGAGACCTAGAGGACAGATCGCGCAGGAACAATATCAAAATGCGGGGTATCCCGGAATCTGTTTCAACGACTGACCTGCTTGAATTCGTCACGGACATATTCACCAAGTTGCTACCGACGGTTACAACAGACTTTTTATTGGATCGAATTCACTGTCTCCCTAAATCCTAAAATGCCCCAAAAGATGCACCTAGAGACACCATAATGCGGTTTCACTATTACCATATCAAAGAGATGGTATTTCGTGCAGCTCGCCCGTCAGATTCCTCCGAAGACATCCTGGGTGATCTCCAGATATTCTGTGATTTATCTGCTGCCACGTTGGCATCTCGTCGTTCCTTTTACCTGGTGACCAAGGCTTTGAGGAAGGCTGACATTCCATATCGCTGGGGATTCCCAACCAAACTACTCATTAGGAAGGATGGGACCACGACTGTAGTCTCCACACCGGTGGCAGGCTCCCAACTTCTCCGTTCCTGGAACTTGGAGGACGATGCTTCTGTAATTGCCACATGTCATAAAATCTCTCCCGATTGGGCTACTAAGACTCTTCCCCCGTGCTGGCAGAATGCGACATATATATTAGTGACGTTGTAGCTCAACCCTAATGCCCATTACGGACGTATGTTTTATTACTTTACTTCATATAATGCACATTCTACTCGCATATATTTTCTACATGTGTTAAGTGTTTATTTTAATTTCCGTGTGCTGTTAGATGTGTGATCAGCCACATGGCTGATTTACCCGTCTCTACCTATTAGGTATGTGTTCACTGGTGTTTCTTATGTTTTTTCTTTCTTATTTTTCTCGAGAGTTCTATGTTACTGTTTACTCTATTGTTGTTTATATCAGACCCGCGGCCTAGGTTATATTGTTCAATTAATGTTAATTCAGCCCGACAGGTGCGGGCACTTTGGCTATTGCCCGATCTGGGCCTTGGAGTCTTTCTGATGTCGGAATGTAGGGGGTGGCTATTCTGGCCACTACCTTCTATGTGCCGCTATGTTCGGCGGCCCAAATTGCGCCCGCGAGGCGCTCTACCTATTTTTCCCTTCCTGTTTCTTTTGTTTTTGCCATTTTCTGTCCATTTATGTCCCCCCCTCACATTGCAAGGTGTTTAGCAAATGTTTACCAATAGACGTGTTCTCAGGTCCACATCTTCACATCAGTCCTATGTTCCAGCTTTCTCTGCTCTACCCACAAAATGGTTAATGTAATATCCCTTAATGTTAAAGGCCTTAACTCCCCAAATAAACGGAGGCTTGCTTTATGTCATTTTGCCAAAATTAAGGCACAAGTGATTGCTTTGCAGGAAACTCACTTTATGGCGTCCCCCCCCCTCCTCGGTTTTCGAACCACAACTTCCCAAGCTGTTACACGTCTAACGGGCCTATGAAAAAGGCTGGAGTGACATTTTTATTCTCCCGCTCATGTACTTTTGTGTTAGATAAAAAATTTACTGATACTGATGGCCGCTACCTGATTCTTACTGGGACGTTGAATGACAAACCGGTAACATTGGCGGTGGTTTATGTCCCCAATGTCAAACAAACCACATTTATTAGGAAATTCTGTTCTACCCTCCAATCCTGCCTCAGTGGAGCGTAATTATTAGTGGGAGATTTTAATTTGGTCTTAGACCCACGTTTGGATAAGTCATCTACCCGACGACCCCTACAAACCCTTCCGACTCGGGATCATTTCCAAACATTTAGACGCATATTACACGAGTATGGCCTGTATGGCGTTTGTAGCGCACGGAATCCTAACTGTAGAGATTACACCTTCTACTCCCAAGTCCACGGATCATTCTCCAGGATCGACTTGGTGTTATCAGACAATGGACGTTACAACAAATAAAACGGGCCGATATATTGCCAATCCCTTCGTCGATCATTCAGCCTTAAAACTTCGCTGGGATTTGACCTCCCCTCAGACTTCCTCTCAAACGTGGCGCCTTGGCGAGTACCTTCTCACGGATATCGAAGCCAAATCATGTATTTCTCAAGCCTTATCCTCCTTCCTAGAATGCAATGATCCAGCTGATACATCTGTGTTTAACAACTGGTGTGCGCTAAAGGCGGTGGTTAGGGGCTCAGTTATCCAAGCGGCGCTCGACACCGAAAGCTGTTGCGAAAGCAACAAGATAACGTAGAAGCGCGCTTGGCAGACTTGGAACTTAGACTCAAATCCTCTCCCGACAATAAATCACTCTATCGGGAGCTACTCCGCGTTAGGTAAGAATGGAATATCCTAACCCTGAAAGAGGTACATAAGAACCTCTTTAGGCTGAAACAAAAATTCTACACCCACGGGGATCGGGCGAATGTTAGCCAGGAAGCTGAGAGGCAAAATGGCAACTGAGAGAGTTAAGGAGGTTTTTAATGCTAAAGGCTTGAAAGTCTCTGACCCTTCGGACATAGCCAATGCCTTTGCAGAGTACTATTCAGCCCTATATAATCTCCGCTCGGACCCCTCTACCCCACAACCAACTAATATTGAGATTGATGCTTTTTTTGAGTAAACTAAATTTGCCCAGCTTAGATCCACATTCCCTTCAAGTGTTGGAACGCCCTTGGACGAGATTAGTCGAGTAATTGATGGCCTCCCGTTAGACAAAGCCCCTGGCCCAGATGGATTCACGAACGGGTTCTATAAATGTTTTAAAGATAACCTGGTTCCAGTCTTGAAGATGGTTTTTGATGAGGTAACGACAACTGGCTTGTTTCCATCGGAAATGTTGGAAGCCAGAATAGTAGCTTTCCCCAAACCTGGTAAGACTCCAGTTATGCTATCTAACTACCGCCCTGTAGCTCTCCTAAATTCAGACGTTAAAATTTATGCAAAATAAATTGCTAATAGATTGAATCCGCTATTGCCATCCCTAGTTAACCAAGACCAAGTGGGCTTCGTTTAAAATCGCCAAGGTCCCGACAACACCAGAAGAATTATAGATCTGTTGGATGCCTTCTCCGAGTCAGTGGATCCTCTTCTGTTGCTTTCCTTGGATGCGGAGAAGGCGTTCGACAGATTACATTGGGGCTACCTGAAAGCAGTTTTGATCAAATTTGGTATTTCTGGTAGGGCCCTATCCTCAATTACTGCACTCTACTCTGTCCCTTCAGCTAGAGTATTTATAAATGGCATGCTATTTCCCATATTTACAATTTCTAATGGTACTCGCCAGGGTTGCCTGCTTTCCCCTTTAGTTTTCGTATTGGCCATAGAACCCTTGTCAGAGGCTATCCGCATTGATCCCAGGGTGAGAGGTCCGGCTTTGTTTGGTCATATGTACAAGATATGCCTCTTTGCGGATGATGTCCTCCTCACCATTACCGAACCTCACGATTCTCTCCGAGCCCTCCATGACGTATTGCAGGCCTACTCTCTGGTCTCTTATTACAAACTCAACGCGTCTAAAACAGAGGCGCTCCCAATTAACTTCTCTGCTGCCCTTCTCGATCAATTGAAATTTCAATATACTTATGCCTGGCAAGTGGATTGCCTGAACTACTTAGGCATCCGTATCTCCCATAAAGTTCCAGATCTTATTGGTTATAATTACACCCCCCTTTTAACTAAACTAACAATGTTAACAAAAGACTGGATGCTATATAATATATCGTGGTTAGGTCGCATAGCAGCTTTGAAGATGGTCCTGCTCCCCAAACTGCTTTATCTATTTAGGACTATCTCCATCATATTATCTAATGCCTTATTGACCAAATTTAACTCTGTACTAATCCGATATGTGTGGAGAGGCAAAAAACCAAGACTAGCTCGTAAAATTTTGTCCTTACCAAAATCAAGGGGTGGTTTAGCTTTTCTCGATTTACATATGTACCAGTTAGCGTTTATTTTGGCCCCATTGGGAGCGTGGTGTGAGACGGATGCTCCAAGAATGTGGGTCTCCTTGGAAAAGGGGCCTCTTATCTCCTCTCCCTTTATCTAGTGTCTTAGGAATGCCCGCTATTGAGAAGTCAAACCTATTTTTGAGATTGGCTGTGGTGCAATCCACACGTAAATCTTGTCTGACTTTGGTAGGGATGTTACCGGAAATCTCTCTCCCCCCCGCTAGACTTCCCACTGGACGGAGTGGTGGGTCTAGTTCCGGATTTGTCATTTCGCTTATGGGTTTCCCAGGGGGTTAGGACTCTTCAAGATGTAATGGAGGGAGGTACTTTAATGTCCTATACCCAACTACAATCTAAATTTTCTCTCCCCAAGGGTGATCTCTATAATAGGATTTTAATACCTACCGGTAAATCCTTTTCTACTAGTCTGTAGAGGATGCTGGGGACTCCAAAAGGACCATGGGGTATAGACGGGATCCGCAGGAGACATGGGCACACTATAAGAATTTGAATGGGTGCGAACTGGCTACTCCCTCTATGCCCCTCCTCCAACCCTCAGTTATAGGAACTGTGCCCATGGAGACGGACATTTCGAGGAAAAGGATTTTTGTTAGCCAAGGGTGAGAAATACACCAGCTCACACCACAACACACCGTACAACATGGCTTTTAAGCAATACCAGTTAACAGCATGAACTAAAAACAGCAACAAGCTGAACATAACCGAAACACAACCTTCGTGTAACAGAAGCAATGACTATCAATACAAACGCAAATAACAGTCCGCACTGGGACGGGCGCCCAGCATCCTCTACGGACTAGGAGAAAAGGATTTACCGGTAGGTATTAAAATCCTATTTTCTCTTACGTCCTAGAGGATGCTAGGGACTCCAAAAGGACCATGGGGTCTATACCAAAGCTCCAGACCGGACGGGAGAGTGCGGACAACTCTGCAGCACCGATTGAGCAAACATGAGGTCCTCATTAGCCAGGGTATCAAACTTGTAGAACTTAGCAAAAGTGTTTGAACCAGACCATGTAGCCGCTCTGCAAAGTTGAAGCGCCGAGACTCCTCGGGCAGCCACCCAAGATGAACCCACCTTACTGGTAGAATGGGCTTTCACTGACTTCGGCAATGGCAATCCAGCCGTAGAATGAGCATGCCAAATCGTCAGGGCCGGTGCAAGGTTTCTCAGCACCCTAGGCAAATCTTCGGTGCACCCCCCACCCCACATGTTTAAGAAGCTTTAGTAGAAAACTCTACTGTTTATGTACTGTGTAATGGGCGCTGCGGATCCCTTGTGGCGCCATATAAATAAAGGATAATAATAATAATAACTCACTTAATTTTTATAAATAGGCAACTCATTATTTTTATAACATACAGTGGCCATATACACTCACCACCGTTGCTAGGGTATTATTCATGCTGCTCAATCCACAAACAGCAGCCCCACAGATCTGGACTCCTCAGGCTTTCATAATCACTGGCGGCTGCGTTTCATAGTCTGCAGTGGAATGCAATCACATATATACAAGCGGCCAATTAACAGACTATACTAGCCAAGTATTCAAATGTACTCTAATACCCCTTTTTCACTAGCTTTTAAAACACGGGTAAATGTGCGAGGGCGCGCATTTACCCGTGTTTTTTCCTAGTGGAAAAAGGTCCGACGGCAAATTACCGGATCAAGTTATCCGGGAATCCTACCCGGGTAGCTAGCCTGGTTGAACACGCGTTCAACCCGGCTGGCTGTCTAGTGTGAACGGGAGGCGTGTTGAGGCGACACGGCTCCCGTTCACAGTGTATGAGAGAGCGGCGCTGAAAGATCATGTGATCTCCCAGCGCCGCCCCTGCCGCGTCACTAGCAGTGTCACCAACCCGGCAATTGCCGGGTTGGTGAGCGCTGTCTGAAGGGGGCTGTAGCACGGGTCGCAGCCGTGTCAGGCGACGCGGCTGCGAGCCGTGCTACAGTGGTGGAAAAGGGGTATAAGTCGCCTACCTCTGAATACACTACTTTTTTTTTCTCCATATATTAAAAAATACCACCAACATTTACATATGACCCATTCCACAAAATACATACAGGCAAATGTATCTGGTGACAGGTTTTTGCCAATCCTAACAATATATCACTGAAAATGTAAACATAGATTAACCTACAGCCAACCAAAGATTAAGTAACATACAATGGGTGGAATGTACTAAAGCAGAAATGCGGTAAAATCCCTGTTTTCTGGGTTTTTACTGCATTTACAAGTGTACTAAAGCCCCAATATCGGGGCTCCGATGTAGAGGGTAACATCATTTACCCTATAGAAGCGTATGGGCTTCTTATCACATCGTGCTGTGTGAGAAATCCGATTGGATCCCTCCCAGCATACCCCCGCGTCCTGCGCATGCGCAGACGGACTCCTGGGTCATGAACCCGGAGGTCCAGGGACCGGAGCACATTGCAAAGGGCAGCTTTTATCGGAAGAGCTGTCATTTGCAACACTAATCGCATATGTTAGTACATATGTGATTAGTATTGATGCAATATGTGGCGGGATATACACCGCAACGTTAGTACATCCCACCCAATATATTAGAAACCAGTGATCCAACACAATCTTAGATCACTATATTAAAAGAATGCATATGAAAGAATGTATCTTAAATTGAAAAGAAAAAAATAATAATTTCATATATATATATATATATATACTGTATAGCTACATATATATATATATATATATATGTGTGTGTGTGTGTGTGTGTGTGTGTGTTTGTGTGTGTGTATACATATATATATATGTGTGTATATATGTATATATATATGTGTATATATATATATATATATATACATACATACATACATAGTTTTAGTATATCCCTGGATATTTTTCCAAAGTCAAAAAAAAGATATTCATACTCAGAACCAGGGAGGTGCAGCTGCTGCAGAACCTCCTGCGAGAAACCGACCGTGGTGTCCTGCTGGCTGATGCTATGGTGGATGAAGGGGAGAACAGCCACACAGAGTGCTGCTTCCTGTCCCCGCCATTCAGTGTCTGCTGGAAGGGGGATGCGGATCAGCCAGTGTTGTTGGCCGCTCGTGTTACTGTCACTTCGGCCTCCAGCAGCTCCTTATCTTGGCGGCGGAAGGAGCGGCTCCGTGGCTTGGCGGTGGAAGGAGCGGCTCTTCTACCTGCTCGTCGGGGCGACACGGGGGAAAGGGGGGCAGAGCGACACAGAAGGGGGAGGCGGGGGAAGGCTCCGTACATGCGGCTCCGATATGGGGTGACCAGGAAGCGGGTGCCTCACTTCCCTCACAGCGAGAGGTGCGCCGCGCGCAGCGCACATTCTGTCTGATTAAAAATTTTAAATTCTACTCCGAACCGCCCTCCAGGTGCTGGCGCCCATAGGCAGCTGCCTAAAGCTGCCTAATGGTGGCGCCGGCCCTGCAAATCGTATTACAGATCCAGCGTGCAATAGTCTGCTTGGAAGCAGGAGCCCCAATTTTGTTGGGAGCATATAGGACAAACAGAGCCTCTTATTTCCTAATTTGAGCCGTTCTGGCTACATAAATTTTCAAAGCTCTCACTACAACAAGAGATTTCGACACAGCCACGGCATCCGTAGCCAGAGGCACCACAATAGGTTCGTTTATATGAAACGAAGAAACCACCTTCGGCAGAAATTGTTGATGAGTCCTCAATTCCGCTCTATCCACATGGAAAATCAAATAGGGGCTCTTGTGAGACAAAGCCGCCAATTCCGACACCCGTCTTGCGGACGCCAAGGCCAAAAGCATGACCACTTTCCAAGTGAGAAATTTCAACTCAACCTTTCGCAAAGGTTCAAACCAGTGAGACATAAGAAATTGCAACACCACGTCAAGATCCCACGGTGCCACGGGTGGCACAAACGGAGGATGGATGTGCAGCACTCCTTTCACGAAAGTCTGAACCTCTGGAAGGGCGGACAATTCTTTTTGAAAGAAAATAGATAAAGCCGAAATCTGCACTTTAATGGAACCTAATTTCAGGTCTGCATCCACGCCTGCCTGCAAAAAATGGAGGAAACGACCCAGCTGAAACTCCTCCGTAGGAGCCTTCTTGGCTTCACACCAAGACACATACTTTCTCCAAATACGGTGATAATGCTTTGCCATGACCTCCTTTCTAGCCTTAAGGAGAGTGGGGATGACTTCCCCGGGAATACCCTTTCGAGCTAGGATTTGGCGTTACACCTCCATGCCGTCAAACGCAACCACGGTAAGTCCTGGAAGACGCACGGCCCCTGCAGTAACAGATCCTCTCTGAGAGGAAGAGGCCAGGGATCTTCTATGAGCAATTCCTGAAGATCTGGATACCAGGCCCTCCGTGGCCAATCTGGAACGATGAGTACCGCCTGAACCCTTGTTCTTCTTATGATCCTCCACACTTTTGGAATGAGTGGAAGTGGAGGGAACACATATACCGACTGAAACACCCACAGAGTTACCAGGGCGTCCACTGCACTGGCTTGAGGGTCCCTTGACCTGGAACAATATCTCTGAAGCTTCTTGTTGAGGCGAGACGCCATCATGTCTATTTGAGGAATTCCCCAACGACTTGTCACTTCTGCAAAAACCTCTTGATGAAGACCCCACTCTCCTGGATGGAGATCGTGTCTGCTGAGGAAGTCTGCTTCCCAGTTGTCCACGCCCGGAAGGAAGACCGCTGACAGAGCGCTTACATGCTTTTCCGCCCAGCAGAGAACTTTTGTGGCCTCCGCCATCGCCGCTCTGCTCTTTGTTCCGCCCTGGCGGTTTATGTACGCCACCGCTGTTACGTTGTCCAACTGAATCAGGATAGGTAGACCTCAAAGAAAGTGTTCCGCTTGTAGAAGGCTGTTGTAGATGGCCCTTAATTCCAGAACGTTTATGTGCAGACAAGCTTCCTGGCTTGACCTTTTTCCCTGGAAATTTCTTCCTTGTGTGACTGCTCCCCAGCCTCGGAGACTTGCATCCGTGGTCACCAGGACCCAATCCTGGATCCCGAACCTGCGTCCCTCTAGGGGGTGAGAACTTTGAAGCCACCACAGGAGAGATATTCTGGTCCTGGAAGATAGACTTATATTCCGGTGCATGTGCAGGGGAGACCCGGACCACTTGTCCAACAGGTCCCACTGAAACACCCGGGCATGAAACCTGCCAAACGGAATGGCTTCGTAAGCTGCAACCATCTTCCCCAGCACCCGAGTGCATTGATGAATCGATACTATTGCCGGTTTCAGAATCTCCTTGACCATGGTCTGGATTTCCAGAGCTTTTTCCACTGGGAGAACCACTCTCTGCAGTTCCGTGTCCAGGATCATGCCCAAGAAAGACAGCCGAGTTGTCGGAATCAACTGTGACTTTGGCAAATTTAGAATCCAACCATGTTGCAGAACTGTCAGGGAGAGTGCCACGTTTATTAGCAACTGCTCCTTTGATCTTGCCTTTATCAGGAGATCGTCCAAGTACGGGATAATTGTGACACCCTGCTTGCGTAGGAGTACCATCATTTCCGCCATTACTTTGGTGAAGACCCTCGGGGCCGTGGAAAGACCAAACGGCAACGTCTGAAATTGGTAATGACAATCCCGCACCGTAAACCTCAGGAAAGCTTGATGCGGAGGATATATTGGGACATGTAAGTAGGCATCTTTTATGTCGACTGACGCCATAAAATCCTCCCCTTCCAGACTGGATATCACTGCTCGGAGAGATTCCATCTTGAACTTGAAAGTTTTCAAATACAGATTGAGGGATTTTAGGTTCAGGATCGGTCTGACCGAGCCGTCCGGCTTTGGTACGACAAAGAGGCTCGAATAAAACCCTTCTCCCCATTGAGACGGGGGTACCGTGACAATGACACGCTGTTGACACAGCTTTTGTATCGCAGCACTCACTACTTCCCTTTCTGGGATAGAAACTGGCAAGGCTGATTTTAAAAATCGGTGGGGGGGGGGAGCACCTCCTGAAACTCCAGTTTGTACCCTTGGGACACTATCTCTAACACCCAAGGATCCAGGCCCAAGTGAAACCAGACCTGACTTAAGAGTCGGAGACGCGCCCCCACCAGTACGGACTCCCGTAGAGGAGCCCCAGCATCATGCGGTGGCAGAAGCTGGGGAGGACTACTGGTCCTGGGAGCCTGGCACAGCAGGCGACCTTTTTCCCCTTCCTCTACCCTTAGAGGCAAGGAAAGTCGACCCTCTTCCTTTTTTGTATTTATTAGGCCGAAAGGACTGCATCTGATAATGGGGTGTCTTTTTCTGTTGTGCCGGAACATAAGGAAGAAAGGATGACTTACCCGCTGTAGCTGTAGACACCAGGTCAGTGAGGCCGTCACCAAACAAGACACTACCTTTATATGGGAGAGCTTCCATAGCTTTCTTAGAGTCTGCATCAGCATTCCATTGATGAATCCACAGCGCTCTCCTGGCCGAGACTGCCATAGCATTGGCCCTTGATCCCAAGAGGCCAATATCCCTCGCTGCATCCTTTAGGTAAGCTGTAGCGTCCCTGATATAACCGAGAGTCAAAAGAATGTTATCCCTATCCAGGGTATCCATGTCAGATGCCAAATTATCTGCCCACTTACCAATAGCACTACTCACCCATGCCGACGCCACGGCAGGTCTGAGCAGTGCACCCGTAGTGACATAAATGGATTTTAAGGTTGTTTCCTGCTTACGATCCGCAGGGTCCTTAAGGGCAGCAGTGTCAGGAGACGGAAGCGCCACCTTCTTGGACAGTCGTGATAGAGCCTTGTCCACATTGGGAGATGACTCCCACTTTTCCCTGTCGTCAGAGGGGAAAGGATATGCCATTAGAATTCTTTTGGGAATCTGCCACCTTTTGTCAGGAGATTCCCAAGCTTTTTCACAAAGAGCGTTAAGCTCATGAGAGGGGGGAAACGTCACCTCAGGCTTTTTTCACTTATACAAACAAACCCTTGTATCAGGAACAGCAGGTACTTCAGAAATATGTAAAACATCTTTAATTGCCACAATCATGTACTGAATACTCTTAACCAATTTTGGATGTAAACTGGCCTCACTATAGTCGACACTGGAATCAGAGTCCGTGTTGGTATCAGTATCCGCCATCTGGGTAAATGAACGCTTTTGTGACCCTGAGGGGGCCTGTACCTGTGACAAGGCGTCCTCCATGGACTTTCTCCACGTTTGTGTCTGAGAATCAGATTTATCCAGTCTTTTAGTCAATAACGCCACATTTGCATTCAATGTTCTCAACATATCCACCCAACCAGCAGTCGGCGG
This sequence comes from Pseudophryne corroboree, assembly GCF_028390025.1. Taxonomy (NCBI): domain Eukaryota; kingdom Metazoa; phylum Chordata; class Amphibia; order Anura; family Myobatrachidae; genus Pseudophryne; species Pseudophryne corroboree. The sequence goes on from NC_086444.1 coordinate 594,588,063, forward strand.
TGCCGACAGTGTCACTCCCAGCTCCTTATCTGCGCCCACTACAACTTCCTCCAGGGAGGAGCACTCACCCTCAGACATGTCGACACACACGTACCGACACGCACCAACACACTGGCTATAGGGGACAGACCCACAGGAAAGCCTGTTAGAGAAACACAGAGGGAGTTTACCAGCTCACACCCCAGCGCCTATTCCAGTACTGAGAGCAAATATACACTGCCTCAGATGTATGCGCTGTTATTATAAAAAGGGTTAATAGCACCAAATTACTGTGCCCCCCCCCCCCCCCCCGTTTTGCTCCCTGTTACCTGTTCAGGAGAGTGGAGGTCCGGGCCAGCGTCTCTGCAGCCTGTGAAGAGAAAATGGCGCTGGTAAGCTGTGAGGGCTAAGCCACGCCCCCTCACCGGCGCGCTGTAGTCCCGCTCAAAATGTAAATATTTATACTGACGGGGGCTATATTTAGTGCCTAGGCACTTATAATATATATATTTCTGCCAGTTTTATACTCCAGTAATCATGCTGCCCAGGGCGCCCCCCCTGCGCCCTGCAAGTGCCGTCTGAAGTGTGTGTGGGAGCATGGCGCGCGGCGCGACCGCTGCGAGGTACCTCGTTACTGAAGTCTTCTGCCGTCACTGAAGTCTTCTAATCTTCTTTATACTCACCCGGCTTCTTTCTTCTGGCTTGTGTGAGGGGGTTGACGGCGCGGCTCCGGGAACAAGCAGCTAGGCGCACCAAGTGATCGAACCCTCTGGAGCTAATGGTGTCCAGTAGGCTAAGAAGCAGAGCCTTTGAACTCAGAAGAAGTAGGTCTGCTTCTCTCCCCTCACTCCCACGAAGCAGGGAGCCTGTAGCCAGCAGGTGTCCCTGAAAATAAAAAACCTAACATAAAGTCTTTTCAGAGAAACTCAGGAGAGCTCCCCTAGTGTGTGTCCAGTCTCTCTGGGCACAGAATCTAACTGAGGTCTGGAGGAGGGGCATAGAGGGAGGAACCAGTTCACACCCATTCAAAGTCTTATAGTGTGCCCATGTCTCCTGCGGATCCCGTCTAATCCCCACGGTCCTTTTGGAGTCCCCAGCATCCTCTAGGACGTAAGAGAAAAATATCTTCAGCTCCGACACTGGTTGCAGAGTGTACCCGTGCCACATGGCAGATTACTACCATTTCCAATATGTTCACTACCTGATTGTGAGAACTGACCGCAAAGGTACAGTCTCCAGATGGTATGCCCTTCTCAACTGCCCCCCTTCCCAGACTAAACGTAAATCTCAGGTGAAGTGTGAATCCGCCTAAATAGTGTCCTGACAGAAGATGAATGGCATTTGATATTTGACTCCTGTTTTCATTTGTCTAAATGTGTATCACACATAGAACAGTTTTATAAATTAATACATCGCCAATATCTCACGCCGGCCCTTCTCCATTCCATATGGCCAAATACCTCTAATGATTGCTGGCGCTTATGTGGTAACGTTGGGACGCTCATGCATGTCTTTTGGTTATGCCCTTCAGTCTCGGCCCTTTGGTATCATGTTTTTGACCTCATCTCTAAGATTGTGGGCTTTCCAATATCTCCCCAACCTACATTAGCCCTACTACACCTCTTTCCCAGGTATATCCCTTATCACACTAAATATGTCTTGGGCCACATTCTATTCACCACAAAGTCGCTATTGGCACGCAATTGGCGCTCCCCGGTGATACCTACGGTTTCTGCTATTGAAGCTGCTGTTCAGTCGCATTTTGAGTTTGAAATGGCGGGTGTAACTTTTGTGTAAGGAAACGCCAAGCAGACCGCAAAATGGGCAGCGTGGTGTGACTATAGGAAGACACGGCCTCCTTGAACCACTTACCCTGCCTCGATAGTCTACCTCCAATCTGGAAGTTGTAAGTCCCTGGTCATACAGTCTTGTTTATAGTAAAATTACACTTCAGAGAGGCCCCCTAGAGTATTTTGATACGCCAATTCTGGGACAGGTAACCTTTGTTATTCCCGGATAAGAGATCTCCTCTAGGAGATAATATCCGTTGTTGTTTATTGTACGCAATTGCCCCTTGTGGTGTAGATTGACATGGAGTACTGAACTATTGCTAAGAACTATATTTGTCTGTATTGTTATGATGCAATGTCTGCTCCCTTTCCCCTCACTCTTTTTCTTTCTGTAATCCCCCCCCCCCCCATTTTTTAAAAAAAGTAATAAAAAATGAATCTTGAAGAAAAGAAAAAAAGGATGGCCTGAGTTTCCTGTCCACATGTTTTAAATGGAATGTCCTTTGTCGTCAGTTGAATTGTGGCTTAGTATTCATACATTCAATCATATCTACTAATGGCAATGTGCTACAACTTAATAACAGGCATCAAATTGACACACACATTAATCTGGTTACTTTGACACCAAGCACGACATGTCCATCTTGCTCCGCTACAATAATACACATACATGACGTTATATTCCATTATATAATTGGAAACCTTATGATGTCTGGTGCTTGGTATGTTCCAATTTATGTGCTGTATGAAATATGTGTTGAATATATATTTGTGGCATGTCCGTGTAAATGCGTATGTTACCATATATTGCTGTGCTCGCTGCGCGTATTTGCAAGCATAGTGAATCATAATGTGTGGAGTCTGTATGTTCTCTCTATGTAATATTTTTGACTTCGACACCACATAGACACGGAGAGCCCTAACCACATCCAAAAAAACGTTCTTTGAGAGACAAATCCAAAGAGACAAAGGCCGGAACCACAATCTCTTGGTTAAGGTGAAAAGATGACACCACCTGAGGCAAATAACCAGGGCAAGTTCGTAGAACCACCCGGTCCCGGTTGAATATGAGAAAGGGTGGACGACAGGACAAAGTGCCTAAGTCAGACACCCGTCTTGCAGAGGCAATGGCCAGTAAGAACAGGACCTTGGCTGTGAGTCATTTGAGGTCCACCGATTCAAGAGGTTAAAATGGAGACTCCTGCAGAGCATTCAGCACAACAGACAAATCCCAAGGAGCCACAGAAGGGATATAGGGAGGCTGAATCCGAATAACACCCTGAATGAACGTCTGAACATCAGTTATAGAATTTTTTTTTCTCTGAAACCAAACCGACAAGGCAGATATATGAACATTAAGGGAGGCCAGTCGAAGCCCTAAGTCCAGGCCTCTTTTCAGAAAAGTACAGTTACACAAAGGAGAAAAAGAAGACTCTTTTGAGGGTGCACTCTTAGAATAGGTTAGAAAACGACTGTAGTATTAAGAGAAATTAGTTAAAACATAAAAGCTTTATTGGTACATAGTTAAACTAAAGCAATTGATGCATCCTGGACAAACAGGACAATAGCAAATTACAAATAACACATAAACAAAATATTAAAAAGCTCCACAAATAAATGGTCTAATATCTCATGAATTAATATGAGAATAGGCCCTAAATGGGTAGACCATAAAGTATGGAATATGGTGAGTGTAAATGCCAAAAACGTCAAAACATAAATCTTGTGTGAATCCATAGATATGGAATAATATCGCAATAAAGAGATACCACATATAAACCAGTGCCTATGTAAGGTGAGTCAATAAGAAAGATGGTAAAAAGACAAATATCAAGTCATTCAGACTGATGAGAGTACAATAGATAGTGAATCTGCTGTTAGCGTTAGGCACAGAGTGTACCATCTCTCAAGCCTCTACTAAACCGGGTATTCCTAGGAGGTCACCCAAACCAGTACTGGCCAGGCCCAACACTGCTTCGCTTCCAAGATCGGACGGAATCGGGCGTTTACAGTGTGGTGTGATAGTAGAGGAAACAAATGCCTTTGTCACTCCGGGATCACTGATGAGAGTTCACAGGAGCAAAAATCAAAAGGTATGAACAAGGAGAAGCAATTTAGGATGAGAAAAATAGAAAAGGAAAAATTTGAAGAGAAAGTATATTTTATGGATCTGCTGCCAGCGTTAGGCAAAGGTTTGAAGGGCGGGGGCGGAGCCACCCATTAACCAATGGATCGCTGGAAAGATAAGTAATGTAGATATACTACATGAAAAAAAGGGATATGAATTATCAGAGCAGATGCATATACATCACATTATTTGGTCAAAGATTAGATCTTTTAATACAATTAAAGGCACAGTAGGTGGGATATTGCGAGGCTGGACATAGGCACAAGAAAAAAGGAAAGGTCAATACCAAATATTAATACCAATGAAATAGGCAGAGCCTATCGTTAAATGACGTCTCACAGAAGCACAATATGGCATCACTTCCGATCAAGCCCGAGTAAGGGAGAAACGCGTTCTTCGGTCAGCAGTGTCAGTTCCCTCACTATCTATCCTGGACTACGGGCCCTGCAGCACCTAGCAGCACCTGACCTCACAGATCGCCGCCCGCCCTGCTGACATCAGTCTTGATCCGGATCACGGATCCCTGCACCACCTGTGACGCTGACATCGGCTTCCGCTGAACCTTTAATGGGCCATGCCGCACTAACAGGCATTGCGCCTCACAGACTGCTGCTGGTCTCATTATTATAAGCCCCGAATCGTCTATACAGGATATGGGGTAATATTTACCTTTATGCCTAATAATTTATGCGCTTTTACTATTTCTTAGGGGCATATATAATAGGCTACTAGCCATTTCTGTTTAAGGCTGCATATTCACTATGAACCTGACAGCCATTTATAATAGTTCTTTCTCTTACGTCCTAGAGGATGCTGGGGTCCACATTAGTACCATGGGGTATAGACGGGTCCACCAGGAGCCATTGGCACTTTAAGAGTTTGAGAGTGTGGGCTGGCTCCTCCCTCTATGCCCCTCCTACCAGACTCAGTTTATAAAATGTGCCCGCAGGAGCCGGTCACAGCTAGGGGAGCTAAATAGGAGTTTCTTTTGTTTTATTTTTTTGAATAGAGTGTAGGCACAGGGAGGCTGCTGGCAACAGCCTCCCTACTTCGTGGGACTAAGGGGGGGGAGTAGTGCCCGTCCTGAGGGGTGTGAGCCACTATCTCCGCTGACAGGACACTGAGTTCCTGAGGGGACAGATCGGTGGCCGCCACAGGGGATTGCTCACCCCAGCAGCATGCTGCCAACCCCCTTGCAGAGCCAGAAGACGTCGTGGCGAGTAGTCACCGGCCCCCTGACAAGCGGGGAGCCAGTGTGAAGATGGCGGCAACAGTTAGTACTGCGCTCCGGGGCTTAGCGGCATATGGTGCGGCGCTGTGAGGGGCCACCTGAGCCAGCACCTACACCCTAAACTGGTCACACAGCCTGTTGGGGACTCCGGATCACCGCCAACAATTCACCTCAGGCCAGTATAAAAATGTAAATATGAGCGGGAGCCAGCGCCATGGAAGGGGGCGGAGCTTCTCAGAGCAGACCCAGCAGCGTTCAGCGCCATCTTTCCTGCATGCAGAAGCTGACAGGGGAGAGCTGTCCCTCCACATCGACTCCAGCTGCCTTGTAACGGTATCAGGGGGTTGTAGAAGGGGGGAGAGCTTGTGATTTAGACTGTGTAACCTATTAAGGTACACAGTTAGTGCTGGTAAGGGGTGTCCTTATCTCCCAAGGCACTGTGTGTAGGTTGGCTCCAAACTCTGTGTCTCTCTTGGCATTCTTAGTGGGGAAACTCTGTCTGCCATTTCCCTGTGTGTGTGGGGGTACTTGCTGTCTCACATAAGTCATGTCTAGGGATTCTGTGTCATATGCTGCGGAAGGTATGTCATCTCAGAATGACCCCATTCCATGTAATCAGGATTGCTCTGGTTTAGCACAGATTCCATTAAAAGAACCGGAGTGGTTAACCTCTATCAAGAGTATGATTTCTCAGATTTCTACTAGAGTAGCACAAATTGAAAATGCAACACAGGTTTTACAGACCTCTGGGCCCCCTAGCACTCACTCTCAAAAACTTGCTCTTTCCCAGATTATGCAAGACGACACAGACATGGACTCTGACACGGTAGACAGTGATGGGGAAGTGCTGAGGGGGGCGGCATCTCTTGCAAAAGGGGTACAGTTAATGATTGAAGCCATTATAGATGTGTTAAATATTGTTGACACAATACCTGAACAGGTTGCGGAGGCTTACTTCACCGATACTAAGAAAGCCTCGATAACCTTTCCTACATCTGAAGAATTAAATGCTATATTCGAAAAATCCTGGGAGAACCCAGAAAAAAAATTCCAGATCCCAAGAAAGGTGCTGGTTGCATTCCCCTTCCCTGAGGAGGATAGAAAGAAATGGGAAACCCCACTCATAGTTGACGCATCGGTATCCAGACTGTCAAAAAAGGTGGTTTTACCTGTCCCGGGATCTGCCGTGTTGAAAGAACCGGCTGATTGCAAAATTGACACTATGCTCAATTTCATATACACGGCTTCAGGGGTGATATTACGGCCTACTATTGCCTGTGCATGGATTTCTAAAGCTATAGTAAAGTGGTCTGACACGTTACTTGAGGAATTGGATACAATGGATAAATGTGACGTTGAATTGTTCTTACGTAACATACAGGATTCTGTGGGATTTACAGTGGAATCCATGAAGGACCTGGGTTCGATGGCTGCTGGGATATCTTCCATGTCGGTCTCAGCTCGTAGAGGGCTCTGGCTGCGCCAATAGTCTGCCGACACGGAATCCAGGAAAGGCGTGGAGAACCTACCCTACACAGGTCAGGCCCTATTTGGGTAAGCGCAAGATGCGTGGGTCTCCACAGCAACAGCCGGTAAGTCACCTTTTCTTCCTTCAGCTTCACCTCTCACGAAGAAACCTTTTTCTTCAGCTACATCACAGTCCTTTCGGACTCCTAAAATGAGAACAAAAAAGCCGCATAACACCTTCTTTAGAGGAGGGCGGGCAAAATCCAAAAAAACTGCTGCTGCAGGCTCCCAGGACCAGAAGCCTACTTCTGGTACATCAAAATCCTCAGCATGAAGGTGGACCGCACGGCCTGGAGGAAGGACCGGTAGGGGGCGAGGCTCAGAAGGTTCAGTCAGGTTTGGGTGACGTCGAGCCTGGACCCCTGGGTGCAAGATATTGTGTCCCAGGTGTACAGGCTGGAATTTTAAGAGCTCCCGCCTCACCGATTCTTCAAATCAGGCTTGCCAGCTTTGCTGCCAGACAGGGCTATCCTACAGGAAGCCATCCAAAAATTAGCAGGGTCACAGGTCATTGTCCCGATCCACCTCATATGCACAACAAGGGTTACTATTCGAACCTTTTCGTGGTACCGAAACCGGATGGTTCGGTCAGACCAATTTTGAATTTGAAATCATTAAACCCCTATCTGAGGGAGTTCAAATTCAAAATGGAAACTCTGAGAGCGGTGATCTCAGGTCTGGAGGAGGGGGAGTTTATGGTATCCCTGGATATCAAGGATGCGTACCTCCACATTCCAATTTGGCCGTCGCACCAGGCTTATCTCAGATTTGCAATGTTAGACAGTCACTATCAGTCTCTGCCATTCGGTCTCTCCACAGCACCGAGAGTGTTCACCAAGGTGATGACGGAGATGATGGTTCTCCTCTGCAGGCAGGGAGTAAACATAATTCCATACCTGGACGATCTGCTGATAAAGGCAGTATCCAGGGAGAGGTTGTTACAGTCAATTACTGTGTTACGACTCAACTGCTCAGGAATCACGGTTGGATCCTGAACCTTCCGAAATCACATTTGGAGCCGACAAGGAGATTGTCTTTCCTGGGGATAATCCTCGACACGGAAGTGCAGAGGGTGTTTCTTCCAAGGGAGAAAGCATTGGTGACACAGTCTATGGTCCGGGATGTCTTGAAGCCTGCCCGGGTGGCGGTTCATCAGTGCATTCGCCTTCTGGGGAAGATGGTGGCCTCATACGAAGCTCTACAGTACGGAAGATTCCATGCTCGACCCTTCCAACTGGATCCCCTGGACAAATGGTCGGGGTCTCATCTGCACATGCACCAGAGGATACGTCTGTCGCCGAGGGCAAGGATTTCGCTCCTCTGGTGGCTGCAAATGACTCACCTTCTGGAGGGCCGCAGGTTCGGAATTCAGAACTGGATCCTTCTGACCACGGATGCAAGTCTCAGAGGTTGGGGAGCAGTCACCCAAGTGTAAACCTTCCAAGGAAGATGGCCAAATGAGGATGCCATTTTTCCAATAAATATTCTGGAATTCAGTTTAACTTTGCTCTTGATTGAGTACTGTCTTTGTTACTTGGTTAAGTACTGTTTCAGCTTTTGCTGAGTTTCAAGCTAGTTAGCTTGGTTTGCCTTGTATGTGTGAGCTGGTGTTAATCTCGCCACTATCTATATATAATCCTTCTCTCGAAGATGTCCATCTCCTCAGGCACAGTTTCTAGACTGAGTCTGGTAGGAGGGGCTTAGAGGGAGGAGCCAGCCCACACTTGCAAACTCTTAAAGTGCCAATGGATCCTGGTGGACTCATCTATACCCCATGGTACTAATGTGGACCCCAGCATCCTCTACAGACCACGAGAAAAGGATTGACCGGTAGGTAATTAAAATCCTATTTTTTCAATGTTCAGTGTGCACTATCTGATTTGGATACGTGATTATAACATTGGTACCTATTATGCTACTTTGTTAATTTTCGGATTAGTTATTTTTTCAGATTCATCTATTTAAGCATTTGTCAGCGGGCGGGTTAGGCCATATTGTGCTTCTGTGAGACGTAATTTAACAATAGGATTTGCCTATTTCATTGGTATTAATAGTTGGTATTGACCTGTCCTTTTTTCTTGTGCCTATTTCCAGCCTCACAATATCCCACCTACTGTGCCTTTAATTGTATTAAAAGATCTAATCTTTGACCAAATAATAATGTGATGTATATGCATCTGCTCTGATAATTCATATCCCTTTTTTTCATGTAGTATATCTACATTACTTATCTTTCCACTCATTTTCTGGACTCTCACCAACGATCCACTGGTTAATGGGCGGCTCCGCCCTGCATACCTTTGCCTAACGCTGGCAGCAGATCCATCGAAAATATACTTTCTCTTCAAATTTTTCCTTTCTATTTTTCTCATCCTAAATTGCTTCTCCTTGTTCATACCTTTGATTTTTGCTCCTATGAACTCTCATCAGTGATCCCGGAGTGACAAAGGCATTTGTTTCCTCTATCACACCACACTGTGGGGGTAATTCAGAGTTGATCGCAGCAGCAAATTTGTTACCAGCTGGCCAAAATCAAGTGCACTGCAGGGAGGGCAGATGTAACATGTGCAGAGAGAGTTAGATTTGCCTGGGTTATATTGTTTCTGTGCAGGGTAAATACTGGCTGCTTTATTTTTACTCTGCAATTTAGATTTCAGATTGAACACACCCCACCCAAATCTAACTCTCTCTGCACATATTACATCTGCCTCCCCTGCAGTGCACATGGTTTTGCCCAACTGCTAACAAATTTGCTGCTGCGATCAACTCTGAATTAGGCCCTGTAAACGCCCGATTCCGTTCGATCTTGGAAGCGAAGCAGTGTTGCGTCGGGCCAGTACTGGGTTGGGTGACCTCCTAGGAATGCCCGGTTTAGTAGAGGCTTGAGAGATGGTACACTCAGTGAATCTGCTGTCAGCGTTAGGCACAATCTCTTCACTATCTATTGTACTCTCATCACTCTGAATGACTTGATATTTGTCCTTTAACCATCTTTCTTATTGACTCACCTTACATAGGCACTGGTTTATATGTGGTATCTCTTTATTGTGATATTATTCCATATCTGTGGATTCACAAAAGATTTATGTTTTGACGCTTTTGGCATTGACACTCACCATATTTTATACTTTGTGGTCCACTAATTTAGGGCCTATTCTCATATTAATTCATGAGATATTAGGCCATTTATTTGTGGAGCTTTTTAATATTTTGTTTATGTGTTATTTGTAATTTGCTATTGTCATGTTTGTCCAGGATGCATTAATTGCTTTAGTTTAACTATGTACCAATAAAGCTTTTATGTTTTAACTAATTTCTCTTAATACTACAGTCGTTTTCTGACATTCTAAGAGTGCACCCACAAAAGTGTCTTCTTTTTCTCCTTTGTGTAACTGTACTTACTCCACAAACTCGGGGTGCACCACCAATACATACATTTATAGGAATTTATCCTTTACATATGTCAAATAATTTTGCTTTCCTATGCTGGTAAGCATAACATCTTTGATCTAGTGCGGTATCCCCTCAAATTCTCTTTGCAGAAAAGCCAGTATTCTGGAAGTTTGCGGGCTTTCAACATCGTTTGAATAACCACCTCTGAAAATCCTTTGGCTCTCAGGAGTGATGCTTCAAGAGCCATGCCGTCAAAGCCAGTCTGGACAGGTCTGGTTAGAGACAAAGGCCCAGTATGAGGAGGTCTGGTCGTTGAGGAAGTAGAAGGGGATGCTCCATCGATAGACCCTGCAGGTCTAAGAACCAGTGCATTCTGGGCCACGCTGGAGCGACTAGAAGCAACATTCCTCCTTCCTGTTTGAACTCCCGTAGATCTCTGGGCAGGAGTGACACCGGAAGGAACACGAAAGGCAGTCGAACATTCCATGGAATCGCCAGTGGGTCCACGAACCCTGCTTGAGGATCCCTTGTCCTTGATCCGAAGAATGGAACCTTGTGATTGTGTCGAGACGCCATGAGGTCTACATCCGGTAGACCCCACCTGTCCACGAGGAGTTGAAAGACTTCTGAATGAAGACTCCACTCTCCGGCCTATACGTCCTGGTGACTGAAGTACTGTACTCCGCTTCCCAATTCAGGACACCCAGAATGAACACTGCCGATATACTTGGCAGATGGTGTTCTGCCCAACAAAGGATTTTTGACACTTCCTTCATAGCCATGCGGCTTAGAGTGCCGCCTTGATGGTTTATGTATGCCACTGTCGTGGCGTTGTCTGACCGTACCAGAGCTGGTCTGTTCCGTACCAGAGGCAGGTGCAAGTGATAATGCATTGAATACCGCCCTCAGCTCTAGGATGTTTATTGGAAGGAGTGATTCTTCCTTGGTCCACCGAGCCTGAAAAGAGTGTTGCTCCAACACCACTTCCCATCCCCTCAGACTGGCATCCGTCGTCATGAGGACCCAGTCGGGGATCCAAAAGGGACGGCCCCTGCTCAGTTGCTGGTCCTGGAGCCACCAGGCCAGCGACAAACGAACCTCCGGAGTCAACAAGATAATTTGGGATCTGATCCGATCTGACTGTGTGTGTCCAGAAGTGCCCCTAGGTGCACCATGCTCTGAGCTGGGACCAGCGAGGATTTTTTCCAATTTATCAGCCATCCGTGGGCTTGTAAGCAACCCCACCGTCAATTGTAGACGACTGAGGAAGACATCATGGGAACTCGCCAGAATCAGCAGGTCGTCCAAGTACGGCAGGATTCTGACTCCCTGGCGACGGAGGTACACCGTCATCACAGCCATAACCTTGGTGAAGATCTGTGGAGCCGTGGCTAGTCCGAACGGCAGAGCCTGGAATTGGTAGTGACTGTCGCCAATAGCAAACCGCAGGAACTGCTGATGCAATATGGCAATAGGAATATGCAAATAAGCATCCTGTATATCCAGGGATACTATGTAATCTCCGGGTTCCATCACCAGCACAATAGAGCGCAAGGTTTCCATACGAAACTTGGCGACACTCACAAATTTGTTCAGTGACTTGAGGTTGAGTATAGGCTGAAAAGACCCATTGGGTTTCTGCACCAGAAACATGTCGAATAATAGCCTCTGCCACACTGGGACTGAGGTACCGGCACTACCACTCCTGTACTCAGGAGGGAACCTACCACCGTTTGTAGAGCCTGCGCCTTCAACGGATCTGAAGGGAGTACCGTAGTGCAGAACTGGTGAGGTGGACGTCTGCTGAATGAGACAGCGTACCCGTGAGAGACAACTTCCAGTACCCAAGCGTCTGAAGTGGTCTTTAATCAGACCTGGGCGAATTGTAGAAGTCGGACTCCCACCCTGCGGTCCCTCAGGGGGAGGCCCACCCCGTCATGCAGCAGGCTTGTCTTGTTTCAAAGCAGGCTGATGGGCTGCCTAGGACTGTTTCGTCTTGGGCTTGGTGGTCTTGGGAGCACAAGATTGTCTGAAGTAAGACTGACCCTTGGCTTTCCCTTTTAGGTCGAAAGGAACGAAAAGTGGTAGTCTTCGTCTTCTGAGTAGAAGGATTAGTAGGAGGAATAAAAGCAGTCTTAGCAGCTGCTAATTCAGACACTATTTTATTCAGGTCCTCTCCCAAAAAAATGTCCCCAGTAAAGGGTAGTGCCTCCAAGGTATTCTTGGAGTCCAAATCCACTTTCCACTACCTTAACCACAGTATACGGTGAGCCAGGACAAACGTGAATGACGCTTTGGCTGCCAGTACCCCCGCCGCAGAGGACGCTTCCTGAATGTAATAGGCAGAGGTGCATATGTGAGACAGGTATTGTCTGGCTTTGTCAGAAATATCCTCGGGCAGCTCATCCTCTAATGCCTGAACCCACGTCTCAATACCCTTTGCGGCCCAAGAGGCAGCTATGGTGGGCCTATGAATGGCCCCTGCGAGGGAATATATAGATTTCAGGCATCCCTCCACGCGCTTATCGGTCGGTTCCTTCAGTGAGGTGACAGTGGTAACAGGCAGAGTAGACAACACCACGAGACGGGTGACGTGAGAATCCACCGGCGGTGGAGTCTCCCACTTGCTACATAACTCTGCAGGGAGAGGATAACGAGCCAAAGCCCGTTTAGGTAGCGGGAATGTCTTACCTGGGGTACACCAGGGTTCCTTCCTGATGTCCACAAGATGATCAGAATGGGGTAATACAGTTTTTACCACCTTCTGTTGTTTAAACGTATCAGTTTTCTAGGCCACTGTAGTGGAATCCTCATCCTCAGTGATCTGTAGGATCTGCTTAATAGCATACACCAGGGCAGGGACATCAACCTGTAAGGTAGAATCCTCGTCAGTAACACAATTCAGACTCTGACAGGACCATATTGCTCCCCCTCCTCATCAGATGAAACATCAGAGAGGTTAGTGGACTGTGAGGTGGAAGCAGCCTGCTTAGAGGACCCAGGGACATGGGAGTGACCTGGAGTAGATTTCTGTCTAACCATGGACTGATTCAACTGCTGCAGCTGGGTAGACAAATTTTCCGCCCAAGGCGGATTTACTATAGGGACAACTTGTGGTGGCAGTGGCACAGGAGGTCCCATAGGGGGGGGGGGTATTAAACGGTCTACCAGAGTCCCCAGGAGGGTAGTGAACATAGCCCAGGGTGGATACAGGAGCTGCAGGCTGACTGGGAGGTGTATGCCATTTAGAACACAGGCCATCACACAATACTTCCCCCTCAGGTAAACCTCTGCAGCATACCTTGCATTTTACAGGAGCCTCCAGAGTTTTACTGCCCTTATTGATAGACATTGTAATAAAGCAACAATCAGGCTATTAGTATGATGAAGCCTGGCAGAGTACACAACCTGCGGACAAAGTACACAACCAGCGTAAGAGTACACACCTTGTGAACTAAATCCCGGTGTACGTGACTGTAACACAGTAAAATATCCGTATAGTAATAAGTACTGTGTGAACTATATTAAAGGACCCTGATGCACCTAGTCCCTTCGGGTACATAACATAGTGACGGCTACCTTAGATGGGATACACATGAGAGTGAAACCAAACAGTAGATCCAGGCACACACAGTCACAGGCAATGCAGAGATTATTATAAGAACAATAATACTGCACTGGACTAATGTATGTATATATATATATATATATATATATATACATACACACACAGACACACACACACACACACACACACGTATACATACATACATACATACATACACAGTATATAATACACAGCGCGGTCCTAGACCGAAGGTATATATCAGAATACTCGTACAATATATTCTGGCATAGGTACACTTTTTCTTAACTAACGCTGTTTGTAATAAGACATGTAGAATGTAAAGTCTCAGCGCTGTGAACAGGCGACTTTACAGGGAAGACCTTGCCCTGCAATCCCAGAGACCAGCAGCAGCTATGCTTAGAAGATGGTGCCCAGCTTCTCTGTCAGGAACTGAGGGAGAGTGTGAGGCAACTCCAGGGTGGGAAATCTGTGAGGAGATGGCGCCCTGGGCCCGGGGGAGGGACTACAGGTCAAGCGCTAACTCCCCTATGCTGGGCCTCATCGCTGGTACTATGGAGCCTTACCAATAGGGGCGCTAGTACATCCGACCTGTGCTCCTATGCCCTGGCGGATATAGTGAGGTCCCTGCTCGGTGACAGTGCCCACACCAATGTCGCAGTCCGTCTCCCTAGATTGCGACCAGGTACGCGATTAAGTGGCGGGTCCCACCTGGGGAACCCGCTTACCTCCTCCCTTCATAGCATCCATGTAAACCAGGAGAGCTTCTGCGACCATGTGCCTAAGCTGGAGCGTCTCCGCCGCAAGTACCTAGGATCTGAGCCGCAGAAGTATGCGGCCTGCCTGGTAGGTGCAGCCTGCCTGTTAGGTGACATGCTGCCTGCAGGCACCACTCGACGCTGAGCTCTCAGTGCCAGGAGGCGCGGTTATAGAGGAGGCCCCAATGCATCCTGGGACAGTCAAAGCTTTGCCTGATGGTGCCTCTGGATCAAGATCCCACTCTACACCCCAATGTTTTCCCTGTGGAACAAAGTGTACCCCGCTGCAGAAATAAATGGTTTTGCACAGCAGCTATATCTTTGGATGCAGCTGCTGTGCAAAAATATGCTAATACCTGCAGGTGGTGTCTGACGGATAAAGACGCCTCCTGCCAGCATCTTATATCCTAGTAATGTGTGCAAAGAGTAAAAGAGATATTACCAAAATGTATCAATGAAATACATGATTTTTCATACCCTCCAAAATGTTACACATAAAAATCGGTACAAATCCGAAAAGGGGGCGTGGCAACAGGTAATTTCTATACTTTCAATGGAAGTTTGTACAGCCAAAAATCGGTACAGACCACACAAAAAAAAGGTACAGTTGGAGGATATGAATTTTTCACCAGCAATATATTTAATTAATCTTTATGCTCCTAACCAGGCCTAGGCTGCGTTGCTAAATGAAACACTGGAGAGACTATGGTGGTCATTCCGAGTTGTTCGCTCGCAAGCTGCTTTTAGCAGCTTTGCACACGCTAAGCCGCCGCCTACTGGGAGTGAATCTTAGCTTATCAAAATTGCGAACGAAAGATTCGCAATATTGCGATAAGACATCTCTGCAGTTTCTGAGTAACTCGAGACTTACTCGGCATCTGCGATCAGTTCAGTGCTTGTCGTTCCTGGTTTGACGTCACAAACACACCCAGCGTTCGCCCAGACACTCCTCCGTTTCTCCAGCCACTCCCGCGTTTTTCCCAGAAACGGTAGCGTTTTTTCGCACACACCCATAAAATGGCCAGTTTCCGCCCAGAAACACCAACTTCCTGTCAATCACATTACGATCACCAGAACGAAGAAAAAACCGTGAGTAAAATTCCTAACTGCATAGCAAATTTACTTGGCGCAGTCGCAGTGCGAACATTGCGCATGCGCACTAAGCAGAAAATCGCTGCGATGCGAATAAATTTACAGAGCGAACAACTCGGAATGACCCCCTATAATCACAGGTGGAGTGTACTGTGGGACTGGGAGGAGAACTCAGATGGGCAATGGAACCTTGGAAGATGCTTCTTTAGAGGCAAATCAATCCAGCTGTGACATTTATGCAAAAACAACAAAAGGAATCTGTAAAAGAAAAACTTCTTTTGAAAGTTGATTGTTACAGAAACCTCCCATAAATCCTTCTCAGCCGATGGGATTCTTATAGAACTGTCAGAACAAGAACAAAGGACCTGATTCTGACTTGTACGCAAACCTGATGGTTTATGTAAAAAAAACAATGTTTGGGGAACTGCGCATGTGCAGAACAGGTCCTGGGTTATCGCTCACAGTTCCCTCTTAAGCCGCAGCATGATTGAAATGCTCCGCCATTTCGGCGGCATACCGGGCATGGCAGCTGGCAACACGTCCCCATTTTATAGGTGTGCCAAGCCCAGGGCCTGTGTCATCGGATGCAGACTTCCTGGATACGGCAGTCTGAGTAAGCGTTGACACTAGCTGAGGGCTATGACAGCGATGTCTATCTGATGCTGAGTCTTCAGACACAACACTCAGAGCGCATAAGTCTATTACATACAGACGCCTCCTACAGCATTACAATATTTGTGGTACAGTATAGCACAGAAGCTTCCTCATAATCCTCTTTAAACTCCTCACCCTCACATACAAGGCCATCTGTAATTCCACTGCTCCCTACATCTCCAACATCCTCTCCCTTCATACTCCCTCCTGCCCCCTACGGTCGACCAATGACCGTCGCCTCTCCACCGCCCTGGTCACTGCTTCCCATGCTCGTGTTCAAGACTATGCCCGTGCTGCACCCCTTCAGTGGGACGCACTCCCCCGCTCCATTAGACTCTCCCCGACTTTGCAAAGCTTCAAACGGGCACTAAAAACCCACCTATTCAACAAAGCATACCCGCCCGATGCATAACCCAGTCCTGAGGCCGCGCATCCAACCCCCTTCGTCATGCCGTGAACATATCAGCTTTGCTTGCATACTACCATCAGGCTACCTCTCGCTTGCTTACACCTCTTGTTATCTGTCTATCGCCCCACCCCACTAGATTGCTAGCTCTTCAGAGCAGGGCCCTCTTTCCTCTTGTTATCTAATCCATCGTCTCGACACATTTCACTCGCAACTCTCCCCTACTCAACGACCATCTTTACCCGCTTTCTCTCCTGCTAGTAAAGGCTCATCTCCATCTATAACCACCAGCCCCTAGTAGCACGATGATCACTCCCTCAATACTTACATCTTAGCTGTATTATGTCTTGAGAAAGTGTGGTGCCCTATGTTACCTGTACTCTATTTCTGTTATTTATTTACTGTAATGCTAAGTTTTGTTTTCCTGTACTGTCCTTTGTACGGCGCTGCAAAACACTTGTGGCGCCTTATAAATAAAATGTAATAATAACAACAACCACATCAGAATCAGGACTATTGTTAGTTCATCTCTTACCGAAGATACAGTGTCAGTAAAGGACCAATTCTTTCATACACATAATCAGACTTTGAATGTAGAGCTAGATAACTAAGAGATAGTGAGGATGTCCTACACTCAAATCATCACTGGGACATTATCCCCAGTAAATATCACCTTTAAAAGAGAAAGCCAAGACTATTTCCCTAAAACTTCAAAGATGACCTGAGATATCTCAGCCCAGCCACTCACACTGGATGTAACCCATGTGGTAAGATCCTAAACTCAGATGGATTCACCATTACACATTATAAAACCTTTGGGGACAAGCTTAATCCGATCCTCCTCATTGAAATTAAATGATTCTGTTCTTACAATAGTCTTTATTTGCATACTATGATTCTCTCTAAAGGAAATTACCCTCCCAGTGCTTTACTTACTTGTCAATCTTTCTATTCAATGTAGAGCTAAAATGATACATGCAGAGGACAGCCAAACACCTGAAACTTCTTATAACTGATTTACACTACTCTGATCAGTATGGTTTTACAACAGAAACACAGGCCTGGGACAGCACCATAAAGATTATTACCTGATTCAGGGCCAAGCAATCCCTGCTGTACTCATATCCGTAGATACAGAGAATGCTTTTAACAGGAGATTTGCACTTTCTTCCTGGGGGCATCGGGGACTGGGTTTGTCTCCCTTTGCCCTCTGTAAGAATCCTTCAGCCGGAATTAAATGACTCGTGCACGGCTGGACTTAACAAAATGCCTATGATCTTAGTACACGGTATGGATGTTTTATCTACTGTAGATCTATTGGGGGTCACCCTTCTATACTTGTGGTCCATCAGTGGGGCACAAACCACAGGATAGCATTACTTGCAGCTGACCTATTAGTAATCATCCAAAAACCTGTAATTTATCGCCCCAGTCAGATAAATATTGAATTTTAAATTAAATTATGACAATCTGTGGCAATTAACCTGATTCCTCTGACTGTACTATGCACCCCAGTTCAATCCAACCTCCCAGTTGGTAGGACATTGGTAGAATGTGCACGCTGACACAACCTCTGGTTTCATCCAATCCTGGTCATTTGGTCATGTCAAAAGATTTTTACATTAGGAGACCAGATCAACAACCAATGAGTAACTGACCAATATAGAAGCATGTATGCTATGGCGACTGGTTTGTCCAATTCTTCTCCCAGTTCATCCATGTGAGTGGCAGTCAGACTGCCAAAGATAGGAAGCGTTTTTTACAATGACATTTCTTTCAGCAAAATGTTTCAGCAGATGGACATAGTCTGGCTGTTAAATTGGGACCAGGTCTCCAGTAGGATTGTGCCAACAGTCTGGTCTGGAGTTGAATTCCCATAAAACCTTTTTTAAATCACGACATCCTAGGAGTATTCGAATTTTGTTTACGGCACCCCTAATCCAAAAGTTTCTTATTGAGAAATTCAGCAAATATTAAATTATGCAAATTGTGTTTATGGAGGGTATTCAATTGTAGTCGGAAACAGCCATCTTGTCGGAAAGACAGAAGTTTCCGACTTTTTTAGGTCAGAAACTGTTCCAACCTATTCAATCCCCCTGCTTTTTTTCTGACAAGTTGGAAAACACGCAGATCAGCGATATACTGTAGTCGTGGATCCATGTGTTTTGTCGGAAGCGCGGCCAAATCAGACAGGTTTTAACCCCGTTTCCGACAATGTCAATCCGACTTCTTCTTCTTAAAGCGCCTGATTGGATTTATGTTACTATCAGTCGCTTTAAGAAGAAGATTGGAAACCACTGGTCTTAATAATGTTATGGGTGATCCCGGCTATCTGCATATGGACACCAGGATCCCAGCCGCCAGAATGCCGTCAGGGGGGCAAGAGCAACAAAGCCCTAGCGTGCTCGGTGGCTGTCTGCGCTCGCCACAGGTTCTATTCCCACTCTATGGGTGTTGTGGACACCCATGACTGGGAATAGTCCTCGGCCCCCTGCCGGCATTCTGGCAGCTGGGATCCTGGCGTCCATATGCAGATCGCTGGGATCACCCATAACATTATTAAGACCAGTGGTTGCCAATCTTCTTCTTAAAGCGACTGATAGTAACATAAATCCAATCATATTTATTAAAAGGGCAAGAAAATGAGGGAAGGGTGGCATGCTACGGGTTGTTTAATCTCTTGATTAGATTAAAAAATAAATAAAAAAAATTCTCCTTTATTCCTATCTATCTATCCCCCTTTACCCTTCCAAATTTATACCCCTTTCACACCACCTGAGGCGGGTCGCACCCGGGAGCCTGACACGGGAGCTCCCAGGGTGCAACCCGCCTCAGGCGCCCCGCTGCCGCTGTATGCAATCTGGCATATCATATGATCTCCAAGCACCGTCCGTCCACACACAGTGAGCGGGAAATGGGTTGCATGAACCCGGCTCCTGTTCGCACCGCACAGTGAGTCGGGTTGAACATGTGTTCAACCCTGCTCGCTAGCAGAGTTGGAATACCGGGTCGTTTCATGTGCCAATAACCCATGTTCATAGCTGGCAGTCTGAAAGGGGTTTTAATGAATAAGAAAAGCGTGAGGCTTGTTGCTTATTATACTTATTTCAGTATTCATTGTTTTTATTTACATTATTCAAATTATTAGAGTTAAGGTGTCAGTAAAACATACCTGGATGACGCTATAGGTCATTAAACCAGTAACCATATTACAACTGTTACACTTTAATTCAAGCTTAGTGCTGTAGTACATAATAAACACAAAGAAGTGTGCGAACTTTCATTTTGTGAGATTAGTCAATACCTGAGTATTAGATGTTTACTAATGAATTCATTGGAGACTGATCACTTGCCTACATAATATGAAGCAGTTTTGTCACACAACTCATTTATTTTGGTTCTTCAGATTTTTCTTTGGGAAGTCTCCCAAGGGCATAAAACTCTTCATTGGGTCGCATATCAGTTAAGTGAGCAATACGATTGGCCATGGCAAAAAAGGCAGTAACCATGGCAATATCCCAGGCATCTTCACGGTCCAAGCCATTTTCTTCCAGTTTGCTGAGGTGCTTCTCCGTTATGTTTTCAGGTTTAGCAATTGCCAAAGCAAACTCTAGCATGGCACGTTCTCTCTGGCCAAGATCAGCTAGATCACAGTTGACAACAACCTAAATTAAAAATAAAATGTTTAACAATAATTGTAAAAAAAAATAACTAACAGTTGTGTACTCCAAAATATTTAGATTTAACTCTTTGGCATACCCACGACTGAAATGCAAACTATGATTTTTAGCAATGACCCGTCCTCTCATGACCTGCATTCCAAACCAATTGTTCAAGATATTTAGAACATTGGGCCTAATCCTGAGTTGATCGCAGCATCAATTTTGTTAGCAGTTGGGGAAAACCATGTGCACTGCAGGGGGGACAGATATGTGCAGAGAGAGTTAGATTTGGGTGGGGTGTATTCAAAGTGAAATCTAAATTGCAGTGTAAAAATAAAGTAGCCAGTATTTACCCTGCACAGAAACAAAATAACCCACCCAAATCTATCTCTCTCTGCACATGTTATATCTGCCCTCCCCTGCAGTGCATATGGGCCCTCATTCCGAGTTGTTCGCTCGCTAGCTGCTTTTAGCACACGCTAAGCCGCCGCCCTCTGGGAGTGTATCTTAGCTTAGCAGAATTGCGAACGAAAGATTCGCAAAATTGCGTATAGAAATTTCTTAGCAGTTTCTGAGTAGCTCGACACTTACTCTGCCACTGCGATCAGTTCAGTCAGTTTCGTTCCTGGTTTGACGTCACAAACACACCCAGCGTTCGCCCAGGCACTCCCCCGTTTCTCCAGCCACTCCCGCGTTTTTCCCAGAAACGGCAGTGTTTTTTCACACACACCCATAAAACGGCCAGTTTCCGCCCAGAAACACCCACTTCCTGTCAATCACACTCCAATCACCAGAACGAAGAAAAATCCTCGTAATGCCGTGAGTAAAATACCTAACTTTTGAGTAAAATAACTAACCGCATGCACTCTGCGAACCTTGAGCATGCGCAGTAAGCGACTAATCGCAATATAGCGAAACTCGGAAACGAGCGAGCAACTCGGAATGAGGGCCATGGTTTTGCCCAATTGCTAACAAACTTGCTGCTGCGATCAACTCGGAATGACCACCATAGTTCCAATATACTGGATGGTCAAATGAAGCTAAGCCCTCTATTGTCCAACCAGCACTGGGGTTTACATAACTCAAATGATGGTATTTCAGTAAGTAAATGTCACTGGTTTACCTGGTCAGCCAATGTTTTGTTCTTTGAATATATTCTGTGTAATGCACTGTGAGCTGTTACACAATATGGACATTTGTTGTGTGCGCTGGTTGCTACAATTATTAGCTCTTTATCAGCTTTGGATAAATTGCCTGCAAGAAAAAGGAACAATATTTTAAAGTTTACATCATTGCTGTTTTGGATGCATTGTTAAAATAATATTTAATTTTCACAAAAACAAGTTTTAGCGGGTTACACCCGGGACTTCCACACGTGTCCTTCCCAGGTGTGACCCGCTTGAGACCCCTTTCATACTGCCGTGTCAATGACATCACCGCGCCATGTGCGAGGTGGCGATTGGAGATCAGATGATCTCCAAGCGCCACCTGCTCCTATAGTGTGAATGGGTAACATGACGCATTGACCCGGCAACCTGTTCACACCGCAACAGCAACCCGATCAGACTCATGTTTAACCCTGCTTTAAACATGGGTTGAAATGCCGGGTTGCCTTACCCAGGATATTTCCCCTGGCCCCTTTCACACTGCACAAAAACCTGGGTTATTGCGCGTTCACATGCAATAACCCGGGCTATTTTTGGCAGTGTGAAAGGGGTATTACTCATATTTTTATTTCATTATATTCCAACCATAGTTCCAAAAAAATAATATGCAGGTGTCTATAGGAATACTGCACCGTGGGCCTTATGCAGTTCGCATCACAAAACGATGCAACCACAATTTTGGCGATCGGGCCGCAGTGCGCATGCGCAGGTCCTGTGCTGCGTGTGCAGTTAATGCTGTCAAGTTGCATTAACTGCGAACACCTCTGCTTGATTGACAGGCAGAGGTGTTTGCGGGGAGGCGACGGATCACTGCGGGGGTGGCGCGTCAAAAGTGGGGATAGGTCAGCAGCATTTTCAGGGCAGCTATGTGGCGTCACACGCAGCCGCTCCTAACGAAAACATGGAGGCAGGACTCCGACCTGTTGTTGCGGCTAGGCTGCGTCGGCAGGAGGCTTCCCTGGTTTCTGCGACCGTGTACTAATTGCGCCACGATTGCAATTAGAGTGCGGTCGCAGTTGGTGGGCAGCATGCTGGGCAGCCTCGCCCTGCGATGGGCAAGCACCAGCATGCGAAAGAACAGATTGCAAATTCTGCTTTTTAGCAGAATTTGCAATCCGTACTGAATAAACCCCCCATGTACATTTACACTGTATCTATAAAAATGAAGTTAGGAAAAACAAAGTTCTGCTTACCAGTATCCTTGTTCATAATGACATTATAATAAGCAAAAAATGCTCTGAACTCATCTGGTCGATGTGCCATTACTTTAAAAACATTTGGCAAGAAATCACTCTAAAAGTACAAAAGAAATAATAGACATGTAAATCCTAGCCGAACTGTAAAAAAACAAAAAACTTTGTTAACTCTCATTCTTCTAGGTCCATGGGGTCCACAGTGGATATCATGGAGTGTAGGTGATGGAGAAAGGACCGGGCACCAAACAGTTACTGTATGCCTTTGGTATCCCAAGATACTCCGGTCCTTCTACCCTATACCCCGCCTCCATGCTCATGAATCCTCAGTTTTGTCAACAAGCTCAAGGCAGGAACAGGACATCAGAGGAGGAAACTGTGGCACACACGAGAACACGCGCTCTCTGATAAGAGTATGGAACCAGTGACCAAGAAGAGTAACCCATAGAACCTAGGTGCGCCAGGGTGGGTACCCTGTGGACCCTATGGACCTCAAAGAAAGCGTTAACAAAAGAAAAGTTTTACCATAACTCTCATTTTATTCTTCAGGATCCATACGGAGTCCACAGGAAATACCATGGGGATGTCCCAAAGCAGTTTTTAAAGGAAGGGCATGCTCCTGTGCGGACAGAAGAATCCGGCGCCCAAATGAAGAATTTTGGGAAATGATAAGGCTTAAAAGAAAAGTGTGGACAGAAGACCACACAGCAGCCTTGCATAATTGTTCTGCAGATGCTTCATAGCGTGTGCCCACGAGGGACCCACAAAGTGAGTAGAATGAACGGAGATAGTACTGGAAGGTCAGCCTGGGTGTACGCTTGTGATATGGTCATACAAATCCATATGGCCAGAGTCTGTTTATGGCTGGCCAACCCCTCTTATGAAAGCCATGGACGACAAAGAGAGATTCAGATTTCCAAAGAGAACCGGTACGATCCACATAGATCTGGAAAGCCCGAACCACATCAAGGGAAGCCTTTCCAGTCGAAAGGTTCAGAGACAGAAAGGCTGGTACCACAATTTGCTCCTAAGATGGAACCGGGAGATAATTGGGCTGAGCCCTGTCCGGATAAAAAAAAATAAGAAAGGGGGAGTGACAGGAGAGCGCTCCCAAATTGGATACTCTAGAAACTGATGCAATAGCCAGCAGGAAGACAGTTTTTCCCGATAGCCACTTCAGGTCCACTGATTCCAGACGTTCAAACGGAGGCTCCAGAAGGGCTGTGAGGACCATTGTTAAATTCCATGGAGCCACCAGAGGTACAAATGGAGGTTGAGCCTGGAGTATCCCCTTGAGAAAAGTACGAACATCCGGGAGAGGAGCAATTTTTAGTTGGAACTAAACAGACAGCGCAGAGACATGCACTTTCAACGCTGCCTGGTGGAGTCCTAGAGTTAGCCCAGCTTGGAGGAAAGCGAGAATCCTGGACACCCAAAAAACCTGTGAGTTATAGAGCCACATAGCGCATCACTGTAGGTATGTAGGCCATACCCGATAATAGATGTGGGCAGAGGCCTGCTTCCTCGCTTTAAGCATGGCATGGACAACCGACCAGGAGAATCCTTTCGCGCTTAGGATAGATGACTCAAGACACACAAGCTTAGTTCAGGTGTAGACAGGTGCCCTGAGACAGCCGATATGGTCGTTGGGGGAAGTGAAAATTGAGCCTCTACGGACAGGCTCTGTAGACCGTAAAATTAATGACGTCTGGGCCATGTAGGGGATATCAATATAATGGTGCCTTCTACTTGTTTGAACTTCCGAATAACCCGCGGAAGAAGAGAAACTGGAGGAAAGACATATGGCAGACGGAAGTTCCACCACATGGCCAAGGTGTCCATGAAGGCTGCTGCTGGATCATGTCTTGGACCTGTAGACTGGAACCTTGTGGTTGCGTCTGGAAGCCATGAGGCCAACATCCGGCTGACCCCACTTGTGTACCAAGAGTTGGAAAACCTCTCAGGTGTGTACATTGTGACGGCTGAGGAAATCTGCTTCCAGGTTTAGTACTCCTGGTATTAATACCGCCGATATGGCTGGATGGTGGCGTTCAGCCCACTGAAGAATGGGAGCCACTTCTTTCATTGCCAACCGATGGGTGCCTCCCTGATGGTTTTGGTAGAATACTGCTGTGGCGTTGTCAGACTAGATCTGCACAGGTTTGCCCTGAAGAATGTCCTGTGCCAGAATTAGTGCTCCGTAGACAGCTCATAACTCCAGGACGTTGATTGGTAAGCCAGTTTCTGCGTGGGGTCCAAAGGTCCTGTAAGGAGAATTGTCCAGTTACTGCGAACCATCTGCGGAGACTGGCATTCATGGTCAGCAGTACCCAATCCGGAATCTAGAAGGGCCGCCCCTTGTCCAGGTGCGTTGTCTGGAGCCACCAGGATAGAGACATTCGTACATCCGGAGAGAGGACCATCGTCTGGGACCTGATCCGATATGGTTGTCGTTTCATCCGGACAGGTGTTGTGGAAGCCAGGATTCCAGGACTAGCATGGTTGAGTATATGGACACACGGCGACTGCTGAGTAAGTGGCATATCTGTTGCTGTAACTTCGATATTTTGTCTGGGGTCAGGAAACGTCTCTGGACTCGAGATTCCAGGAGAGCTCCCAGATGTATCATGCATTCTGGAGGCGTGAGGGATGACTTCTTCCAGTTTATAAGCCAGCCATGTTATTTAGGAAGGTAATAGTCAGCTGGAGATGGTGGTGTAGGACCTCTGGGGAGTGCGCCAGGAGGAGCAGGTCATCCAGATGAAGAAAGTAATCTGACTACCTGATGACGCCTCCATAACCGTCATAATTTTGGGCGCAGTGAAAAGTCAAAAAGGCAATGCCTGGGGCGTGGCCTGGTCGTCTTGGAGAGAGGACGTGCTCTCCTCAGCTCCTGCACCCACAGGCCTTTTAAATTGCCTCTCTTCCTCCAGCATTGCACTGGGCTACCCCAGATTCTCGGCCGTGATCCCCTGTGTATATCTGTAGCTGCTGTGGGGGACCCGCGGAGTCGGGGAGTGCTTTTAAAGCACTCCTGCGGATTGCGGCCTCCCCCCCTACCTGAAGCCGGGGGCTCGAGTCTGGAGCCGGATGGGAGCGGCGGTCCAGGGCCGTGTCATCGCTGAGGCCCGCACCCTCCTACCCACCCGGCCTGCATCACCACCCGTCTATCCCTGGAGCCTGGGACCAGGGGCCGGCCAGCCAGCGGACGCTCCCTAGGGCCTGCGGTGTGGGCGGCGGTCGTCTGGCGGGAGGACGCCGGGAGCCGGGACACGGACGTGAAGGCCTGGAATTGACGGCGGTCGGCGGGGACCCTCATGGTAGGTGCGACACGCTGCGCCCCTGCCCCTGCATTGGGCCCCGGCGCTCAGGAGGCTCCCCTCGGCTCCCGGGGACTGCGGCCTTCTCCCCCGACCTGAAGCCGGGGCCTTGATTTTAGCGCTGGCCTGACCGAGAGCTCCGGACCCGGTCTGCGCTCGCGGGGGGCTCCCGCGGGTGCCCGACGGACCCCTCCTTCGTCCCCATATACCTGCTGATCACCCCGGCCCTCCTGCAGGACTCCGAAATAGCGCTGGGCCACCCAGCTGCTCCATCTGCAACACATTAACAGCGGCCATCTTGCAGGCCCCCGGACCCTGCTGCAGTCCTCCAAAGCCTGCATCATATACCATCTGGGGCCCATTGCCACTGCCGGCCGCGGACCCCCCCTCCCCCTGCTTTCTGGCCCCGGTACTGTCCTGGTCACTGGCTGGTCCGTGCCCGGGGCTTATCTCCGGGGCCCATCGGCGGGGGAGGCCCTCCACGAAACCCCGCCTCATACCACCCCCTGTCGGGGTCGGCGTGGACCCTTCGCCCGTCTGGGGCCCCCTGATCCTGCCCCGTCTGCTGTGCTGGGCTGACCACACCGCGGGAGGAGCATGAGGACCAGGACAATAGGGCGAGGAGAAACAACCTGAGGATCCGGTGTATCCCCGAGGAGGTCGAGACGGCCCACCTTGACCTCTACCTCAAGCACCTCTTCGCCCACCTGTCACCTGACACCCCAGAAGAACATCTGCTCCTGGACCGAGCGCATCGAGCCCTGCGTCCTCGCTCTCAGGACCCCTCCCAGCCAAGAGATGTCATCCTCCGACTGCACTACTTCACTGCAAAGGAGGCTGTCATGAGGGAGGCCCGACGACTGGGCTCTGTGACCTTCCAGATCTTCCAAGATTTATCCCCACTCACTCTGGCCAAACGCAGAGATTTCAAGCCCATCACTTCCCTGCTTTCCCGTCATAATATCAAATACCGCTGGGGTTTCCCTTTTCGTATCCTGGTGTGGCACCAAGGGAAGCTCCTCACGGCTCGGGATCTACCCGAGGCACAAAAGCTGCTCTCCAACCTGGGCATCCACACCGCTGAACAAGACGTCCACACTCAAGGCCTGCCACCGCGGCCGCAGCGGGACCCGCTTCAACCCCCCCGATCTGAGTGGCTCGTGGTCCCGGCCTCTGTGACCTCTCAGGCTCCGCCTCCTGTGCCCTGATGAACTCTTAGTTCTCTAATTCAATGTTTACTCTATACAGTTGGGCTGACCCTTCCTGGTTGCACTCCACTACCCCGGGAGCTGTTCCACTTTAGGCCCCTCGTATCCTGAATTCCCGGCCCCTTAGATACTTTATGACCCCTCTGTTGTTACCTCCTGCTGAAAAGTTATGCTGCTAAAATGTTAACCTGTTGAATCTAGACTTTTTGTTTTCTACCTACCCCCCCCCCCCCCCCCCCCCTCTCTCCCTTCCTTTCTGGAGCTGGCGCTCCACCTGTCTCTTGTCCCTGTCTTCTCTCCAATTTTTTTCTCCTCAGGCCTTCCCAGGGGTGGTCCGCCTCCTCTCCCTCGCTAAGTGGTTTGTGATCCGCTGTCCGGACCCCATGCTGCGCCCCCTTAGGGCTTCGAGCCCTCCTGCTGGCCTAGGTGCCCTCCTGACACCTAGTCTCCCTTTCCCCTGCCAGCACCACCGGTCCTGGCCCCTACTGCCGGATGACCAACCACCCTCCCTCCCTTCCCGGTCTCCTTTCCCTCCCTCTTTCTTCCTGACCACAATCTCCCTCGCTCTATATCCTTCTTCTTTTTCTTCCTCCCTCTTTCTTTTACTCTTAGTGCTCTTCGCCTTCTCTACCTTGCCTGCCTCTTCGCTGCTTGCCCATGGGTCTCCGGGTGCTATCTTTTAATGTGAAGGGCTTGAACAGCCCCCAAAAGAGAGGTAAGCTTTTCGCCTCCCTTAAATTTCACAAAGGTGACCTGGTCTTCCTACAGGAGACTCATTTCCTACATGACTCCCACCCTACGCTGCAGTGTAGGCCATACCCTGATTCCTTCCATGCCTGCGACCATTCGGCTAAGAAACGAGGGGTTGCAATCTTGTTTGCCCACCACCTCACCTTTGAGCTTTTAGACTCATATGCTGACAAAGACGGACGGTTCCTAGTCTTAGTGGGGAAACTGAATAACAAGATCTGTACTCTAGCTAACGTTTATGCCCCTAACCAAAGTCAGGAACGATTTTTTACAAAACTAGATAACCTCCTCACTCGAGTCCGCCAGGGCGACCTCATACTTGCTGGGGACTTTAACTCCGTTCTAAACCCTCAAATAGACCGCTCTCCCTCTCCCCCTACTGCTTCCTCGACAGACTCCCTTCGCTCCAGATCCCTCCTCAGTCTCATGCGATCCCAGCTTCTCTATGACTCCTGGAGGATAAAAGACTCCTCCGTTCGAGACTATACCTTCTACTCTGCCCCTCATAATTCCTACTCCCGCATTGACATGATCCTGCTCAGCCACGACCTCGCCTTAAATCTCTACGAAGCCCACATACACCCACTGGTCTGGTCCGATCATGCCCCTATCTCCTGTGATCTCTTAGGTCTGGCCTCACGCCCTCGCCCCATGACGTGGCACCTTAATGACTCTCTCCTCCACAACCAGGAGATATGTTCCCACCTCCGGGATACGATCTCCGACTACTTTTCCCTGAATGATACCCCTGATACTTCTAGGTCCACTCTCTGGTTGGCACACAAGGCGGTTCTTCGCGGACGTGTTATTAGCATAGCTTCAAAAGCTAAGAAACAATCTCTCACCCAGGTTAACAAACTCTCTATTAAACTCCACGCACTTGAGACTCAGCATAAGAAGTCCCCCGACCAAGCTGTCTTGTCTGAACTTCGTGCTGTTAAGGCGGAACTTGATCTCCTTCTCTCCGACCGGGTGGCTAGGTGTCTTAAGTGGCTCCGCCAATCCTTTTACGAGAAGGGAGACAAGGCGGACAAGATCCTAGCGGCACGACTCCGATCCACGAGAGACAAAACTAATATTGTCTCCATCAGAAACTCCCTCAACCGACTCGTCCAAGATCCCACAGCCATTAGAGCTGCCTTCCAATCCTACTATGCTGACCTATACAACCTCCCGCCCCCCTCACCTGGTCCCTCCCCTCTGCCCCATTCCGATCTAGTCTCTCACTTCCTTTCAGCTTCTAACCTACCTAGATTGCCTCAGGACGCCATGGACCATCTTAACAGTGAGATCTCGGTGGAAGAAATTGCTCAGACTATACTTATGCAAAAAGTTGGTAAATCCCCGGGCCCGGACGGGTTCACAGCTCTTTACTATAAAAAATTCTCTGCCCTTCTCGCCCCCCACCTGCAGTCACTGTTCAATAGGATTGTCCATGGCGACCCCTTCCCCCCTGAGATGCTGGAGGCTAGAATTGTGGTGATTCCTAAAGAGGGCAAGGATACCCTTAACTGCGCTATCTACCGCCCTATATCGCTCTTGAACCTGGACCTGAAAATTTTCGCTAAGATCCTGGCCAACCGTCTTAACCCATACCTCCCCTCTCTTGTCCATTACGACCAGGTGGGGTTTGTCCCGGGCCGTCAGGCGAGAGATAACACCAGGCGTGCTGTCGATCTTATACACATCTCGAACTCCAGGAGATCCCCCACCATCATGCTCTCCTTAGATGCTGAAAAGGCATTTGACGGATCTCCTGGGGTTTTCTGAGAGCCGCCCTGGAGGCCTATGGCTTGTCTGGTGGCTTCCTCACTGGCGTCCTGGCACTATACTCCGCCCCCTCTGCCACAGTTTTAATCAATGGTATCCCGTCAACCCCACTTAGCATCTCGAATGGGACACGTCAGGGTTGCCCCCTCTCACCACTAATATTCGCCCTTATTATTGAACCCCTTGCTTCTCAAATTAGAGCCCATCCAGATATACACGGAGTACAAGTAGGCCACACCGACCCTAAAATCTCCCTCTTCGCTGACGACATCCTACTCTCCCTGACCCAACCTCTCATCTCACTCCCAAACTTATTCTCACTCTTACACTCCTATAGCCTTATATCAGGATATAAGATCAACTGTTCCAAATCCGAGGCCATGCTGCTCCATGTCCCTCACCGAGAAGCTGAGTCTCTTCGCACTACCTTCAATTTTAAATGGCAACCCACAAAAATTAAATATTTGGGGATTTACCTGACCTCTCGCTATGATTCTCTCTTCCGGGAAAATTTTCCATCCCTTCTCACCAACACACTCGCTGACCTGACCTCCTGGAACAGTCTTTTCATTTCGTGGCTGGGCAGGATCATAGCGGTTAAAATGACCATAGTCCCCAAATGGCTTTATCTTTTCCAGACCCTCCCAGTGACAGTCCCGGCCTCCTTTCTTTGCACTATCCAACGGACCCTTGTGCGTTTTATTTGGAACCACCCGCATAGCCGCCAATACCCTAAAAAGGCCAACCTCCGCGGGAGGTAGGGGCCTTCCTGATATCACACATTACTACCTCGCCTCCCACTTATCCCACATTGTCACCTCTTATGCCCCTCCGGGATCTGTATCCTGGCTGGATATTGAGGCAGCCTTCATTGGCCTCTCGGACCTGACCCCCTTATGGGGCCTGCCCCCCACCTCCCGACCCCCAACCTCTAAACTACTCCCCACTATTAAACTTAACCTTAAAACTTGGGACTCCCTCTCCCTGAAGAAGGGTCTTACTACTACTCCCTCGCCCTTGACCCCTATCTGGCAGAATCCTATGTTTCCTCCTGGACTTTCAAAAGCGAGGTTCCGATTATGGATAAAGCTGGGCTTCAAATTCCCGACCAATTTTGCCGATCGGGGCCAATGGCTGTCCCTACCTGACCTTCAACAAAAGATCCCTTCACACCCACTTAACCCCTTCCAATTTTTACAAATACGCCACTTCCTAGGCTCCCTCCCCTCCTCCGCCTTGCTCCGCGCCCTCACCCCTTTTGAAAGCTTATGTATTAACTCCCATCTATCCAAAGGCCTAATCTCCCAACTCTACTCCCTTTTACTAGCTTCCTCCCTTCCCCCTTCCCGGCCCCATGAGCTCGCATGGGAACGTGATCTTGGACCCCCACCGGAGAGTGGGGACTGGGAGGACATGAGACTGGGGATTGCTAAATCCTCTATCGCTACTGCCTTCAAAGAAACAGCCTACAAAGTATACTACCGCTGGTACTACACCCCCGACCGACTTAACAAATTCTTTCCATCCTCCTCCCCTAATTGCTGGAGGAACTGCGGGGCCAGGGGCACTATGCTCCACATATGGTGGACCTGCCCGTCCATCGCTCCCTTTTGGGACCTAGTCCATTCCCTCCTCAACTCGCTTTTGGATGCTCCTGTGCCGAAAGATCCCTGGATCTTTTTGCTATGTCTCCCTCCCCCGTTACTTAATAAATTCTCCCAGAAGCTGACCACACACATCCTGACGGCGGCAAAGTCGCTGATAGCTCTTAATTGGAAGTACCCCTCGCCACCCTCTCTCCAGTCCCTTAAAACCAAAATTTGGCACATAGCCTCAATGGAAAAGATTACATACTATCTCCACGACCGGGGCCACGTCTTTGAGCAGGTCTGGGCCTCCTGGCTCGCTGCTGAACGTAGAGCCTCAGCCTCCCACCCTTGCCCCTAACTTACTCCGCAGACCCATGGGCACTACCTTTTGCTCCCCCCCTCTGTTTTCCTCCCCCTCCTTTCTTCTCTCTCACTCTTTTCCCCTCTTTCCCTTTTTCCACTCTTTTTTTTTGTCTCCCCCTCGACCCCCTTCTCACTCTTTTTCTTAATCCTACCATCTCCAGGATATACACTGCGCACAGATTATACTGTGGTTCCACCCCTCTCCCCCTTTCCATTTCTCCCTCCCCCCCCCCTGAACTTTATACTTGAATGTTACTGTTCTTTCTTTTTTGACTAACTTTGATGTTTACCTGAAAATTTGTGGTTTATGCTGGACGTTGGTCCTGTTGGCCTCCGGTCCCTTGTGCTCATGTAATGTTTCTATACTATGCTTAACCACGTATAAATAAAGAATTTGGTAAAGTTGGTAAAGAATAGCAAAACTGTAGGAATTGTTGATCAGAAGGTGATATACGAACATGCAGGTAAGCATCCAGGATGTCCAGAGACACCATTAAATCCCTCGGCTCCATTGCTAGAACAATGGAATGTAGGTTTCTATACAGATCTTAGGTACTCTGACAAATTTGTTGAGAGATTTGAGGTTTAGGATAGGTCAATGAAACCCAATGGGTTTCTGCACCAGAACTAGTGTTCAATAGAACCCGGTCCCACGTTGTGATCATGGTACTGGTACTATCGCTCCTGATTGCAGGAGGGATTGAATAACCTTCTGTAAAAGAACTGTTGAGGAAACAGTCTCCTGAATGAGACCGCATACCCATGAGAGACCACTTCTTGTATCCACCCAGGCAGAGCTGGCCCTAACCAATATGATGCCCTAGGCAAGATTTTAGCTGCCCCCTAGCACCAGCACCAGTTTCGCCTCTGATCCTGCACCACTTTCCCAGCACCATCACCCCTCACCCATAGCAGTCCTCATTTTGGTGTTCCTACCTCCTATATTTTAAATAGGAACAGTGCACACATTCGGCGCACAGCCCGAAAAGGGGTGTGTCCTTGCTGGGAAGGGGTATGGCCATACAATATTACCACCAATTCAAATTATGCCACACAGCACTGCAACTTTATTCACATTTTATCATGCGATAGTGTCCCTAATTCACGTTACATCACACAGTAGTACTACTTTACCTTATAAACATTACTCCTCACAGTAGTTACACTTATTCACATTACATCACACTGAATTGCTCCTTATTCACATTACACCACACCATATTGCTCTATATTCACATTAGACCACAGAGTAGTGCCCTTTCTATACATTACGCCTCATAGTAGAGCACCTTATACACATAATGCCACACAGTAATGCATTTATACACATACCACACAATAATGCCCGTTACACATATGACACACATTATTAATGTCCTTATAAACATAATGTGCCTTACACATTATGCCAACCTTTATTAATGCCCTTATACACATACTGTCCCTTTCACATATGCCGCACATTATTAGTGCACTTATGCACATGATGACACACACAGTGCCCCTTACACATTTGCCGCACATTATTAATGCATTTATACACATGAAACACATAATGCCCCTTACACATATGCGAAACACTGCTGCACAACCAACCTACCCGCACACAGCACTCACATGGCCGCTAACACTGTGACCTCTGACTCTGCTTGGATACAGATGTGTCCTCTTACATCTTGCCTCAATACACCATGCAGCAGGAGATGCCTGGCGCAAGACAGCTGGCAGCTCTGCTAACGTCGGGCGCCTTTTTTTATGCGTCTTATTTGCATTACTATGTGGCTAGGATGCACAATCAGCTTCTGTTAATTAAAATGATATGCGGCACACCTATATTCTGTGTGCGACTGTATCTGCATATGAAATGCTACGTTACACTGATTTCCAAGAATACACTGTGACGTACCATTTCGTATGCAGCCGTAGTCACAAACAGAATATAGGCATGCTGCATATCATTTTAATCAGCAGAATCTACTTGTGCCCCTAGGCATACCAAGTGCCCTAGGCATTTGCCTAGTTTGCCTATGCCTAGGGCCGGCTCTGCACCGAGGCATCTATTGTGGTATGGCGACAGGCGTGTGCAAATTGGAGAAGTCGGTCTCCCACCCTGGGATCTCCGAGGAGGAGGCCCGCCCTGTCAAGCTGCGGGCTTGCCGTCGCGTTTTGTTTTGGGACTGCCTTGCAGCCCATACCTACTTTGACCTGGGTTTTGTAGATTTAGTACATGTTTGTTTAGGAAATTATTGGCCTTTAGCTTTGCCTTCTGGGTGAAAGTCACAAAAAGTGGAGGTCCAAACATGTGGCATAGGGACCGAGGGCATGAAAGCCGTTTTAGCTTCCACAGGTGACGCTACTATTTTATCCAATTCTGCTTCAAACAGGATATCCCATGTGAAAGGTAAAAATTCTAAGGTCTTCTTATAATCCATATGCACTTTCCATGAGCGTTGAACCAGCACTGATGTAGCCTAGGCTTTTGAGGCCAGGAGACCAGCGTCCAAAACTGCTTCACCTAAGTAAGAGGCAGCTTCTCTGATTTTTGCAATGTATGACAGACTTTCTTGAGAAATGTCTGAGGGAAGTTCATCTTCCAGAACATCAGCCCAGTGTTTAATCGCTTTGGACACCCTGGCGGCCGCCACAGTAGGCCTGGTGATAGCGCCTCTAAGGGAATAGATAGACTTGACACAGTGATCCATCCTCCAACATGTAGTTTCCTTTAAGGAAGACATTGAAGCAATAGGTAAAGTGAAAGATTTTTTTAGTAAACGTGCTACATGAGAATCCACCAGTGTGGGAGTTGCTGTAACAGGGTAGAAAGAAGTTAAACGCTTAGGTAGCAGAAACTTTTTTCCTGGAGTATTCCATGCTTCACGTCTTAGCTCCATAAAGGTGTTCAGACCAAGGAAACTCCGCTTTAAGCACCTTTTGGCGCTTAATAAGCTGCAAGGTTTTTAGTTCAGGAGCAGGTTCGTCTTCCTCAATTTTCAGGATAGATTTGACCATTACCACAAGTGCAAACACATCCAGAGCAGAGTGAGCCTTCTCCCTCCCTGAGGGGAGCTCCGTGAGTGAGACATCAGTTCCCCTTCCTCACCAGATGATGCCTCAGAATCTGTGATTGGTGTAGATCGTAGAGAAAGAGACAGTGCGCCTAACAGCACTAAAGGGCAAAGGCCTGCCATTTTGTAACAGCTGGTGGTAAGCCACAGAGGTTTGCTTTAGGCTCTGTACCGAAGTAGAGAGCACGTCCACCTGAGGGGGGATTCATGGTTGTGACTGGTATAAGCAGAGACATGGCTGTGACTGATATAGCAGTATGTACCTGCTGAGGAATTCCCACAGGGAGAGTAACTGCAGGCATTGCCAGGCGATCAGCTATCTGACACAGTAACTGAGAAAAAGAAGCCCATGGTGGTTCCTGCCCAGAGACTGAAGGTCTTGGTTGGTTTGGTGCTGGCTGGTTAAGTGGGATATAACAGACAACACATAACTTGTCCTGTATACTGTCCTGAGGTGACAGACCTGCTGAAGGAGACTTACATGAAGTTAATAGAGGTGCCTCAGCCTCTTTGCAGCCATTGCCTCTGCCGGACATGGCTGCGGGGGAATGTGCGCACACAATATTGTAATTGGCAGCAAGATTTAATGTTACTAACTTCATCAGCCCAAGGGCTGAGAGAAAATGTAGAACCCTTTGACACCTGGATTAAGGCTAACAGGGTAGAAAGATAGGGATAGTTATGTGCTGACAGAAGAAAAGAAAACAGACAGCAGAGCTAGCACAAGTCACATACGATGCAGAATACAATACAAATGCAATTTAAGTATAATACAATGGGCACTAAATTAACTACTCAGCAGTATTAGTTGGTAGGATATACTGTAAGTGCTGTACAATACATAGTACATAGTAACTAAGGTTGAAAAAAGACAATTGTCCATCGAGTATAACCTGGCTCCTTGGAGAGGTATACAGGGAGACTGGACCCAGCGTTCCCGGAGACCTGCTTGCTGCACTGAAAATGGCTGCCTCTGATCTCAGAAGTGGAGGAGGGTGGAGGAAGAGTAGCTTAGCGGCGGTAAGGAAACAGTGGACTGGCACCCTGAGCTGGGGGAGGGGCCATAAGCAAAGGTCTGTCCTCCCCTATGAGAGTGTTACCCACTATGTACCTGGCCTTTTTAAGCCTGCGCCAGTATAATTCATGCCTTGGTGGTCTAGTGGAGTCCAGTGGATGAACCGGGTTCACACTGACATCTCCGGTCCTACTTCCGAGACTGGAGGCGGACTGCAATAAAGACGCAGGTTCCCCACCCCCCTTAGGGTCAGTGGTGCTAGCTGCGCTCCCTCGCCCCACCGGAAGTACCTGTCCAGCAGAAGTAGCAGTCCATAGGATTCCCTACAGCTGCTGCTCAAATGTCTTTTCATAAAGTCAAAATAAAATAAAACATAAAATTAAAGCTAAGCAGCCACCACTGTTCAAAGTTGCAGCTCCTGCTAGCACCAAAACGAAACTGAGGATGCCTGAGCATGGAGGCTGTGTATAGAGGGGAAGGACCGGCGCATCTTGGGATATCATAAGTTTTATTGTTTGGTGCCTGGTCCGTCCGCCATCACCTACACCCCATGGTATTCCCTGTGGACTCCTCGTGGATCTCGAAGAAAAACAATATTATTCAACAAGGACATATATTGCACATTCCTACACTTCCCTGAACCACTTGTAAAACTCATATCGAACTAGTGTCAAATGCATTGTGTTTGACATTGTAACAGAAACAATACCAGTGTTTATGAGGCCTTTGGATTATTACTGTGTAAATAATAACCATTAATTATAACTGGGGAAGGATCTTTTGAAGTATCTTGTTTTGGAATCTTTGAAAAACAAAGTCAGATCTCAGGAACAGATGTGATCTAAAGTAATGTTACAAACCTCCAGTGATCAGACATATCTAAATCAAGAAGCAATGCAAGAAGTGGCTGTGACAGTGGGGAGCGGTCACATTGTAAAAAGGCTAACCACACTGATAGCAACAGGCAGGGTGTGGATCCTAGGGTCGACAGTAAGTAGATTGACATGGTCTCTAGGTCGACATGATTAAAAAAAAAAAATGTGTTGCTTTCTCCGTAGAGTGTCCGGGAACCCCAATTAGTGCACCGTGTCCCCTCGCATGGCTTCCTTCGCTCGCCATGCTTCAGGCAAGGTGTCTCGCTGCACTTGGCACAGGTTACTGTTCCCAATTGTAGTCCACGTGGATCGTAAAGCATGAAAACTTAAAAAAAATAGGGGGGGGGGGAAATAAGATTTTAAACCTACCGGTAAATCTTTTTCTCCTAGTCCGTAGAGGATGCTGGGGACTCCGTAAGGACCATGGGGCATAGACGGGCTCCGCAGGAGACATGGGCACTCTAAAGACTTTAGATGGGTGTGCACTGGCTCCTCCCTCTATGCCACTCCTCCAGACCTCAGTTAAAGAACTGTGCCCAGAGGAGACGGACAGTACGAGGAAAGGATTTTTGTTAATCTAAGGGCAA
The DNA here is from genome assembly GCF_028390025.1 of Pseudophryne corroboree. Taxonomy (NCBI): domain Eukaryota; kingdom Metazoa; phylum Chordata; class Amphibia; order Anura; family Myobatrachidae; genus Pseudophryne; species Pseudophryne corroboree. Next base: position 594,625,170 of record NC_086444.1, read on the forward strand.
GATTCATACCAGCCCACACCATCCACACCGTACAACATGGAATATACGAACCAGTTAACAGTATGAAACAAAAACAGCATCAGCCAGAGACTGATCAAAACTGTAACATAACCCTTATGTAATCAATAACTATATACAAGCCTTGCAGAATTTAGTCCGCACTGGGACGGGCGCCCAGCATCCTCTACGGACTAGGAGAAAAAGATTTACTGGTAGGTTTAAAATCTTATTTTCTCTTACGTCCTAGAGGATGCTGGGGACTCCGTAAGGACCATGGGGATTATACCAAAGCTCCAGACCGGGCGGGAGAGTGCGGATGACTCTGCAGCACCGATTGAGCAATCAGGAAGGCACTCATCAGCCAAGGTATCAAACTTATAGAATTAGCAAAAGTGTTTGAACCCGACCAAGTAGCTGCTCGGCAAAGTTGTAATGCCGAGACACCTCGGGCAGCCGCCCAAGAAGAACCCACCTTCCTAGTGGAATGGGCCTTTACCGAATTTGGTAACGGCAATCCAGCCGTAGAATGAGCCTGCTGAATCGTGTTACAGATCCAGCGGGCAATAGTCTGCTTAGAAGCAGGAGTGCCAACCTTATTGGCTGCATACAGGACAAACAGTGCCTCCGTTTTCCTAACCCGAGCCGTCCTGGCTACATAAACTTTTAAGGCCCTGACTACATCAAGAGACTTGGAATCCTCCAAGTCACCCGTAGCCACAGGCACCACAATAGGTTGGTTCATATGAAATGATGAAACCACCTTAGGCAGAAATTTAGGACGAGTCCTCAACTCTGCTCTATCCACATGGAAAATCAGATAGGGGCTTTTGTGAGACAAAGCCGCCAATTCGGACACCCGCCTCGCAGATGCCAAGGCTAACAACATGAAAAACAGACAAAAAGAATGCTCTGCGCTCCAAAAATCACTCAAGATTAGTTAATTGATCAATTAAATGCAGTCTAGCAGGGAGAATAATTGACTCAATGAAGCTCAACTTTTGAAAAAAGATTATTTTATATCAAAAAATGTTAGTAGTTAACAAAGACACATAAGACAAACAAACAATTAATATATGTAGCAGTTTAAAAAGGTCAGAGGTTTCTACCTCTTGCATACACAAATAGATAGAAACACTGTATCTGTGTTTATGAACGTGCTGGTTAATCTAAATAAAGAATTTTTAACCATGAGAGAAAAGCTCTCCATAAATAAAATGTCAATTGATTTTAACACTGGCGTCCCAGTGTAATATCATAAGTAATGTCCACAGATGGCTCCACAATAACTAATAAATTATTAGAGGCATACAAGCAATAATAATTACCCCCGTGCTGGTTCCTAGAATTTACTACAGGGTCCTGTGTGCATTTGCACGAGGTAAATAAAGAAATTTTGGTTGATGCCTCAGTGACAGTTGAAAAGCAGACCCGCTGATAATCCAAAATCTCCGTCAAAGCAGCCGTCAGATGACCACAAGATAACACTGCATGGAGAGCCTCACAGCAGAGGACGTAATCAGTTTGGCTAGCGGTAGCGGTGAGAAACGGCAAAGCTGCAATTAGCCAGTGCTGTATTGGCCACACAGCGGGAGTCCGTTCGTGTTCGGCTGACCGCAGCGGTATCCAGGTGTAATAGTGCCGCAAATGGCTGGAGTGCTTATACCTCACAGCGGAGGTTTGGTTCCGAAAGGTCAATGGGCTGCAGTGTGGATAAAGGACGGAGTGCAGAAGCCAAGATAATGGAGAGCCAATCTGTGAAGTAGCAAATATCCACTAAACTGAACTCGTAGAAAGGGGCGCCCCTAGAAACCTCTGACCTTTTTAAACTGCTACATATATTAATTGTTTGTTTGTCTTATGTGTCTTTGTTAACTACTAACATTTTTTGATATGATAAAATAATCTTTTTTCAAAAGTTGAGCTTCATTGAGTCAATTATTCTCCCTGCTAGACTGCATTTAATTGATCAATTAACTAATCTTGAGTGATTTTTGGAGCGCAGAGCATTCTTTTTGTCTGTTTTTCAATTTGTATTTCAGCCTAGCCAGCTGTTTTGCTCAGCAGCCCCATTATTACGGTTCTTTATACTGGACTATTAGTTGGTAAATTTATCAAAATATATATAGCGCACTTCCGGTGGGCGGGCCATCCAGCATGGCTGCTTTTTAGCTGGGCTCCGGCTTGCAGGTTGGAAATCCACTAACATCCCCTGCTATCCGCCCTCTATTCTCCTGAGAGACCCTCTATACCAACCCCTACATCATAGGGAGCCTGGAGATACCCTGCAAGGGTAGGAGCGTGATTGTGTGCCCCCCGAAGTTTGGCCCTCAAGGAGACGGCCTGCATGACCGCCGGCGTGGGTTCTGGCGCGAAGAATGGAGGCCTGGTAATACCCATCCCCTGCCGCTCACGCGGGGATTTCCCATTACCTGCGGCCCTTTGGTGGTGACCAATCCGTGTTGGGAAGGTGCGAAGGCTCCGTGTCCGGCTGGCAGCCCGGCGGCTTCTGCTCCCTGGTACTCGGCTGCCCCTGGACGCTTGTAAAGACTCCCGCGGCGGGCTGCGGTGTAGCGCTGCACCGGCGGCGATCTCTGGAGCGGTGTACCTGGCCTGGCTCCCCCCCCGCTTCTGCTCCCAAGGCTGTGCGGCAGTGTCTGGGGACGGGACCGAACGGCGGGACGTGGTTTGGCTGACGGCGGTGGGGCGCTGAGACGAGGACGGCCCCTGGAGCGGAGGACGCTGACCTGGCTCCCCCCTGCTTCTACGTCTGTGCTGCAGTGTCCGGAGGAGAGACTGGGCGACGCGGCGGTGATCGGCTGCCGTGACGGGCGCTGGCGGAGCGGCGACGGAGGATCCCGGGAGGTACTTGTCGACACGGGTGAGGTGAGAGCCTGCTGAACCGAGGCCGATTGTTACCTGGGGGGTGGCCGCTGCTACCCTCGGCGCCCGGGGTGTTGCGATTCCTCTTCAGCCCTCTGAACCTGGTGCCCGGGTTTGGACACCCGGATTACTGTGCCCTTGTACATTGCAGCGGCGGTGAGTGCTGAGGTGAGCCCTGTGCCTGCTCGATTGAACCCTTCGAGTGTGGCTAGACTAAGGGGCTGGGAACTGTCTTTGGGTACCCGCTGGCATAGTGAACATCACTCTGGAGGATAGTGGCGGTTTGGGGTCCTGCCTGTCGCTGACCACTGGCTGCGTGGTCCTACTACCCGGGACCGCATCTTTACATGAGAGACTTATACAGCCCCCTTGTACACTGCTTGACACCTGCCTGATGTGTGCTCAGTCTCTCCTTCTTGCTTAGGCCCTTTTGTCTTAAGGTGTGGGAACCCAGGCCTCTCTCTTACTCTTCCTTCTGTATCTTGCTGGATTCTCCCCTTTTATTTCTTTCCTTTTTTCTTTCCCTATCTACCCACCATTAATACTGTAATTATTAGTAATGTTGGAAGCTGCCTCATGCGACACTGGTAAATGAGTTTATTGAAATCTCTTTAGCCCCTGTGCAGGAAATTCTGAGGTTATATCGCCACCTGGTGGCTACCTAGTTTTAACATTTAATTGGCTATATTAATCCACTGTTACCTTTTACAAAGCCTTTTTACTGGGGCAATTTATAATTTCTCTCCTAATATTTGTCGCACAGTTGTTTTGCCCTGACATAGGCTTCAACCCGGAGGCTTTAGGGTGCAATGCCTCTGCACTACCATTATCTGTACAATATGTGAGTTAATGTCTAGTTAAATTTTGTTTTTGTTTCCTTGCTGAGTAGCACTGACATATCTTCTGACTCAGGCCCTTACGTGAGGTGTTTTATTATCATATACTACAGTGTGTTTGTATAAGAGTCCCCAGCTTCTTGCACATCGTGGTCTATGGACCGGGGGATGGACAAATACGTCCATAAAACTCCAGCGGTTAGATCAGGCATTCCCAACCACGGTCCTCAAGGCACACCAACAGTGCAGGTTTTAGTGATATCCAAACTGCAGCACAGATGGTTAAATCAAAATAACTGAGCTACTAATTAAGTCACCTGTGATGTAGCCTGGATATCACTAAAACCTGCACTGTTAGTGTGCCTTGAGGACCGTGGTTGGGAATGCCTGGGTTAGATCCTCCCAATCCTCAGTCGCTACAAGAATGAGTAAGAACAAGAACACGGCGGGGAAACCTAACCCCCCCCCCCTCCCCCGGAGGCAGGGAATTCCCGAGACCAAACTCAGGAGGTGGAGGTGCTGCCTGATCAGCCCTCGTTAATGCATATGGCCCAAGAGCTCTCTCGGCTTCTCATGCCCCAAATTGACAAGAAACTTGAAAATATCCCTTTAATTGACAAAAGGCTTGAACAGATACAGACACTACTTGATTCGACACTTGCGAAAATTGACCATAACACCTCACAGATCACCTCATTAGAACAGCGGGTTAGTGATGGGGAAGATCAGATACACACAATCCAGCGATCCACTGACACTTAAGATTCCTCTCTTAAAACCTTACAGGCAAAAATAGATGAGCTTGAAAACAGGGATAGGAGATCAAATCTACGCTTTGTGGGCATCCCCGAAACAGTTAAGAGACAGACAATTGTCAGATTTTATAACGACTGATATATTCCTGGCTTTGGAAATTACAGATGCCCCATTCTTATCACATATTGAAAGGGTGCATAGAATTGGTCCTGCTCGACCTGATGTTGAAGTGAAGCCGAGACCAGTTATTGCGAAATTCATGGACTTTCGTATGAAGGAACATGTATTGCGCTCTTATCGCAAACTCCCACAATTGGTCCAGTACTAGATATATTGTTGTTCTAAACTTTATGTCCTGAGTCAGTTTAATTTTCACATGAGAGAGACCTTTGGTCTCATTACATGCTACTCAGCTTGAATTTAAATGTTGCATTTACTTCTGATAGGTTTCTCGCCAGTGCTACCGGAGGGTTTAACACTTGCGTTGTTATTAGTTTGGCTTGGAAAAAATGAAAAATGTTATGTGAAGCAATGTGTGTGTTTTTTTTTTTTGTTTTGCCCGTGCCGTGCCTTCCTCACCCGGTCTGTTCCTGAGCTCTATGGTACAGCATGGTTTCGGTCGTTCCTCTCCGCTCGCTGGGAAGGAGGACGACGACTTTGTGACGTGATGTTCCCGCTGGACTGCCACCCTCAGGTGGGTGTAGGTTAATAGACTAATGACCGATCCTAGTGTAAGAACCTCTTCATCAGATTCTTGCTCTAAGATTTTATCCTGGAATGTGGGCGGCCTTAACTCCCCAATAAAACGTAAAAGAGTTGTCACACACCTGAAACGGTTCAAACCTCAAATTATATTTCTCCAAGAGACCCACTAGGTGTCGGACGCCTCTTCTGCTCTTCGGGCACCATGGATAGATAGCTGTGTTTCTGCAGATAACACGAGGAAGACTAGGGGGGTGGTGATCCTATTTAGCAAACACCTACACTACACTGTTTTAAACACTGTTACTGACCCGGAGGGGCGTTATTTAATTTTGGATGTGGAAATTTGGGGTAACAAATACACACTGGTTAATGTCTACGCACCCAATGGTGAGACAGCTGCTTTTCTCCAAGAATTAAGCTCTCAGCTGTTACAACGCGATAATTTTCAATTTATCCTGTGAGGCGACTGGAACACAGTGGATGATCCCACTATTCATAAACGTCCTGTCCCGCGTACTTCCGGTTCCTCTTTTTGGACACATCTCCAAACGTTAAAGGCCTCCCTTCAGCTTACTGATATTTGGCGTCTCCTCAATCCCTCCGACAGATCATTTACTTTCTTTTCCGGGGTTCATAGATCCTGGTCCAGGATTGACTCAATCTTGGTTGCAGACTCCCTAGTTACGCAAGTCGCGCAAGCTGATATCCACAACATTTTGATATCGGACCATGTTCCTGTGACATTGACGCTGCAAAGAACTCTTCAGTCGGGAGGCTCCAGGATTTGGAGATTTCCGAGTTATCTTTATAATTGTGATGATTTTAGGAAATTTTTGATAACGAATTGGGCCAACTATTTAGACGATAACCTGGAACACTGGGACCGCCCAACTATTCTTTGGGGTGCGGCAAAAGCAGTTCTAAGGGGTCAAATTATTGAGTATGTTCATAGATTGAAAAAGAAAAATTTGGCGATTTAGAACGCCTTACAATCAGAATTAACTGATGCACTGCAGCGTCACCTTACCCTGCAGACTGAGGAGTCTTTGCAGCTTTATTTACAGGCTAAGCAACTCTTAAATGACCATTTGTTAGCGCAAGCAAAGCGTGACGTGGTATTTTCTTCTCATAAATATTACCAATGGAGAAATAAGTCAGGTCGACTACTGGCAAATATGGCTAGGAAAAAAACCACTCGCAAATTCATAACAGCTGTTAGACACCGAGCCTCGGGACAACTCCTTACCAGCTCCCCTGCCATATTAGATCATTTTGAATCTTATTTTGCTGACTTATACTCTGATCTCCCCTTCAGCGAAACTACCCATACCACGCTTCTACCAGACACAGTAGTACCACCAATAACGAATGCACAGTCGGATTTACTGGTGAGAGCTATCACTGAGGAGGAACTAGTCTCGGCAATATCCAAACTCAAATTGCACAAGTCTCCAGGCCCTGACGGCCTCTCCAATGAATTTTATAAAATCCTTCAGCCTCACGTGGTTCCGACTCTGCTGGAACTGTTCAACAGCCTTTTGCAGCATCGCACCCCCTTTCACCACTTCACAACAGCACATACTATTCTAATCCCTAAACCCGCACAGGACCCACAATTGGTGACCTCTTACAGGCCCATTACGTTATTAAATACCGACATAAAGCTATTTACTAAGATTTTGGCAGATCGGCTACAAACTATTCTCCCCCACACTTTAACTAATCACCAGCTTGGCTTTGTTCGCAATACACATTCGGTTAAGGGAATTAGGGCGGCGGTCGCTGCTGTTATAGCTTCTGCTCAATCGCCCCAATCCAGGAATATACTCCTCAGTTTAGACACCACTAAGGCCTTCGATACAGTACTTTGGCCCCATCTATTCAAGGTCTTAGAACGTAGACTATTCCACCAAGACTTCATTGATATTATTCGCTACCTACATGATTCCCCCTCTACTACCCTCAACCTTAATGGACATATTAGCAGCCCGGTGGTTATGCGCGGGCGCACGCGGCAGGGTTGCCCCTTGTCTCCTCTGCTGTTCAACCTGGCCATAGATCCCCTACACCGTTTGCTGTTAAGTGATACTCAGTTTCAGGGAATTCAGGTTGGTCGCAGAGACCTAAAACTTACTGCATTTGCCGATGATCTACTGCTTTATATCTCAGACCCGGAGGCTTCATTGACCCATATATTTAATTTACTGCAGGCTTATGGACAAGTTTCGGGCTTCAATGTTAACTGGGCAAAATCGGTGGCACTCAGATTGGGGAATGGTTCATTTTTGAAACATGGGGTGAGGAACCTACCATTGCAATGGAGATCAGATAAACTAACTTATCTAGGGATTCGAATATCGAGAAAACCGGAGCGATTATATGCCCTAAATTTTACCTCGGCCATCCGAACAATTGAAACAGAATTTGAGACCTGGAAATCTATGCCTTCATCATATATGGGGAGGGCTAGCTTGATTAAGATGATATCATTCCCCCGTTTGATGTACTTCATTCAAGCCATGCCGCATGTACTTCTACCTAAAGACGTTCAACGTCTCAATTTTCTTTTTAGAAGATTTATTTGGCAGGGAAGGAGACCGCGCATAGCGTTGATCAAACTCCAGCAGACTGCAGGAAATGGAGGAATTAACTTCCCTAATATTTTCTGGTACTCCCAAGCGGCCCAACTACGATACCTCCATGACTGGATGCATAATGACAATACGTACACAAACACAGACTTAGATAGGGAATTTTTACAAGGGGGGATCTAATTACCTTTCTACAGCTACACGCTCGGGAGGTGTCCGAGGAGCTGAGGAGAAACCCACTACTGTGGAACATTAAAAAGCTATGGACGGATATGCGACATAAACTTGATCTAAATGCCCACAAATCATTACATCTTCCGTTCATGGCTAATCCTGACTTCCAGGATGGTCGGGCACAATATCCGTTTAATATATGGCGGTTGGGGGGGTGTGTCCAGGATAGGTGATCTAGTGGATATGCGGAGCTTGAGGCCGCTCACGTTCCAGGAGGCCACTACTAAATATCCAACTTTGTTGGCCTATCCTGTGGCCTTTCTTTTGGCTCATCACTATGTTTCATCCATTATTGGATGTTTTTCACCTGGGGATTGGGACAATCCGTTGGATAGAATGCTGAAACAAACCCCTAAGGTTCATAAGGCAATTTCGACTGCATATGGGTACTTTCGAAACGTCCTAGACTACTCGAGGGGACTGGGAGGTATTATGTCTTGGAAGGATTGTCTCCCAGACATTGGGACTACGGACTTACTTGCGGCACATGTTAAGGCCTGCAAATTATTTCCCTCTTCTAGGTATAAAGAAATGTCTCTTAATATTTTACATAGGACTTATTTATCACCTCATAGACGACACATAATAGGACTTGCTGACACACATGCATGTTGGAAGTGTGGCACTCTTCAGGCGGATCTATTTCACTGCCTGTGGACATGCCCTATAATCAGACAGTTTTGGATACATATAAGAAACTACTTGACGGCCAATCTGGTGAACTATTGGAGGTTGTCTCCGGAGTGGGCGCTTTTCGGTATCCTACCACCGAATCAACGCCTCTCTTTGGGCAGTAAAAAGCTGCTGCTGGCAGTTAGTATAGCGGCTAGGAAGGCCATTCTGCAAGTGTGGATAGCTAGGGATCCACCTACTCTATCATTATTTAAAGCCAAACTATTCTACCTCTTTAGAATGGAGTGGATAAGCGTCCTGCTGGAAAAAGATACTAAGATACAAAACTTTTTTGAAGTTTGGGAGAGCTATATAACGACCTTGTCGATAACGGTTAGGAAACAGCTCCATGACTCCTTTTCCAATACAGAATGGTTTCTAACTAGAATGGCTGCGGGAGATCCGCCGATTGTGCTTTAAAAATTGACTGTGACTCGGGGCTTCGGGGGCGGATGGGTGGGGAAATAAGGTACGGACACAATTTTTTTTTTTTTTCTCTTCTTATGTATAAGTCCGGGTCAATCGACTGAGCTGGATTTTGGTTCGGTGGAGCCTGTGGTCTCCGGGGACATGCTTCATGCAGATGTGATACTGTTGCTTACTTATAATGGATATGTCTCTCGATTACGGACTCAACTGTATTCTCCCTTGTTTTGTTTTCATATGTTACCCTTCTACTGAAAATTTGAATTACAGGGAATGTTTATGTATGTATTGCATATATTGCTTCAATAAAAAATTATGTTAAAAAAAAAATATATATATAGCGCCAGGTTCATACAGTTTGAGACCCTTCTCCAACTGTATCTGTATAAGGCTAACAACATGACCACTTTCCAAGTGAGAAAATTTAACTCAACTGTTTGAAGAGGTTCAAACCAGTGTGACTTAAGGAACTGTAACACCACGTTAAGGTCCCATGGTGCCACTGGGGGCACAAAAGGAGGCTGGATGTGCAGCACTCCCTTTACAAAAGTCTGGACTTCTGGGAGAGAAGCCAGTTCCTTCTGAAAGAATATTGACAGGGCCGAAATCTGCACCTTAATGGAGCCTAACTTCAGGCCCATATCACTCCTGTCTGCAAAAAAGTGGAGAAAACTGCCCAGGTGGAAATCTTCCGTAGGAGCATTCTTGGTTTCACACCAAGATACATATTTCCTCCAGATACGGTGATAATGCTTCACCGTCACCTCCTTCCTAGCTTTTATCAGAGTAGGGATGACTTCCCCCGAAATACCTTTCCTAGCTAAGATTTGGCGTTCAACCGCCATGCCGTCAAACGTAACCGCGGTAAGTCTTGGAACACGCAGGGCCCCTGCTGCAACAGGTCCTCCCTGGGAGGAAGAGGCCACAGATCTTCTGTGAGCATTTCCTGAAAATCTGAATACCAGGCCCTTCGAGGTCAATCCGGAACAATGAGTATTGTCTGGACTCTGTTTCGTCTTATGATTCTCAGTATTTTTGAGATGAGTGGAAGAGGAGGGAATACATAGACCGACGGAAACACCCAGGGTGTCACCAGGGCGTCTACCGCTACAGCCTGAGGGTCCCTTGACCTGGAACAATACCTCCGAAGTTTCTTGTTGAGGCGCGACGCCATCATGTCTATTTGAGGAAGCCCCCAACAACTTGTTATCTCTGCAAAAACTTCTTGATGAAGACCCCACTCTCCTGGATGGAGATCGTGTCTGCTGAGGAAGTCTGCTTCCCAGTTGTCCACTCCCGGAATGAAGACTGCTGACAGCGCGCTTACGTGATTTTCCGCCCAGCGAAGAATCCTGGTGGCTTCCGCCATTGCCACTCTGCTCCTTGTCCCGCCTTGGCGGTTTACATGAGCCACTGCTGTGACGTTGTCCGATTGAATCAGAACAGGTAGGCCGCGAAGAAGAGTATGCGCTTGTCGTAGGCCGTTGTATATGGCCCTTAATTCCAGCACGTTGATGTTTAGACAAGCCTCCTGGCTTGACCACAGTACCTGAAAATGTCTTCCTTGTGTGACTGCTCCCCATCCTCGGAGGCTCGCGTCCGTGGTTACCAGAACCCAGTCTTGAATGCCGAACCTGCGACCCTCTAGAAGGTGAGCACTCTGCAGCCACCACAGGAGAGACACCCTGGCCCTGGGGGACAGGCTTATTTTCTGATGTATTTGTAGATGGGACCCCGACCACTTGTCCAGAAGGTCCCACTTAAATGTCCTCGCATGGAACCTGTCGAAGGGGATGGCCTCGTAGGACACCACCATCTTTCCCAGTACTCGAGTGCATTGATGAACTGACACTCTTTTTGGCTTTAACAGGTCTCTGACCATGATCTGGAGTTCCTGGCCTTTTCCGTTGGGAGAAAAACCCTCTTCTTTTCCGTGTCCAGAATCATGCCTAAAAATGATAGCCGAGTCGTTGGAATCAACTGCGACTTTTGGCAGATTTAGGATCCAGCCGTGTTGCTGCAGCACTCTCAGGGAGAGTGACACGCTTTTCAGCAACTGATCTCTCGATCTCGCTTTTATCAGGAGATCGTCCAAGTATGGGATAATTGTGACTTCTTGTCTGCGTAGGAGCACCATCATTTCCGCCATTACCTTGGTGAAAATCCTCGGGGGCCTTTGACAGCTCAAACAGCAACGTCTGAAACTGGTAATGACAGTCCTGTACAGCGAATCTCAGGTACGCCTGATGAGGAGGATAAATGGGGACATGAAGGTATGCATCCTTTATGTCTAGTGATACTATAAAATCCCCCCTTCCAGGCTGGAGATCACTGCCCAGAGAGATTCCATCTTGAATTTGAACCTTTTTAGATACAGGTTTAGGGATTTTAGATTCAGAAAGGGTCTGACCGAGCCATCCGGTTTCGGGACCACAAATAGGGTTGAATAGTACCCTTTTCCCTGTTGTATTAGGGGAACCTTGATAATCACCTGCTGTCGACACAGCTTTTGTATTGCAGCTAAAACTATTTCCCTCTCTGGTGGAGAAGCTGGCAAAGTCGATTTGAAAAATCGACGAGGAGGCACTTCTTCGAATTCCAGTTTGTAGCCTTGGGATACAATTTCTATCGCCCAAGGATCCAAATCTGACAGAACCCAGACCTGGCTGAAGAGTCGAAGACGTGCCCCCACCCGCCCGGACTCCCGCAGTGGAGCCCCAGCGTCATGCGGTGGATTTTGTAGAAGCCGGGGAGTACTTCTGTTCCTGGGAACCAGCCGTAGCAGGCATTCTTTTCCCTCTACCCTTACCTCTGGCGAGGAAGGAAGAGCCCCGACCTCTTCTGGACTTATGCGACCGAAAGGACTGCATCTGATATTGAGGTGTTTTCTTTTGCTGTGGCGGAACATAAGGCAAAAAAGATTTACCCGCGGTAGCTGTGGAAACCAGGTCCGCGAGGCCCTCCCCAAATAAAACCTCACCCTTGTAAGGCAAAGTTTCCATATGTCTCTTTGAATCGGCATCACCCGTCCATTGGCGGGTCCACAGGGCTCGCCTACCAGAAATTGCCATGGCATTGGCTCTTGAACCCAACAGTCCAACGTCTTTCGCAGCGTCTCTCATATATAACGCTGCGTCTTTAATATGACCCAAGGTCAATAAAATGCTATCCTTATCTAGGGTGTCAATGTCAGATGACAAGTTATCTGCCCATGCTGCTATTGCGCTACAAACCCATGCCGACGCTACTGCCGGTCTGAGCAAGGCACCCGTATGTGTATAAATTGATTTTAAGGTAGTCTCCTGTCTGCGATCAGCAGGATCCTTGAGGGCTGCCGTGTCTGGAGACGGTAGCGCCACCTTTTTGGACAAGCGCGTTAAAGCCTTGTCCACCCTGGGCAAGGATTCCCACCGTAACCTGTCCTGTGCGGGGAAAGGATACGCCATAAGAATTCTCTTGGGAATCTGCAGTTTCTTGTCCAGAGTTTCCCAAGCTTTTTCAAATAAAGCGTTCAGCTCATGAGATGGGGGAAAGGTTACCTCAGGTTTCTTTTCCTTATACATGCATACCCTCGTGTCAGGCACCGAGGGGTCCTCTGTGATATGCAAAACATCTTTTATTGCAATAATCATATAATGAATGCTTTTGGCCACCCTTGGGTGTAACCTGGCATCATCGTAGTCGACACTGGAGTCAGAATCCGTGTCGGTATCAGTGTCTGCTACCTGGGACAGGGGACGTTTATGAGAGCCCGAAGGGCCTTGTGACACAGTCAAAGCCATGGATTGACTCCCTGTTCTATCCCTGGACTCTGCTTTGTCCAATCTTTTATGTAATAAAGACACATTTGCATTTAAAACATTACACATATCCAACCAATCAGGTGTCGGCGTTGCCGACGGAGACACGACAATCATCTGCTCCACCTCCTCCTTAGACGAGCCTTCCGCTTCAGACATGTCGACACACACGTACTGACACCCCCACACACACTGGGATATACAACTATGGGGACAGCCCCCCAATAAGGCCTTTTGGAGAGAGAGAGAGAGAGAGTATGCCAGCACACACCCAGCGCCACTGGACACTGGAATAAAATCCCAGACTGTACAGCGCTCTATTATAGAATAAACAATACACTCACTGCGCCAATTAAATGTGCCCCCTCCCTCTTTTTTGCCCTCTGTACTTGCTCAGCAGGGGAGAGTCCGGGGAGCAGCTTCTCTGCATCCTGCTGTGGAGAAAAAGGGCGCTGGTTAGTGCTGGAGGATCAAGCTCCACCCCCTCAACGGCGGGCTTCGGTCCCGCTCAAATTCTTTATACTGGCGGGGGGGGGGGTTTCAATATACTGCCTCCGCAGTATCTAATATATTAGCCAGTGTCCCTTGAGGTTAATATTACTGCCCAGGGCGCCCCCCCTGCGCCATGCACCTGTACAGTGCCTTCTGTGTGTGTATGTGTGGGAGCAATGGCGCGCAGCGTTACCGCTGCGCGGTACCTCAGTGAAGATCTGAAGTCATCTGCCGCCTGTGAAGTCTTCTTTCTTCTTATACTCACCCGGCTTCTATCTTCCGGCTCTGTGAGGAGGACGGTGGCGCGGCTCTGGGACGAACAGCGAGGACGACACCTGTGTTCCGACCCTCTGGAGCTAATGGTGTCCAGTAGCCTAAGAAGCAGAGCCTATCAGTTAAGTAAGTCTGCTTCTCTCCCCTCAGTCCCACGATGCAGGGAGCCTGTTGCCAGCAGTGCTCCCTGAAAATAAAAAACCTAACAAAAAGTATTTTCAGAGAAACTCAGTAGAGCTCCCCTGCAGTGCATCCAGTCTCCTCTGGGCACAGGATCTAACTGAGGTCTGGAGGAGGGGCATAGAGAGAGGAGCCAGTGCACACCCATCTAAAGTCTTTAGAGTACCCATGTCTCCTGCGGAGCCTGTCTATACCCCATGGTCCTTACGGAGTCCCCAGCATCCTCTGGGACGTAAGAGAAAAAGGTAAAAAAACTAATGTCGACCTTCTGTCATGTCAACCTGGGAACATGTCGACAAAGAGACCATGTTGACCTACTTACTGTCGACCAATAGTGTTCGACCTAGGTCAACAATGTCTAAGTGTGGTCAACCTAGAGACCGGATACCCAACAGGCATAGTAATACAAAACAAAACACTAGGCCTCCCTCTGCACCCATCCCTTGAAAATCACTGTTTAATTACCATGGGCAAGTCTGGCTTTGCCTGTGGCACGTGCTCCATGGTGAACAAGAACATACCTCTTGACTTTCGGGACAAACATGCTAACTGCAGGATATTCCCCTTAAATTAAGACTATTCCGCTGAAATCGAGTCAGGTGGGACGTTTGATATCATAATCCGTTTCCTTCACTGCTTACGTGAGGTCTATTCCTTTCCAGTCCCTAGACTGATCAGAGGCTAAATAATAATGCTAAACTCAGTAGAAGAAAGCAATAACTAATAGAAACTCTAAAATCTATCTGTCATGCCCTGCTTTAAACAAACTTCTCCCTTTGTATAATAAGTAGGTGACGGGTCCATCTCTAAGAGCCTCTCATCTATTACATGAAGCACAGGCAGTGCTTACGTAGAGCTATAGCTGTACTTGTAGGAGTGCTTTGCCATGTTTAACCATTCAGGTAAAGGAGGTTTCAGACAGGGGAATCTCCACCTCTATACTTTATATCAGGGGTGGAGAACCTCTGGCCCTCCAGCTGTTGTTGAACTACACATACCAGCCTGCCTTGCTACAGTTTTGCTATTTGGTCATGCTAAAACTATTGCAGGGCATGCTGGGATGTGTAGTTGAACAACAGCAGGAGGGCCGAAGGTTCCCCATCCCTGCTTTATATGTAGGGGGAAAGATTGTGAAGGAGCAGTCAACTGTTTAGTATACATGTAACATATTGTCCCATTCCAGTGCAAAACTACAAAAAACAGACAGCCACACATTTTATCAGGAATACTATTTGGCCCATGAGCTGATTCTTTTACCACAAAGCTCTACTTTTACTCATTAGTGTAGACTGCATCTGACAATTAGTATATAAATCCCTAAGTGTTCTAAAACATGGAGTTTCTGATGGTGTACCTGCCCAAAATTTGAATTTTCTATAACTTTTGAGAGGATCATACTGAGAAGATTGGAAAATACTACATTGCCTAGTTTAAATTATTGTAAGTTGAATTCATATTGTATAGGATTCCCTTGATCCTGCACCTATTTTTTTCTCAGCGTGCGGGATGTAGGGGGAGGTGTTGTGACCGGTGGTCTCCAGACCACCAGTCACATAACTACATCCCCTCATTTGTGTTGTTATACATTTATTCTTAGGAATCTGAATTCTAAGAAGATATGCTTTTTCCCAAGAGCAAAATGGAGTTGGTCCTGGTTAGCCTTACTAATAAACCATCTCTAAAAATACTACACAAGTAAATAATTAATTAAGGAATACTTTGTGTTTTTTTCAATCAGATTTGAATATCACTGCAGATTTAAAAATCAAATTTGATCAACTACTGTAAAGCTTTATTATAATAACATGTATTTCAAGGGTATATTTAATCCACATTTAAAATTGAGATAATAAGAATTTACTTACCGATAATTCTATTTCTCGTAGTCCGTAGTGGATGCTGGGGACTCCGTCAGGACCATGGGGAATAGCGGCTCCGCAGGAGACAGGGCACAAAAAGTAAGCTTTTAGGATCACATGGTGTGTACTGGCTCCTCCCCCTATGACCCTCCTCCAAGCCTCAGTTAGGTACTGTGCCCGGACGAGCGTACACAATAAGGAAGGATATTGAACCCCGGGTAAGACTCATACCAGCCACACCAATCACACCGTACAACTTGTGATCTGAACCCAGTTAACAGTATGACAAACGTAGGAGCCTCTGAACAGACGGCTCACAACAAATAACAACCCGATTTTTTTGTAACAATAACTATGTACAAGTATTGCAGACAATCCGCACTTGGGATGGGCGCCCAGCATCCACTACGGACTACGAGAAATAGAATTATCGGTAAGTAAATTCTTATTTTCTCTAACGTCCTAAGTGGATGCTGGGGACTCCGTCAGGACCATGGGGATTATACCAAAGCTCCCAAACGGGCGGGAGAGTGCGGATGACTCTGCAGCACCGAATGAGAGAACTCAAGGTCCTCCTCAGCCAGGGTATCAAATTTGTAGAATTTTGCAAACGTGTTTGCCCCTGACCAAGTAGCAGCTCGGCAGAGTTGTAATGCCGAGACTCCCCGGGCAGCCGCCCAGGATGAGCCCACTTTCCTTGTGGAATGGGCCTTGACAGATTTAGGTTGTGGCAAGCCTGCCACAGAATGTGCAAGTTGAATTGTGCTACAAATCCAACGAGCAATCGTCTGCTTAGAAGCAGGAGCACCCATCTTGTTGGGTGCATACAATATAAGCAGTGAGTCAGACTTTCTGACTCCCGCCGTTCTTGAAATATATATTTTCAATGCCCGGACCACGTCCAACAACTTGGAATCCTCCAACTCGTTAGTAGCCGCAGGCACCACAATAGGCTGGTTCAGGTGAAACGCTGACACCACCTTAGGCAGAAAATGAGGACGCGTCCGCAGTTCTGCCCTGTCCGTATGGAAAATCAGATATGGGCTCTTATATGATAAAGCCGCCAATTCTGATACTCTCCTGGCTGAAGCCAGGGCCAGTAGCATGGTTACTTTCCATGTAAGATACTTCATCTCCACCGATTTGAGCGGCTCAAACCAATGGGATTTTAGAAAATCCAAGACTACATTAAGATCCCACGGTGCCACTGGGGGCACAACCGGGGGCTGTATATGTAGTACTCCTTTTACAAAAGTCTGGACTTCAGGAACTGAAGCCAATTCTTTCTGGAAGAAAATCGACAGGGCCGAAATTTGAACCTTAATGGACCCCAATTTTAGGCCCATAGACAATCCTGTTTGCAGGAAATGTAGGAATCGACCCAGTTGAAATTCCTCCGTGGGGGCCTTCCTGGCCTCACACCACGCAACATATTTCCTCCAAATGCGGTGATAATGTTGTGCAGTCACCTCCTTCCTGGCCTTTACCAGTGTAGGAATGACCTCTTCCGGAATGCCTTTTTCCTTTAGAATTCGGCGTTCAACCGCCATGCCGTCAAACGCAGCCGCGGTAAGTCTTGGAATAGACACGGTCCCTGCTGAAGCAGGTCCCGTCTTAGAGGTAGAGGCCACGGATCCTCCGTGAGCATCTCTTGAAGTTCCGGGTACCAAGTTCTTCTTGGCCAATCCGGAGCCACTAGTATCGTTCTTACTCCCTTTTGCCGTATAATTCTCAGTACTTTTGGTATGAGAGGCAGAGGAGGGAACACATACACTGACTGGAACACCCACGGTGTTACCAGAGCGTCCACAGCTATTGCCTGAGGATCTCTTGACCTGGCGCAATACCTGTCCAGTTTTTTGTTGAGGCGGGACGCCATCATATCCACCATTGGTTTTTCCCAACGGTTCACAATCATGTGGAAGACTTCTGGATGAAGTCCCCACTCTCCCGGGTGTAGATCGTGTCTGCTGAGGAAGTCTGCTTCCCAGTTGTCCACTCCCGGAATGAATACTGCTGACAGTGCTATCACATGATCTTCCGCCCAGCGAAGAATCCTTGCAGCTTCTGCCATTGCTGTCCTGCTTCTTGTGCCGCCCTGTCTGTTTACGTGGGCGACTGCCGTGATGTTGTCCGACTGGATCAACACCGGCTGACCCTGAAGCAGGGGTTTTGCCAGACTTAGAGCATTGTAAATCGCTCTTAGCTCCAGTATATTTATGTGAAGAGACATCTCCAGGCTTGACCATACTCCCTGGAAGTTTCTTCCTTGTGTGACCGCTCCCCAGCCTCTCAGACTGGCATCCGTGGTCACCAGGACCCAGTCCTGTATGCCGAATCTGCGGCCCTCTAACAGATGAGCACTCTGCAACCACCAGAGAAGAGACACCCTTGTCCGTGGCGATAAGGTTATCCGCTGATGCATCTGCAGATGCGATCCGGACCATTTGTCCAGCAGATCCCACTGAAAAGTTCGTGCGTGGAATCTGCCGAATGGAATCGCTTCGTAAGAAGCCACCATCTTTCCCAGGACTCTTGTGCATTGATGCACAGACACTGTCCCTGGTTTTAGGAGGTTCCTGACAAGTTCGGATAACTCCCTGGCTTTCTCCTCCGGAAGAAACACCTTTTTCTGAACCGTGTCCAGAATCATTCCCAGGAACAGCAGACGTGTCGTCGGGGTCAACTGAGATTTTGGAAAATTCAGAATCCACCCGTGTTGTTGCAGCACTAGTTGGGTTAGTGCTACTCCGTCTTCCAGCTGTTCTCTGGATCTTGCCCTTATCAGGAGATCGTCCAAGTAAGGGATAATTAATACGCCTCTTCTTCGTAGAAGGATCATCATTTCGGCCATTACCTTGGTAAAGACCCGAGGTGCCGTGGACAATCCAAACGGCAGCGTCTGAAACTGATAATGACAGTTTTGCACCACGAACCTGAGGTACCCTTGATGTGAAGGGCAAATTGGGACATGCAGGTAAGCGTCCTTTATGTCCAGGGACACCATAAAGTCCCCTTCTTCCAGATTCGCTATCACTGCTCTGAGTGACTCCATCTTGAACTTGAATTTTTGTATGTACAGGTTCAAAGATTTGAGATTTAGAATAGGTCTTACCGAGCCGTCCGGCTTCGGTACCACAAATAGCGTGGAGTAATACCCCTTTCCCTGTTGTAGGAGGGGTACCTTGACTATCACCTGCTGAGCAAACAGCTTGTGAATGGCTTCCAATACCGTCGCCCTGTCCGAGGGAGACGTTGGCAAAGCAGACTTTAGGAACCGGCGAGGGGGAGACTTCTCGAATTCCAACCTGTAACCCTGAGATACTACCTGTAGAATCCAGGGGTCCACCTGTGAGCAAGCCCACTGTGCGCTGAAATTCTTGAGTCGACCCCCCACCGTTCCTGAGTCCGCTTGTAAGGCCCCAGCGTCATGCTGAGGGCTTTGCAGAACCCTGGGAGGGCTTCTGTTCCTGGGCAGGGGCTGCTTGCTGCCCTCTCTTACCCCTTCCTCTGCCCCGAGGCAGATATGACTGTCCTTTTGTCCGCTTGTTCGTATAGGAACGAAAGGACTGCGGCTGAAAAGACGGTGTCTTTTTCTGTTGGGAGGGGGTCTGAGGTAAAAAAGTGGATTTTCCGGCAGTTGCCGTAGCCACCAGATCCGATAGACCGACGCCAAATAATTCCTCCCCTTTATACGGCAATACTTCCATATGTCGTTTGGAATCCGCATCACCTGACCACTGTCGCGTCCATAAACTCCTTCTGGCAGATATGGACATCGCATTTACTCTCGATGCCAGAGTGCAAATATCTCTCTGCGCATCTCGCATATAAAGGAAAGCATCCTTTAATTGCTCTATAGTCAATAAAATACTGTCCCTATCCAGGGTATCAATATTTTCAGTCAGGGAATCCAACCAGACGACCCCAGCACTGCACATCCAGGCTGAGGCGATGGCCGGTCGCAGTATAACACCAGTATGAGTGTATATACTTTTCAGGGTAGTTTCCAGCCTCCTATCAGCTGGATCCTTGAGGGCGGCCGTATCAGGAGACGGTAACGCCACTTGTTTCGATAAGCGTGTGAGCGCCTTATCCACCCTAGGGGGTGTTTCCCAGCGCGCCCTAACCTCTGGCGGGAAAGGGTATAATGCTAATAACTTTTTTGAAATTAGCATTTTTCTATCTGGGTTAACCCACGCTTCATCACATACATCATTTAATTCCTCTGATTCAGGAAAAACTACAGGTAGTTTTTTCACCCCCCACATAATACCCCTTTTTGTGGTACTTGTAGTATCAGAGATATGCAAAGCCTCCTTCATTGCCGTGATCATATAACGTGTGGCCCTACTTGAAAATACGTTTGTTTCATCACCGTCGACACTAGATTCAGTGTCTGTGTCTGGGTCTGTGTCGACCGACTGAGGTAAAGGGCGCTTTACAGCCCCTGACGGTGTCTGAGACGCCTGGGCAGGTACCAACTGGTTTTCCGGCCGTCTCATGTCGTCAACTGATTTTTGTAATGTGCTGACATTATCACGTAATTCCATAAACAAAGCCATCCATTCCGGTGTCGACTCCCTGGGGGGTGACATCACCATTATCGGCAATTGCTCTGCCTCCACGCCAACATCGTCCTCATACATGTCGACACACACGTACCGACACACAGCAGACACACAGGGAATGCTCTTATCGAAGACAGGACCCCACTAGCCCTTTGGGGAGACAGAGGGAGAGTTTGCCAGCACACACCCAAGCGCTATAATATATATGGGAACAACCCTATATAAGTGTTGTTCCTTATAGCCGCTTAAATATATAAAAATATCGCCAAAATATGCCCCCCCTCTCTGTTTTACCCTGTTTCTGTAGTGCAGTGCAGGGGAGAGTCCTGGGAGCCTTCCTCACAGCGGAGCTGAGCAGGAAAATGGCGCTGTGTGCTGAGGAGAATAAGCCCCGCCCCCTATTCCGGCGGGCTTTTCTCCCGGAGTTTTAGACATTTGGCATGGGTTAAATACATACATATAGCCTTAATGGCTATATGTGATGTATTCTTTTGCCATAAAAGGTATTATATATTGCTGCCCAGGGCGCCCCCAGCAGCGCCCTGCACCCTCCGTGACCGTCTGGTGTGAAGTGTGTGACAACAATGGCGCACAGCTGCAGTGCTGTGCGCTACCTTCATGAAGACTGAAGAGCCTTCTGCCGCCTGTTTCCGGACCTTCAATCTTCAGCATCTGTAAGGGGGGTCGGCGGCGCGGCTCCGGGACGAACCCCAGGGTGAGACCTGTGTTCCGACTCCCTCTGGAGCTAATGGTGTCCAGTAGCCTAAGAATCCAATCCATCCTGCACGCAGGTGAGTTGAAATTCTCTCCCCTAAGTCCCTCGATGCAGTGAGCCTGTTGCCAGCAGGACTCACTGAAAATAAAAAACCTAAAAAACTTTTTCTAAGCAGCTCTTTAGGAGAGCCACCTAGATTGCACCCTGCTCGGACGGGCACAAAAACCTAACTGAGGCTTGGAGGAGGGTCATAGGGGGAGGAGCCAGTACACACCATGTGATCCTAAAAGCTTACTTTTTGTGCCCTGTCTCCTGCGGAGCCGCTATTCCCCATGGTCCTGACGGAGTCCCCAGCATCCACTTAGGACGTTAGAGAAATATTGCTTCTACAGCTACTGTATAATTACCTTCCTCTCTACATCTTCCATCAATTCCGCTATATCATACGGTAAGTCTTTTTTGTACGGAATAGGATAGCGACTGATTGGCCTGTCAGATTGTGTCGTATATCCATGTTTTCCTGCTGCAATAGATCTGGGTAATTTCCAAATTCCATATGAAGCATTTACTGGAACATTCTATAAATACAATAAGAGGACAAACATACATTTTTAGTTGGCATGCAACATAATCAGGGTACAGACAGAATAAATACATAAAATGCAATTTGCAGTGGAAATAATAATATTTAAAAAAAAAAAAAAAAATCAACATATTCACATAATGTAACATTTTATTAATACAACTGACAAAAAGAAGAAACAGATAATGAAAATAGCAATTTTATAAAATTTATATGATGTCTGTAGAGTGTAGCGCCATACAGGAATAATTAGGAAGATTAAAAAAATATATATAATTTAGTGTAAATAGGTACAAACAGACCATAATAGATAATATATCACACATTGAACAATTAAGACAAAGTGAGTGTCATATAAAAACTTTATGGACTCAATTTAATTCAGCGCAGAGTGAATAGCGCCGGGAATTAGCTCCCGGTGCTATTCAATTCTGCGCGCTGTCATGTCGGGGAATGACTCGTTGCCCTGAGAAGGGCGGGCATAAAGGTTCAGAGCTGCTAACCATGGGGGTCATTCCGAGTTGTTCGCTCGTTGACGATTTTCGTAACGGAGCGATTAAGGCAAAAATACGCATGCGCATGGTACGCAGCGCGCATGCGCTAAGTATTTTAGCACAAAACTTAATAGATTTACTCACGGCCGAACGAAGAAATTTAATCGTTGAAGTGATCGGAGTGTGATTGACAGGAAGTGGGTGTTTCTGGGCGGAAACTGACCGTTTTCTGGGATTGTGCGGAAAAACGCAGGTGTGCCAGGATAAAACGCGGGAGTGTCTGGAGAAATGGGGGAGTGGCTGGCCGAATGCAGGGCATGTTTGTGACGTCAAACCAGGAACGAAACGGACTGAGCAGATCGCAGTGTAGGAGTAAGTCTCGAGCTACTCAGAAGCTGCTAAGAATTATTTATTCGCAATTCTGCTACTCTTTCGTTCGCTATTCTGCTAAGCTAAGATACACTCCCAGAGGGCGGCGGCCTAGCGTGTGCAATGCTGCTAAAAGCAGCTAGCGAGCGAACAACTCGGAATGAGGGCCCATGAGTGGAGGTGCACTGGAGTAAAGTATAGTGCAGTGAGAGAACAAGGGGCTAGAAGGCCCTGCTCATGGGAATTTAGGGGACTATTCATGAAGCAATGAAAAGAGCAGAGAAGTGAGTCTGTGGAGAAGTTGGCAACCAATCAGCTGCTCCGTACAATTAGATAGAATGCAAATTCTAAATGTTACTTTAATGCTGATTGGTTGCCATGGGCAACTTCTCCACTGGTCTGTTTCTCTACTGTTTTCACTGCGTTATGAAAAGACCTTAAAAAGTCTAGGTAAAGTTGGTGGTATACAGTGAACTGGGAAGAGATGAGAAGAGAGTACAGAGTTAAGAGCTAAGAATGTGAGGAGAGCTGATTGTGGGCGGGATGTATTAACATATGCAATCAATATCGCAATGCGGTGACGAGGCCCCCCCGTGATACCTGTGAGGTGATGTGCGGGGGGTCTCCATCACCTCCCCGGCGCCTCCTCCTCCCCCCTGTAGCCGGAAGGACCTCTGGCTGCGTTGCTAGGAGGAGGAGATTATCTTCCGAGTCCAGGCCGGGGGGGGGGAGTCGGCGCCGGCGGAGGCAGCGGTCGGCGATAAGAAGCCCATAGGCTTCTATAGGGTATCACCATGCAAATATAGCGATACCCTGTGCGGCGAAAATGTGGCGGTCGGGTGTCAGTACATATGAAAATGTGATAAAAACCCAGAAAACGGGGTTTTTATCACATTTTCCCTTTAGTACATCCCGTCTGGCTCTGAAGAACAGGTGCTGTTTCAGAGCACTCAATGCAGGTTGGTACAGTAGTTAGCTGTTAGGGTGGGGTAGTGAGACAGAAGTCTTGAATGCTGGTGTGGGAGAAGAAGAAGAGAGAGGGAGTGTGGATTGAGATGATGTTGCAGAGGGAGTGGCGCTGCTAATATTGTTATTGCAGCACACCAGTGGCGTCCAAGGAGGGTGTCACCTGCCGAGAGGTGACACCAAAGTGCCAGCTTATGCTAAGTTTACCGCAGTTTGCCCCTGTACTGCTCTCGCCAGCTATGGATGGCGAGAGGTGTGCGGTACGGTCCTGCCAGCAATGGGGACCCAGCGCTGCCGTTACAGGTTCAGCAAAGCCTTAAGGGCATTGCCTGGTCTCTGCTGGGTGAAGGAGTCATGCATATGCACAGACTAGGGCCCTCATTCCGAGTCGTTCGCTCGGTATTTTTCCTCGCATCGCAATGAAAATCCGCTTAGTACGCATGCGCAATATTCGCACTGCGACTGCGCCAAGTAATTTAACAATGAAGATAGTATTTTTACTCACGGCTTTTTCATCGCTCCGGCGATCGTAATGTGATTGACAGGAAATGGGTGTTACTGGGCGGAAACACTGCGTTTTATGGGCGTGTGGTTGAAAACGCTACCGTTTCCGGAAAAAACGCAGGAGTGGCTGGAGAAACGGGGGAGTGTCTGAGCGAACGCTGGGTGTGTTTGTGACGTCAAACCAGGAACGACAAGCACTGAACTGAACGCACAGGCAGAGTAAGGTTGAAGTTACTCAGAAACTGCAAAGTAGTTTGTAATCGCAATATTGCGATTACATCGGTCGCAATTTTAAGAAGCTAAGATACACTCCCAGTAGGCGTAGGCTTAGCGTGTGTAACTCTGCTAAATTCGCCTTGCGACCGATCAACTCGGAATGAGGGCCTAGATGCCATGTATGTGTAGGACTCAGTAGCCCATTGTTAGGCGAAGGACGTCACTGAGGAGGGAGACAGCGCTGGACCTCGCCGGAGAGGTAAGTATTGCTGAATACCAGCTGCATTTTCATTTGTATCAGTGATACTAAACCAAAAAAAGCCGCTGGTGTTATATTTTTGTTAATAAATGGGGCCCTTTGCTACTTAGATAACACATACTGTACATAAAGCATTATATTATAAAACTGGCAGCTATTTTAATACATAGTTTTGTTAACCAATTACACAACAGGTCAGTTTCACTTCTCATGCTCATAAAAATTCCTGCAAGTCTTGTCTACCTTTATGATTTGCTAAATAATATGGATTTTAACAAAATAGTAACTTGTTAGCATACAATAGTACATACACCTCTCTCTATTGCAGCACACAAACAGTTAAGTGTAGTCACCTCAAGGATTTAAAGTGACAAGAACATAGCAAAGAGAACCTTGCATAAAAAAAAAAACATTTGTTTAGTGATCTAAAAGGAAGTGCAAGGAAGTGTGTGCGGCAGTGACATGCATGCTGCTGAGTGCTAGCGCGGGGGTACTCACAGTGGGGAGGCTGACCCTGCTGCTAAGCTTTAATACAGCAGCGGTGATAACTCTCATGGTGATCAGATCCAGCCACCACCGAGCCTGCAGCTTAGCTAGTGTTTCCTAGTTCAGGGTCATGCATACTCCCCCCTCCCATGTATGCAGTTGGACCCTCCTCTCCTGCACACACCCACACAAGCAGGGCAGACACTGGTCTGGCTCTTACAATAGTGACTGTGCATGCCTGTCACTAGAAACCACTATATGAGGATGTCCACAACTGCTGGCAGAGCAATGATGTTTTGTAAGAGTTTGGGGCTGTATTATACACATAATAACATTCATGAGAATTCAGTGTGACCATTATTTTTTTTATCATATTTTGACTGGTTATGATTTTATATGATTACTGTGTGTTATAAAGTACTACACTATTTTAGACTTCGTGTGTTATAAATACTCCACTGGAAATCAAATTCAATTTTGTTTACATGTAATCCTAAACAATGATAGGGTGCCTGTATGTCATAGCAGCAGTATATACACACTGAGCGATATGACGACAATATCGCTCAGTGACGTCACATGGCGGCCGTGCAGGCAGATTGCTTGGCGGCAAACACAATTGGCGAGAAAGTAAATGTCGCTCAGGAAGGGTGAAAATGAGCAACGTCGTTTACTTTCTCGCCAAGTGTGTATTAGAGATGAGCGGGTTCGGTTTCTTTGAATCCGAACCCGCACGAACTTCACTTTTTTTTTCACGGGTCCGAGCGACTCGGATCTTCCCGCCTTGCTCGGTTAACCCGAGCGCGCCCGAACGTCATCATGACGCTGTCGGATTCTCGCGAGACTCGGATTCTATATAAGGAGCCGCGCGTCGCCGCCATTTTCACACGTGCATTGAGATTGATAGGGAGAGGACGTGGCTGGCGTCCTCTCCATTTAGATTAGATTTAGAAGAGAGAGAGAGAGAGAGATTGCTGTGATACTGTAGATTAGAAGAGAGTGCAGACAGAGTTTAGTGACTGACGACCACAGTGACCAGTGACCACCAGAGACAGTGCAGTTGTTTGTTTTATTTAATATATCCGTTCTCTGCCTGAAAAAAACGATACACAGTCACACAGTGACTCAGTCTGTGTGCACTGCTCAGCCCAGTGTGCTGCACATCAATGTATTGTATATAAAGCTTATAATTGTGGGGGAGACTGGGGAGCACTGCAGGTTGTTATAGCAGGAGCCAGGAGTACATGATAAATAATATTATATTAAAATTAAACAGTGCACACTTTTGCTGCAGGAGTGCCACTGCCAGTGTGACTAGTGGTGACCAGTGCCTGACCACCAGTATATTAGTAGTATTGTATACTATCTCTTTATCAACCAGTCTATATTAGCAGCAGACACAGTACAGTGCGGTAGTTCACGGCTGTGGCTACCTCTGTGTCGGCACTCGGCAGGCAGTCCGTCCATCCATAATTGTATTATAATATATACCACCTAACCGTGGTTTTTTTTTCATTCTTTATACCGTCGTCATACTAGTTGTTACGAGTATACTACTATCTCTTTATCAACCAGTGTACAGTGCGGTAGTTCACGGCTGTGGCTACCTCTGTGTCGGCACTCGGCAGGCAGTCCGTCCAACCATAATTGTATTATATACCACCTAACCGTGTTTTTTTTTTCATTCTTTATACCGTCGTCATACTAGTTGTTACGAGTATACTTGTCACGAACCTCGGGCAGCGGCGACCGCGCTTGTCCCTGCGGGTGGCCTGGTCTGCCCGGCGCCTCTCTTCCCCTGTCAGTCTCCGGCTTCAGCGGCGGGTCGGCGCTGCTCTCCGGCGGCTTCCCGGAAGCAAGGGCGCCGCCATCACAAGCAAGGGCAAGGAGGCGGAGCAGGTCTGACGTCACCTGCCTGCTCCGCCAATCAGGCTAGGGCGGGGAATTTAAAATCAGATACCAGGCAGAGATCCGATGCCTGAGTATCTTCGTTTCTCCTGTGGAAGCTATGATCCAGAGCTCCCTCGTCCCTGCAAGCATCCTGTGCTTCCAAGCATCCTGTCCCTGCAAGCATCCTGTGCTTCCAAGCATCCTGTCCCTGCAAGCATCCTGTGCTTCCAAGCATCCTGTCCCTGCAAGCATCCTGTGCTTCCAAGCATCCTGTCCCTGCAAGCATCCTGTGCTTCCAAGCATCCTGTCCCTGCAAGCATCCTGTGCTTCCAAGCATCCTGTGCCTACAAGCAACCTGTGCTTCCAAGCATCCTGTGCCTACAAGCAACCTGTGCTTCCAAGCATCCTGTGCCTACAAGCACCTCCGTGCCTCCAGTTACCTCCGTGTCTCCAAGCACCTCGTGCCTCCAAGCACCTCCGTGCCTCCAAGCACCTCCGTGCCTCCAAGCACCTCGTGCCTCCAAGCACCTCGTGCCTCCAAGCACCTCCGCGCCTCAAGCACCTCCGTGCCTCCAGTTACCTCCGTGCCTCCAGTTACCTCCGTGCCTCCAGTTACCTCCGTGCCTCCAAGCACCTCCGTGCCTCCAAGCACCTCGTGCCTCCAAGCACCCCGTGCCTCCAAGCACCTCCGCGCCTCAAAGCACCTCCGTGCCTCCAGTTACCTCCGTGTCTCCAAGCACCTCGTGCCTCCAAGCACCTCGTCCCTCCAAACACCTCGGTGTCTCCAAACACCTCCGTGCCTCCAAGCACCTCCGTGCCTCCAAACACCTCCGTGCCTCCAAGGGTCTCCCAGCACTCCCTGTACTCCCAGTACCTCAGTGCCTTCAATACCACAGTGTCTCCAATATCTCAGTACCCCAGCCTTCATTATTTCTACAAGTCTTGTCTTACAGGAGACCTACAAGAATTCCTCTGGGCCTCCCGCCTGCCGTCTTAGTTCTGCATGAGGAAGACCTACATCCGGCCATCTCTACTACGACCCAGTGGCGGTTCCTCTTCCCGGTCATCGGAAGAAGCCCCGAGTCCACAACACTCCCAAACCAGGTCAGTGATAGTATACTCAGGCCTCATGGACTCGGGGGATCGGAACACGGACTCTAGTGCCATCCAGAACCTGGCTTCTCGAGTGCAAAGTCAGGAAGCAGCACAAGGTCAGGTGATGCAGTACCTCCAGCAGTTGTCCGGGCGTCTGGATCAGATTCAGGCGTCTCTGGCCTCAGTAATTCCGGCTCCTGTTCCAGCAGTCGCACCAGTTGCCGTTGCCAGCAATGTTCAACCATCGGCCGGTGTCACTCCACGCCTTCAGTTGCCTACTCCGTCCCGCTATAATGGGAATCCCAAAAATTGTCGTGGTTTCTTGAACCAGTGCGAGGTACATTTCGAGCTACTTGCACACAACTTTCCTACAGACCGGTCCAAGGTAGCATATATTATTTCTCTGTTGGAAGGTTCTGCTTTGGATTGGGTGTCTCCATTATGGGAACGATCTGATCCCATGGTTTCCAACTACACCAACTTCATCTCGTCCTTTCGAAGGATTTTCGACGAGCCCGGCAGAATGACCACTGCTTCTTCCGATTTGCTCCGTGTTCGGCAGGGCGCCCGTTCCGTGGGCCAGTACGTGGTTCATTTCCAGACCATTGCTTCCGAACTACGCTGGAATAATGATGCCCTGAGAGCTGCCTTCTGGAACGGTCTTTCCGACCGGCTGAAAGACGAGCTGGTTACTAGAGATCTGCCGGATCCATTAGAAGATTTGATTTCCCTTTGCGTCAAGGTGGATCTTCGGATGCAGGAGCGTGGAAGAGAACGTAACCGTTCGGATCGTTCCAGGTTCCGGAATCCTACTCCTAGGCCGGTGGCCTCACCTAGCTCAGATGAGCCCATGCAAATTAACCGCTCCCGACTGTCTCCGGAAGAACGACAGCGTCGTCGTGAGGGTAAACTCTGCCTTTACTGTGGAGCCGCAGATCATTTTCTTAAATCTTGTAAAGTCCGTCCGGGAAACGGGCAGACCTAGCTTGTTCCGGAGGAGTCAAGCTGGGAGTTACGACAAAAGCTTCTCCAACTTCGGACTGCTTGCTTCCAGTAACTCTAGTCTCCAATTCAGTCTCCAGGTCTTGTGAAGCCCTATTGGATTCCGGAGCTGCAGGGAACTTCGTTTCTTCCTTCTGTGCCCAAAGTTTGGGTTTAAAGTTACGGCCTATCGAGCGGCCAATTTCACTGACGGCTATCAACGGGACTAGAATTTCCAAAGGTCTCATAATGTGGCGCACGGGGCCAGTTAAGCTGCGGGTCGGGGCTCTACATCAGGAAGATTTGGAACTCTTGGTAATCCCAGAAATGCCCCATGATCTGGTTCTTGGAATGCCTTGGCTGAAAAGTCATAACCCCCACATCGATTGGAAGTCGTCACAAATTCTGTCCTGGAGTTCCTTTTGTCACACTAATTGTCTTACTCCTGTTTGTCCGCTCCGTGTTACCTCCAAAACGGATGAAGAGCACATTCCGGAGGCATATCAAGGGTACAAGGACGTATTTTCGGAACAAGCTGCTGACCTGTTACCACCTCACAGGCCTTGGGACTGCCCTATTGACCTTGTCCCAGGGAAGACGCCACCTCGTGGTCGCACATATCCTCTGTCTCTTCCCGAGACTCAAGCCATGTCGGAGTATATTAAGTCCAATATGCTCAAGGGATTCATTCGCCCCTCTTCCTCCCCTGCTGGTGCAGGCTTCTTTTTCGTGAAGAAAAAGGACGGGGGGTTGAGACCATGCATCGACTACCGCGGCCTAAACGACATTACTATTAAGAATAAATACCCCTTGCCACTAATCACAGAGTTATTTGATAGGGTTCGTGGTGCCCGCATTTTTTCAAAACTCGACTTGAGAGGAGCTTATAATCTTATACGCATCCGAGAGGGGGATGAATGGAAGACTGCCTTTAATACCCGAGATGGGCATTACGAATACTTGGTGATGCCGTTTGGTCTTAGTAATGCTCCCGCGGTTTTCCAGGGATTCGTCAACGAAATCTTTCGTGATATGCTGTATCAGAGCGTTGTGGTATATCTGGACGACATACTGATTTTTTCCAAGAATCTTGTCGAACACAGGACTCAAGTCAAAGAGGTGCTACACCGTTTACAAGAGAATCATCTCTACGCCAAGCTTTCCAAATGTACCTTTGAAGTAACATCTATTCCGTTCCTCGGTTATGTCATCTCGGGGACGGAGCTTCGCATGGATCCGGAAAAGTTGTCGGCCATTCGTGATTGGACTCAGCCTCTTTCCCTGAAAGCAATACAAAGGTTCCTGGGCTTTGCGAACTACTACAGGAAATTCATTAAAGGTTTCTCCACCATTGTTGCACCCATTACTGCCCTGACGAGAAAGGGTTCTAATCCTAGTTTGTGGCCTCCGGAAGCCATTGTAGCTTTTTCTCGCTTAAAGTTAGCTTTCACGACGGCTCCAGTTCTCCAACAACCAAATTTCGAGGAACCCTTCTTCTTAGAAGTTGATGCATCTTCAGTCGGGGTGGGGGCTGTCCTCTCCCAGCATTCCTCTGATAAGAAATTACATCCGTGTGGCTTCCACTCTCGTAAATTCTCTCCAGCCGAACGAAATTACTCTATTGGAGACCAGGAACTCTTGGCAATCAAATCTGCCTTGGAAGAATGGAGATATCTTCTAGAAGGGGCTAAACATGTGTTTACCATCTACACGGATCACAAGAATTTACTGTACATCAAATCCGCACAATGTTTGAATCCTCGCCAGGCGAGATGGGCACTTTTCTTTTCCCGATTCTCGTTCATTATCAAGTACCGTGCCGGGACTCTCAATATTAAAGCAGATGCGCTTTCCCGTTCACAGGTTCCCACAGACGAGGATGAACCTCCGGAGCGGGGTTTAATTCTGAATCCAGTTTCTGTCTCTGCTGCTTTAACTACTCCAGCTCCTCCTCCTGGAAGAATGTCCGTACCAGCTAGATTCCGCCCAGGAATACTACGGTGGGTCCATAACTCCAAGTTTTCCGGTCATCCCGGCGCTCAGAAGATGTACAAGTTTCTGCAAAGGTCTTACTGGTGGAACACCATGAGGAAGGATGTACAAGATTGCGTTAATTCATGTCCCCAATGTACACAACATAAATCTCCTCGTCTGCCTCCTGCAGGGTTACTTCGTCCTCTGCCTATCCCTGTGAGACCCTGGACTCACATTTCCATGGACTTCATCACTGACTTGCCCTGTTCCAAGGGTTGCAACACCGTTTGGGTTATCGTTGACCGTTTTTCGAAGATGGCACACTTTGTGCCCTTGACTGGTCTTCCGACAGCACCGAAACTGGCTCTATTGTTTATCCGAGAACATTTTCGTTTGCATGGGTTGCCACAAGAGATTGTTTCTGACCGTGGAGTACAGTTCACCGCCAGGTTTTGGAAAGCCCTTTGTTCAACTCTACACATTAAACTTAAGTTTTCGTCGGCTTATCATCCCCAAACAAATGGACAAACGGAACGAGTCAATCAAGATCTAGAGACTTTTCTTCGGTTGTATCTCTCTCCTTCACAGGACAACTGGGTGGAGTTGTTGCCTTGGGCGGAGTTTGCCCATAACCATTTGTTTCATTCTTCCACTGGGGAATCACCATTTTTCGTCAACTACGGGTTCCATCCCCGTGTTCCGGAATTTCCAAGCCTTCCGATAATAGAGGTTCCTGCTGTAGCGTCCACTCTACGACACTTTGGACAAATTTGGAGAAAGGTTCATGCTAATCTTAAGCAGGTTTCTGTTCGGTACAAGTTCTTTGCAGATAAGAAACGGCAAGCCGCACCTCAATATAAAGTTGGGGACAGGGTATGGCTGTCCACACGGAATCTCCGGTTGAAGGTGCCCACCATGAAATTCGCTCCAAGGTTCATCGGTCCTTACCCTGTGCTACAAGTCTTAAATCCTGTGGTCTGTAAACTGGGTTTGCCTGCCCATCTTCGCATACCTAACGCCTTCCATGTTTCTCTACTCCGTCCCCTCATACTGAATCGATTCCACTCAGCACTCCCAAGGCCAACGTCCGTAGTGGCAGAAGCTGGAGCGGAGTTTGAAATCAAAGCTATTCTGGACTCTCGTTATCTTCATAAAAAATTACAGTACTTGGTGGACTGGAAGGGTTATGGACCTGAGGAGAGAAGTTGGATTGGGGCTACTGAAGTAACGGCTCCTCGTCTGATTCGGATCTTCCACTCCAGACATCCGACTAAGCCCGGGAAGTGTCCAGGGGCCACTCCTGGAGGAGGGGGTACTGTCACGAACCTCGGGCAGCGGCGACCGCGCTTGTCCCTGCGGGTGGCCTGGTCTGCCCGGCGCCTCTCTTCCCCTGTCAGTCTCCGGCTTCAGCGGCGGGTCGGCGCTGCTCTCCGGCGGCTTCCCGGAAGCAAGGGCGCCGCCATCACAAGCAAGGGCAAGGAGGCGGAGCAGGTCTGACGTCACCTGCCTGCTCCGCCAATCAGGCTAGGGCGGGGAATTTAAAATCAGATACCAGGCAGAGATCCGATGCCTGAGTATCTTCGTTTCTCCTGTGGAAGCTATGATCCAGAGCTCCCTCGTCCCTGCAAGCATCCTGTGCTTCCAAGCATCCTGTCCCTGCAAGCATCCTGTGCTTCCAAGCATCCTGTCCCTGCAAGCATCCTGTGCTTCCAAGCATCCTGTCCCTGCAAGCATCCTGTGCTTCCAAGCATCCTGTCCCTGCAAGCATCCTGTGCTTCCAAGCATCCTGTCCCTGCAAGCATCCTGTGCTTCCAAGCATCCTGTGCCTACAAGCAACCTGTGCTTCCAAGCATCCTGTGCCTACAAGCAACCTGTGCTTCCAAGCATCCTGTGCCTACAAGCACCTCCGTGCCTCCAGTTACCTCCGTGTCTCCAAGCACCTCGTGCCTCCAAGCACCTCCGTGCCTCCAAGCACCTCCGTGCCTCCAAGCACCTCGTGCCTCCAAGCACCTCGTGCCTCCAAGCACCTCCGCGCCTCAAGCACCTCCGTGCCTCCAGTTACCTCCGTGCCTCCAGTTACCTCCGTGCCTCCAGTTACCTCCGTGCCTCCAAGCACCTCCGTGCCTCCAAGCACCTCGTGCCTCCAAGCACCCCGTGCCTCCAAGCACCTCCGCGCCTCAAAGCACCTCCGTGCCTCCAGTTACCTCCGTGTCTCCAAGCACCTCGTGCCTCCAAGCACCTCGTCCCTCCAAACACCTCGGTGTCTCCAAACACCTCCGTGCCTCCAAGCACCTCCGTGCCTCCAAACACCTCCGTGCCTCCAAGGGTCTCCCAGCACTCCCTGTACTCCCAGTACCTCAGTGCCTTCAATACCACAGTGTCTCCAATATCTCAGTACCCCAGCCTTCATTATTTCTACAAGTCTTGTCTTACAGGAGACCTACAAGAATTCCTCTGGGCCTCCCGCCTGCCGTCTTAGTTCTGCATGAGGAAGACCTACATCCGGCCATCTCTACTACGACCCAGTGGCGGTTCCTCTTCCCGGTCATCGGAAGAAGCCCCGAGTCCACAACACTCCCAAACCAGGTCAGTGATAATACTACTATCTCTTTATCAACCAGTGTACAGTGCGGTAGTTCACGGCTGTGGCTACCTCTGTGTCGGCACTCGGCAGGCAGTCCGTCCATCCATAATTGTATTATAATATATACCACCTAACCGTGGTTTTTTTTTCATTCTTTATACCGTCGTCATACTAGTTGTTACGAGTATACTACTATCTCTTTATCAACCAGTGTACAGTGCGGTAGTTCACGGCTGTGGCTACCTCTGTGTCGGCACTCGGCAGGCAGTCCGTCCAACCATAATTGTATTATAATATATACCACCTAACCGTGGTTTTTTTTTCATTCTTTATACCGTCGTCATACTAGTTGTTACGAGTATACTACTATCTCTTTATCAACCAGTGTACAGTGCGGTAGTTCACGGCTGTGGCTACCTCTGTGTCGGCACTCGGCAGGCAGTCCGTCCAACCATAATTGTATTATAATATATACCACCTAACCGTGGTTTTTTTTTCATTCTTTATACCGTCGTCATACTAGTTGTTACGAGTATACTACTATCTCTTTATCAACCAGTGTACAGTGCGGTAGTTCACGGCTGTGGCTACCTCTGTGTCGGCACTCGGCAGGCAGTCCGTCCATCCATAATTGTATTATATACCACCTAACCGTGGTTTTTTTATACCACCTAACCGTGGCAGTCCGTCCATAATTGTATACTAGTATCCAATCCATCCATCTCCATTGTTTACCTGAGGTGCCTTTTAGTTCTGCCTATAAAATATGGAGAACAAAAAAGTTGAGGTTCCAAAATTAGGGAAAGATCAAGATCCACTTCCACCTCGTGCTGAAGCTGCTGCCACTAGTCATGGCCGAGACGATGAAATGCCAGCAACGTCGTCTGCCAAGGCCGATGCCCAATGTCATAGTACAGAGCATGTCAAATCCAAAACACCAAATATCAGTAAAAAGCCTCTTTTTTTCTTTGCGTCATGTGCTGTTTGGGGAGGGTTTTTTGGAAGGGACATCCTGCGTGACACTGCAGTGCCACTCCTAGATGGGCCCGGTGTTTGTGTCGGCCACTAGGGTCGCTAATCTTACTCACACAGCTACCTCATTGCGCCTCTTTTTTTCTTTGCGTCATGTGCTGTTTGGGGAGGGTTTTTTGGAAGGGACATCCTGCGTGACACTGCAGTGCCACTCCTAGATGTGCCCGGTGTTTGTGTCGGCCACTAGGGTCGCTAATCTTACTCACACAGTCAGCTACCTCATTGCGCCTCTTTTTTTCTTTGCGTCATGTGCTGTTTGGGGAGGGTTTTTTGGAAGGGCCATCCTGCGTGACACTGCAGTGCCACTCCTAGATGGGCCCGGTGTTTGTGTCGGCCACTAGGGTCGCTAATCTTACTCACACAGCTACCTCATTGCGCCTCTTTTTTTCTTTGCGTCATGTGCTGTTTGGGGAGGGTTTTTTGGAAGGGACATCCTGCGTGACACTGCAGTGCCACTCCTAGATGGGCCCGGTGTTTGTGTCGGCCACTAGGGTCGCTTATCTTACTCACACAGCGACCTCGGTGCAAATTTTAGGACTAAAAATAATATTGTGAGGTGTGAGGTATTCAGAATAGACTGAAAATGAGTGTAAATTATGGTTTTTGAGGTTAATAATACTTTGGGATCAAAATGACCCCCAAATTCTATGATTTAAGCTGTTTTTTAGTGTTTTTGGAAAAAAACACCCGAATCCAAAACACACCCGAATCCGACAAAAATAATTCGGTGAGGTTTTGCCAAAACGCGTTCGAACCCAAAACACGGCCGCGGAACCGAACCCAAAACCAAAACACAAAACCCGAAAAATTTCAGGCGCTCATCTCTAGTGTGTATGCACCTTTACTTGTATAGCACTAGCATATTTTCTGTTGGGAACAAAATAGTTACAAAACAATACTGGTTAATAACAGACGTGGCAGGATGTACCTTTCATCTCATTGCCTGTGATACATCCCACCACTTATTGCATATATAGCGGCGTTTATTTATACTGTATGCATGAATAAATACGATTAAAATGCAAAGGACGGTTCATCTGAAGAAAGCTGTCCTTTGCACTGTGAGGACTTCCAAGTTTATGACTCGGGTAGGGATGGCCATCGGTGGGTTATCCATCGATTGTCACCATCGATGTACCATTGATGGATAACATCGATGGTGTAAAACTATCTATAAGGGAACCATCAATGGTTTTACCGATCGATGGTCACCCCTGCATTAATGTAACACAAACTGCGGGCCAATCAGAACCTGGGGCAGGGCTTCGCAGGTGTCAGGGGGTGGGGCTAAGCTCCATGCCCAGACAATAGAAGTGGAAAAAATACATTTGGTAGCACTAAACCATCGATGGAAACCATCTGGTTCTCCCCATCAATGGCAAAAATAATCTACATTGGCCATAAACCATCGATGATTTTCAATCATCGATGATCAATGGCCATCCCTAGACCCGGGAGTCCTACTGCGCATGTGCAAGCCGCAGGATTCTTCTCAGTGGAACTCTGCATTAAGCAGTCCATAGGCTTCAGTAGATATGGCATTGCTTATCGGGAACAAGCTCCGGAAAGTTTCACCTCGCAGGCACCCGCCGCCCACCCGCATCCCGCACTCCGGCTGCACCAAACGCTAGAGGCTATAATTGACCTCTAGTGTCTGTGCTGCGCTATGGGAGAAACGTCATGACGTCTCTCCCATAGAGAGGAGCGGGCGGCCAGAGACGGAGCAGCAGTGGCAGCAGCGGTCGGGAAGCGGGAGCTTGGCTGGTGAGTATTGTTTGTTTTGTTTTTTTGTGTGTGTGTAAGCGGCGCTACTAGGGGGCACATCGAACAGGGGGCACAACTACTCGGGCAAATCTACTGGGCGCACAACTACAGGGGGCACAACTACTGGAGGCAAATCTACTGGAGGCACAACTACAGGGGCCACAGCTACAAGGGGCATAACTACTGGGGGCACCACTACAGGAGGCATAACTGTGGCCACGCCCCTCCCCTATGAAGCCATGCCCTGTTTTACCTGCGGGGACACACACCAAAGGAAACATACGCCCTGGGCGCCACAAGTTCTAGAACCGGACCTGACAGGGACTGCAGTGTCAGTGGTTTCAAAGAGGTAAGAGGAGCCTGCTTGCAAGCTTACAGTCTTTCTCCATGGCTCTGATGCCTTAGGTGTGAAATTTCCCTAGACAATTTTATTTACACTTGCATGCACATAGTTCTAGGTGAGCGCAACATATTTAACAAAACTTAAATCACATTGTATTAAAACAGTGCACACTATGGACTAGATTAGGGGTGGGCAACATGCGGCCTGCGGGCCGGATGCGGCTCGTAAACCGATCCTACTTGGCCCGCTGTCCCCCACCAGTATGCAATGACAAGCGGCTTGACTGGCTGAGCCGCCTGTCATTGCGCTACACAGCTCCCAGACGCGGCGCCGCTGAGGAAATCCCGGTCACATCACAGGGTCTGCTGACCAGGATTTCCTCTGTGACATCATGCGCTGGGCGGCAGGGGGGTGGAGTCACAGCAGGAGCGGACAGCAGCAGCAACTCCGGGCAGTACAGCGGGCAGCGCGGATCATCTGGCAGCAGACAGCGGGCAGCGGATCATCTGGGCAGCGGATCTGCCACTGTGAAAATAAGGTAAGGGGATCTGTGCTTAACTTTAAAAGCTTCTATATGGGTCCAGGGTAGGGTGGGGAAGGGGGGTAGAGACTGCTATATAGGTCAGGGGAGGGGGGAAGGAGGGTAGAGACTGCTATATGGGTTTAGGGGAGGATAGAGACTGATATATGGGTCCAGGGGAGGGGGAGGGGGAGCTAGTAACTGTGCCCAGGGAGAGACAGGATTAGTGAATAACAGCTTTACACAGGATGCTGTTTGTTTGTTTGTTTGTTTGTTTGTTTGTTTGTTTTCAGCACTGGTTTTTTTTTTTGTTTTTTTTTTATTGCTGGATTACTGTGTTTTTTAAAAATTTGTATTTTGCCTATAAAAAAAACTACATATGCAATGTAATGTATATTGTGGTGTGTGTTTTTATAGTTATATACATAACTATGGGCCTGATTCAGACCTGATCGCTAGCAGGCGTTTTTTGCACTGCTGCGATCAGGTAGTCACCGCCTACAGGGGGAGGGAGTATTTGCTGTGCAGGTGTGCGATCGCAAGTGCAGAGAGCTGCACAAACAGAAGTTTGTGCAGTCTCTGCACAGGCCAGGACTTACTCTTCCAGTGCGACGATCGGGGCCGGATCCGACATCAGAAACCCTCCCTCCAAACGCCTGGTCCCTCCTGCATTTTTTCTGGACACTCTTCTAAAACGGTCAGTTGCCACCCACAAACGGCCTCTTCCTGTCAATCACCTTGTGATTGCCCATGCGATCGCTTTGTTCGCACCATCCGGTTGCTGCCCGGCGCTCCATACGCATGCGCAATTCAGACCCGATCAGTATTGTATATACAAGATATTGTGTTTGTGGTCCTCGAATATTCACTGGAAGTGTTAAGCGGCCCCCCCAGCTTAAATAATACCCCACCCGTGGACTAGATTCAATTACACGTGAGCTGCTCATATCTTGGCTAGTTATGGTTCACTGTTTCTGCTCACACCTCCATAGGTTGCAAGCAAAATCAGGCTATTGTGATCTAACTTGCGGAACGCTTCCGCGGATATTTTAATTTGGCTCTATATATTTTCCTGTTTTTTTTGCACTACATGGATAATTTATAATGGAGTCGATTTGTCGAAGAATTGTTTACACTGTGGAGCAGCTTAGATCAAATTCAGTTTTGGGGGCACTCTTAAAAGTCCAAGACAGGTTTATTAATGTCCATAGTACTCATAAAACATAACTTTTATTTTATATCATTAAAATATGAAAAATATAACAAACATAATATTAAGAATTACACACTGATCTAAAAACTATTGTCCATACAACACAGCTATGCCTATGTGTTGATCACCAAATAATGTAGGTCAATAAATCAATACCCTCTGTGAGTATGCCACCATATAATTTGTTGTGAACATCATAAATTGAGGCTGCACCCAGGTTTATTGTGATAAAGTATATTCCACACTGTACCTAAAAGTAGGTTAATTTTTAGGGAATTATCGTCTCAGTATACACAGAAATTTTTTATATATATTTCTCGGAAATTTTCATATATATATATATATACCACTGCTAACGGTATTTATTGGCGAGTTCTACACATTCATTGTCTAGCTCTAAATAATAATTTGACTGAAAGGAATAACAATCAAAAGGAAAAACCTGGACCCTAATTAACTAAACAATTGCAATTAAACAATATGTATCCTTATGTCAGACGGTGCAGTGATGTGAGCAAGCCCTACGGGTGAAACGCGTCATCACGGCAATCCTGCCGCAAAGACCTAACACGGCAATTCCGCCGCTAAAGACCTGTCTAACCACTGGCTCATTTAATACCCTCTGCTCCACCTGGGACCGCTCGTCTTAGATACGTACACGGTAAATATTTCGGCCAGCTCTCATCCACGATTGCGGTGCAGCGTCCCTGCAATGTCTCTTGATATCAGGGAGCTGCAACCGCACTAACGTGGACAGCAGTACGGCCACTGTTATCTTTTTTCTTACAGACAATACCTGGTCCACCCCTATACACTCGCTCACCGTCCGCTGTATTGGTCTAGAGACCTCAATTCATGACGGGAAAACGGCTGTTATGGAGTGGTCAGGTCTGCTGTAACTATTGTCTATATTCCTGCTTAACTCGAGTTTCTACTAACAAACTTCTGTGTTAGTTCAAAAGCTTGGTACCTAGATTCGATACAATTACTATAACAAAAACTGCAACAATATTGTAAGCTATAATCTAGCTATAATATGATGTGATTTTACCATAATTGGTTCAAACAGCTTAAATAATTTATTGAGATTTAACAGTTCTCCTTAGTGATTGATGAAGAGTTTAGATTTGTGTACCAAAGGTTTTTTTCCTGTGCTGCAATGTTATGATAAGAAGTGTTCATGCTGAGTATGCTAATCAGTAGACCTAATTAATATCACACACTAATCAGCAATTACTGTGATCTAATACTCTTTCGGCTAACACTCATTCCTGAATTATGACATAGTGGTCTGCAATGTCTTTTGATATCAGGACACTGTGAACATCCTAACGGGAAAAGAAGTACGGCTTCTATCTTTCTTCAAATCAGCTAGGAACTCTGACCGCTGCTCTCTCATCTGCCGGCCGCTGTGTCGACAATCTTGTCCTAACTCATGACGGATAGACAGCAGAAGTAATTGGTTATGAGTTGCTGATCTTTCATCTTAATCCTTATTCATTGTTCTTACGGAAAAGGAATTACATAAGGATACATATTGTTTAATTGCAATTGTTTAGTTAATTAGGGTCCAGGTTTTTCCTTTTGATTGTTATTCCTTTCAGTCAAATTATTATTTAGAGCTAGACAATGAATGTGTAGAACTCGCCAATAAATACCGTTAGCAGTGGTATATATATATATATATGAAAATTTCCGAGAAATATATATAAAAAATTTCTGTGTATACTGAGACGATAATTCCCTAAAAATTAACCTACTTTTAGGTACAGTGTGGAATATACTTTATCACAATAAACCTGGGTGCAGCCTCAATTTATGATGTTCACAACAAATTATATGGTGGCATACTCACAGAGGGTATTGATTTATTGACCTACATTATTTGGTGATCAACACATAGGCATAGCTGTGTTGTATGGACAATAGTTTTTAGATCAGTGTGTAATTCTTAATATTATGTTTGTTATATTTTTCATATTTTAATGATATAAAATAAAAGTTATGTTTTATGAGTACTATGGACATTAATAAACCTGTCTTGGACTTTTAAGAGTGCCCCCAAAATAGAGTCTTCTTTCCTTCTGTTTCCATTTTGACTTTCTGACTCTGGGGAGCAACACCAACCTCTGCTTGTGACGGATTTCCACAGCAAATATAGGTAATTGGTTTATAGACCCTTCTTATATACTTTTCGACTATATCTATAAGAAGAAAGGGCTTTTTTCTTGTTGCGGATCCTCACAACTGTCTGTTTCATCAAATTCAGTTTGTAAAGTCAAAATTATTATTGCTAGAAACTCAGGGCCTGATTCAGAGAAGTACGCTAATGCAGCTGCAAGTGCGAAGTTGGGTATTTAAGATGTGTAGCAGATGGGTGTTGATATTACATAATTAGAATGAAATATGAATCTTAATAGTGTTGTCTGATAAATCTATAAAAAAACCACTGGGTAGTTAAGATAAACACATGTACAGAAAGTGTGCATATCGCCGTTTTACCTGTGTGTATATCAGAATGGTTGTGTCTGTCCTTGTTAAGCTAGCTACACACTATACAATTATTGGGCCAATTTGCCAATAAGGTGTCCAAGTACGGTCAGAAATGCTCATCTTCAATTATTCGATCAGTCAGTCTTGACAAAAGATCCATAAGTTCCCGATATTGAGGGTAATTCAGACTGGATCACCGCAGTCTGAATCTTTTTGTAGAGTGTTCACGCGCATCGGTCGCACTGAGCGTGCACACCCCTGGAGCCCTCTGAGATGCTATCAGCATCTCTGGGCTGCGATCGCCTCTGCCTGATTTACAGGCAGATGCGGTCGCGGGGCTGGAGGGGGCGTGCCAATGGCTTTAGAAAGCCGTTGGCGGTAGTGCAGTCCGGACACGCCTCCATTGTTGCGGGGGCGGGCCGCGGCAGCTGCGTGACGTCACACGCAGCCTCTTCGACCCAGGATGCGTCGAGAAGCTCCCTGCCAGCGCGCAGCAGCTGCACTGGTAGGGAGCTACTCATCAGGTACCGCCTTGCAATGCTTTTGTACCTGTGCGGGGGAGGGCAGAACCAGACATGCGGGGAGGACTAGCCCTGTGCTGGGCATCCCCATGCATGTCTGTGAAAGTGATCATAGATGTGCTAAATATAGCACATCTACAATCAACTCTGAATTACCCCCATGTCTGGGCATTCTCAATAATCTGCCCGTATTTCCTACGTTGTATCCTGCTTACCTCATACTCCTTACGGGCAGACATATACAAATGCAGTGTGGTGTGGCAGAAAACAATTGCTTAGTTTGTGCTGCTGATATCAGGCCTTTCCACTTGTCGGGGCAACCAGAGAATCGTATAGTGTGTAGGTAACTTTAGTGTACAGGAGTTTTCTTTTATACTTAAAAAAAGTAATACCGCACATATTCGTTAAAAACAAAAATAATAACATTTCTTTTTATTTTGAGTAGAATGTGTGATTTAACATTTCCTATTAGACCCAGCAATGTGTATTTATATCTTTAAGTATATTTATGTGTGTTTATAAGAACAATATATACAATTTTCTATGTGAAGTAAACAAAACATTTTACTTAAACTAGCTAAGAGTCATTAATTATTCAGACACAAAATAACATTGAGATCACGAGAAATGAATCAGTAATTAGTTTCCATGAGAAGCATCCAGCATCGCTAGCATCACTACGCTTAAGCTCTTTGACATTGCATATAAATATATTTTTTCCATGAGGGATGATTGGCATAAATTCCGTTTTTTTTCCATAAGAGAAAATCCATTTAATCTGACTTTTGTGACCCCTCACATGATTTTAGAGAAAAATTGTAAATGTCTAAAGATGCATTATTATTATTATTATCCTTTATTTATATGGCGCCACAAGGGTTCCACAGCACCCAATTACAGAGTATGCACATAATCAAAACAGGAAAACAGTGACTTACAGTTGAAGACAATATAGGTCAAGTACAGCATAACTGCTCGTGAGAGCTTACATTGTAAAGGGGAGGGGCAGACAGACAGGGGTGACACAGATGGGGTAGACCTAGCATGGGACAGAGGGTTAGGATGAGATTTGGCTGGGTTTGGTAAAGAAGTGGTGCTTAAGAGCCCGTGTGAAGTTCTGTAGAGAGGTGGAGAGTCTGAGGGGGAGAGGTAGAGAATTCTAGAGTAAGGGAGCAGCACGTGAAAAATCATGGAGATAGGAGTGGGAGAAAGTAATCAGAAGACAGGAGAGTCAGCGTGCATTAGCAGAGCGAAGAGGATGGGTGGGAGAGTAACGGGAGATAAGGTCCGAGATGTAAATGGGAGAGGAGTGGGTGAGTGCTTTGTAAGTGAATGTGAGAAGTTTGAAATGGATTCTGAAAGGGAAGGGAAGCCAGTGAAGGGCTTGTAGGAGAGGGGAACTGGACATAGTGCGTTTGGTGAGGAAGATGAGCCAGGCTGCAGCATTGAGGATAGATTGGAGTGGAGAGAGGTAATTGTCAGGGAGGCCAGTTAGGAGGAGACTACAGTAGTCCAACCTGGAAATAATCAGTGAGTGGATAATGATCTTGGTGGCATCCTGGGTGAGAATGGGTCTGATCCAGTAAATGTTTTTTAGATGAAAATGACAGGTTTGTGAGAGGTGCTGAATGCGTGGTTTGAAGGAGAGGGAGGAGTCAAGTATTATGCCAAGGCAGCCTACTTGGGGGCTAGAGGAGATAGTTGTGCCATCAATGGATAATGAGATTGTGGGAGGTGAGGTTGTGCGGGAGGGTGGAAAGATGATCAGCTCAGTCTTGGACATATTGATTTTAAGACATCCAGGAAGAGATAGCAGAGAGACAGTTGGAGGTACAAGTGAAGAGAGCCGGGGAGAGATCAGGGGGGGGGGGGGGGGAAGGTAGATTTCAGTGTTCTCAGCATAAAGGTGATATTGGAAGTTAAAAGAACTAATGAGTTCAGCTAAAGAAGACGTATAGAGAGAGAAAAGGAGAGGACGAAGAACAGAACCTTGGGGGACACCAACAGTTAGTGGAAGTAGGGGGGAGGTAGTGTCATGAGAGGAGACAGAGAAGGAACGATCAGAGAGGTAGGAGGACAGCCAGGAAAGGGCAGTATCACGCAGACCAAGAGAGTGAAGGATTTGCAGTAGGAGAGGGTGGTCCACAGTGTCAAAAGCAGCAGAATAAGCAGAGAGTAGTGGCCCTTAGATTTGGCTGCATGGGGGTCATTGCAGACTTTTGTGAGGAAACCAGACTGGAATGGGTCAAGCAGTGAGTGGGAGGAAAGAAAGGCAGTGAGGCGGTTATAGACAACACTGTAAACGTCGGTTTACATACAGGACTAAAAGCAACACTGTAAAAAGACATTTAATACACTTTAAATGGAGCCGCTGCGGCCGCTGTACTCAATCCTTAGCCTACGTACTTTTTACACCATTAGCGTACAGAGCCCCGTACCGTGTACGTACTTTGCGTACTAACGCCGCGCTGGCCGTACAAAGTACACTCAGTGCGTACACACCCAAAGATGCTCCGTGAACACTTAGCAGCTACACATGTGACTATAATACACTTATAACCTTAGCAGGGAAAGGAGACACGACACCAGATTGTATTTAAAATGCCGGGTTCCGACACACCAACATATTATTACTGAAAGGGGTTACAATAACAATACAATACAATAGAATAATGGCTACAGTCAATGGTACATACGTTTTAGTTTTGCCTGCGCTTGCCAGTCTGGTCCTCAGTCATCAAGGTAGATGACCTTCAGAGTCTGTGTGTGACCGGGCATGCAGCTGGCTCTTTTATACAATAGTCCAAAACCGAACACAATGGATACTGCAATCTCTTTGTCCATTGGACACAGGGATGGTCATTTACAGTACAGGAGAGGTCATAGGTTGGTTTGAATAGGTGGGTGATGTCTGTTCTAGGTGCACTTGCAGGTGGTCTCCTCTGGGTTCCCGCCGCATACCAAATGTACAGTTAATATTTATATTCTGCTCCTGCGCATAACTATTCGCAGGAGCGTGCGATGTTTTGCAAACCAATACCGGAATATTTCCCTTAATATACCCTACAGCTGGATATCAAACACCACTTTATAACCTAGTTCTGTCCCCTCCTATCCTGTAAAGGTGAATCCCTTTGTTCTGATACCATTTAAACTATTGTAACTTGCTGGTGTGGTGCAGGGAGACTATGTGTACATTATGCACTATTTGGATTAAATATGTAATATATTTTTATGGCTTT
Organism: Pseudophryne corroboree; assembly: GCF_028390025.1. Classification (NCBI taxonomy): domain Eukaryota; kingdom Metazoa; phylum Chordata; class Amphibia; order Anura; family Myobatrachidae; genus Pseudophryne; species Pseudophryne corroboree. Next base: position 594,669,689 of record NC_086444.1, read on the forward strand.
TCCATGCGATCACAAACTCTACCGTAATTACCCATACCACGCGCTAATACGCAGGACCGCGGGAGCGACCATACGCAAATTGCAAATATGTGCACGCACGGCAGAACAAGTACGCGCACGGAGGCCATCTGTGTGTAGTTTGTACGTGATGTGTGTACTGCAATATTTTTCGACTTCAACAGTCCACCCTTTGGCAGTCACCAATAACTGCCACTAACTAATCAATAAACAGAAAAATATCTATACAATATATACAGAAGCTTGGATGATCGGAGGAGAGTTGTAGGTGGGAAATGTATAACCAAGTGGGATAGTAAAAAGCATGTATGTATGAATACATGTCTGAGGGGCATGTATCATCGTGCCGTATATGTTCTAAATAAGCTTAGAGGTATTGCGAAGTATACATTAAATCTTTCTCATCCCGTATTAAGGGTCTGTAAATGGGCCAACAAACACTACCGAGCTCTTTTCGGCTTCTTGTTCCAACAAATGGGGTGCACATTTAGTTGATGATACATGGAGGGGGAACATATGTGAGTGCTAGTATATGTGGCTATCACCTGTCGACTATGTATGCCATTAACTGGAGGTTGCAGAGATGAAGATAAGACACATATATAAAAATACATTCACATAAACATTTTGGGTAGGGCTGACGTCTTTTCCGGTTGGATGTATCTGTGCAGAGGGGGAGACAAAGAAAAACGGGTGAAAGAAACAGGCCATGAAATTCATTTGCAATCCTTATCATAACGCTGTCTCTATGGATGGATCATAAATTAAATCTGCTGCTGTAACAGCGCCCTCACTCCTTAGACTCATCAAATTTGTGCCGTGCTTGTGCCGCGTTAGAATTTGAACACACCTAAATATCAAACCAATAATTATGATGACTCCCAGGATACAAATAAGAAACTTCCCCACACTCATAATGACATTTTGAGCCAACTCTCCTAAACCTGAGAACCATTTGCGTGGGTTCAACCATGAGACCCAGCCGGTCAGTTCATTGCTCACAGTCGCTAAGGTAAGGCTGTGCTTCCTCCTGAAATCCCACTTCAACTGCAAGATCTCGTCCATCTTCTCATCGATGATCTCCGTGGGGTCGTCAGTGCTGTTCGTAATATACGTACAGCACTTCACACCATATTGAGTTGCCAGAGTAACACAGTGCCCACCTGTCACGGTTGTAACATAATTAAGGACCATCCTGTGCTGGATCAGTTCCTTCTTGTAGGCTTGTAACTCCCTTCCTGTATACCTGAAGGTGTCATCATACATCTCAGTGATATTATCTATCAAGTTCGCTAGCGCATGGATATACCTATAATTTATAGTTCCTCTGGCAGTACGGTGATGTCTAATGCGAGAAGGAACTGAATCCCGGTGGATTTGTGGATCAAATCAGAGGCTGCGTGCTCCATGACTACCAGAGCGCTTACTGATACCAGCCTTTACTCGAGTGATGTGCTGCTCCCGAGATCCTACAAATTCGTACTCGCCATCAGAACCCATTCCAGATCCCTTCTCGACCTCTCTGGGACCCTCACCAAAACAAATTATCCTGATCGAAAACAGAATTACTAGTAGAACCCGAAACGCAGTCTCTTGTGATAGATCCATTTTGTTAGGGGAAAGAAGGAAAATAAGAAAAGGAAGAAAAATGCAGGGGGGGGGGGGGTGAAAAAAGAAAATGGTGCGACAACCGTCCTAGATCTTGTTACTCTCCGTGCTCAGATGCCTTTCAACAGTCCTGCCTCTCAACTTTCCCGGAACAAACACTCCAGTGATACGAGGTTCTCCACACCCTGCTCTTTGTCACGAGTTCTCTCCCGGTCAGCGACCTTCTTGCAGTGAAACGAGTAGACCCAAGTCTCTGTTTCGGCGACCTTTAGTGCTGTCATGCTGGTTAACAAGACTTGGTATGGTCCTTCCCACCTGTCTATGAGGCAACATGAGCGTAAGAAATTTCGAATCATCATATAATCCCCAGGCTCAATGTCATGACAATTACTGTTCGGTAGGTCAGGAATCACCAGCTTTAGATTTCTTTGTTTATTTCTCAGCTGCTGGCTCATCCCAACCAAATATTTCACAGTCACTTCATTATTGCCTTTCAAATCATCCTGGGGGTCTATCATTACATGAGGTTGTCAACCAAAAAGAATTTCAAAGGGTGATAAGTTAAGTGGAGACCTGGGAGTGGTTCTGATGCTGTACAACACTAGTGGCAAAGCTTCTGGCCACAGCAATCTAGTTTCAGCCATTACTTTGCTCAGCTTGTTCTTAATAGTGCTGTTCGCTCTCTCTACCTTTGCACTCGCCTGTGGCCGGTACGGAGTATGCAGCTTGCTATTAATTCCCATCAGTTTGCACATGACCTGAAAGATTTCACCTGTGAAATGGGTACCCCTATCACTTTCAATCATTCTAGGGATACCATATCTACAAACAAATTCCTGCACAATTTTCTTTGCAGTGAACGTAGCAGTATTTGTGGCAGCAGGGAACGCTTCTACCCAGTTGGAAAATACATCAATACAAACTCCTACAGGGTGGTAACTGTATGAAATCAATTTGTATTACCTGAAAAGGTCCGTCTGTCGGAGGGATATGGGATGGTTCTGTTGGTATTGTCTTACCAATGTTCTTCCTCAAGCAAGTAAAACATGTCATTGCTCTCTTACCTGCATGAGAAGAGAATCCTGGCGCACACCAGTAGGCTCTTACCAGCTTGCACATACCCTCTTTGCCCAGATGAGTCAGACCGTGTGCCGCCTTAGCTAGACTTGGAAGTTATGCTCTGGGGGCCACCGGCTTACCGTGTCCACCTGTCCAAAGTCCTGAGGACTCCTGGCCATACCCCTTTGACCTCTATACTGCCTTTTCCTGTAGGGAACACAAATTTTGCATTTTAATTTACTATCGTGTGTTATCAGTTGTGTGAAGTAAACCGTCTCTGGATGAGAGAAGAGAGGTGAAAAATAGTAAATAAAAGGAAAATATCAGGTTTGGCATTCACCAACAGGCTGTCACACCATCATGCATATCGGTGTCTGTACACAGTCACCCTTCACCAGTATTCTCATTCTCCACCCTTTGTGCATGACCAGGCACACTGCATTAAGGCTGGTGTCCTTATGCTGGTGAGATATACTGGATTTGGGCAGAACTCTGAAGGACCGAGTAGGCGTGTGGCGTTTGAACTGTAATCGGGTCCATGTATTGTACCCTCCTGTCGGTGAATGTAAGAGATGAGGAGGAAACTTTGAAGAAAAATCACATAGAGGTTAGTAACAGATAAGTTTGTAGAGGCAAAGAGGATTTTATAAAATTTGACAACTGGATTGGGGAATGATTTTTCTACTAGGTCTGCTCCCCTTAAAAAAATTTCTATGTATGTCCTTCCTTTTTACAAATGTAACATATTCTCAGTCTTTTCTTACCACCAGGGTTTTGGGGTTTCGGCTGATGAGGCTTTGCTGCAAGAGCTTGTAGACTTACTGTCATCAGCTTCCCCTCCTGTTGTTCTCTGCGCCTAACAATATTCTTGTGGTGTTCAATTGCGCACTCTCTAAGACAAGCTACTGTGACCCCTCTCCAATTTGGCAAAGATGTTTGTACTGTCTTATTGAGCCCGTCCATTAGCACAGAGACAGCCACTTCCCTGTAATTCGCATTGTTCCTATATCCGATACCTCAATGTATCTCTCCATTATTTGCAGAGCCTGATGGAAATATTCAGATGCCATTTCATTTTCTCTCTGTTTTATGGAGAAAATTCTTCTCCACTTAACAGTAGTGGGGAAATACAACTCTAGTTGCCTGTTAATTCGTTCCACATTCTCCTGATTGTTTCTGTCAGTCATAGGACAATCCGACTGTAATCTACAATCAGTGATACATTTTTGGGTGTCAATATTAGGGGGTAGGCACGCTTTCAAAAATATCCGCCAATCTTTGTTAGCTGGTTCATGAGCATTACCCAGATCTCTGATAAACCTCTGACATCTGGCTAAATGCTTCTGGGGATCGGGGAATTCTGAAATGATTGACCGCAGCTCAGCTCTGGCCCACGGGCAATACATTGCATTATTCCTGGTGAGGATTTCTCCCTGACTATCGGTTGCCCAATTGGGAGTTACTATTTCCAAGACAGGATGTAATCCTACCATTCCGTTCCTAGTCTGTTTACTGTAAGGTGTTGTCTCTGTGCAATGACCCGTCTCACACTTACCGGTAGCTGTGACCTCACCAGTTCTTTCAGTGGGGAATACTGTTACTGCTCTTACTGGTTGGATAGGCCCCACCTGAGTTTCCTGCAAGGTGACTGCCTGAATGAGAGCTGCAATTTGGCTGGGTCCTTCATCTTCCTGTGACCTATAACCTTGGAGAGACTTCAAAACAGGATACAACTTGCAAAAATTAGAGTTATACATTTCACTTGCATTCTACTATCATTTACAGCTATACCATTGACTGTAGCCATCTCTTCCCTCTCGACCTGTGTCGATGATGGTGTGTCCGTGCCCTCATTCCTGCTAGGTTTGGAACTTGCTTTGCGAGTTTGTTCCCTTTGCACCTCCCCCTCTTGTTGCCACAGGTTTAAACACTCGTTATGTCTTATCCTTTGTTTTCTGGATTTAATCAGACATATTTTACTACCTACATTCTGCAGTACCTCTGGTTCAAAGCTGCCCACCCTAAGGAATGATACCCTATCTTTGTCAGTCATACGTACCCATTCGTCACAATAAACTTCAGCGTGTGGACCATATTTCTCACACATTATAAACCTCGCGGACCCCTTGGGCCGCGACTCTTCTGCCTGAACCCTGGCTACCATACGTCTCTTAGTTGAGCAACTGGCTCCCATAATTGTGGGCCTTTCCCCACAAACACCAAAATACTCAATATAAGCAGACGGTCAAAAGTTCTCAGAGCGCTCTTCACCCACTCCCGCCCATGTTGGCCGGTACTGCGATACACTGTTTATAGCGAAGGCGATGTACCCAACTTAGGGCCCCTAATTGACCTATATTTACTGGAATTTTTTAGGAGTGACTTACCTTTTCCAGTAAATATCTGTCATTAGAGATTTTCCTGAGAGAGACCAGCGAAAACTCCCTTTATGCACTTATACACAAATCACGCTTGCGCATGCTCTATACAGCGATAATGATACTGTGATTTGACGCAAAAACTCGTAAAGGGGTATCAAGTTGCGATATGTATCGCACCCATAAACATGCGGTCCAATTGCACAGCGTATAGGTACTTGTTACCTATCCGCCCTACGACCACTGGAATCGAATCACAAGCTGCGAAACCTCAGCCGGAGCGTATCAAAAAAACTATATGGGTCACAATCACAATTCCCTACCATCAGACATACTTGCGTATTCCAATCTATAATAACGTGAGTCAGCCTCCTCACACCGCCAAGCCTCCACTCACTTGGTGTACCAAATGACGGGATCCCGAATTCCCCGGGGTTCAATACGTTCACTCCTACTTTCACTCACTCGAATACGCTTTGTTTTTCTGTACAGAAAATTTTCACTCGTTCTGATTGGCAGCTTTACCCCCAGAGGCAATACAGTTTAAACAAAAGTTTTCTACTAATCTGCTTTTGAAACCGGATAGTTATGTGCTATAAATGTGAGCAATGTTAACTATAATCACTCACAAACACAATCCCCGCTTGTTCTGTGTAACCCTTTACGACAGGGCCAGACCTGCATGTTGTGCTTTATATTTACTTCCTTAAATACTTTTATTTCAAATTTAACTATATAGCAACAAATGTATCCGATTTCACACAGATCTAAACAAATCTAGCAATCTAAATCTTGCGGCAACAATGTGAGAGAGTATGCAAAGTATCGGTGCCCTTTGTGTACGCTTTTGGCGCCAAAAAAATTCAGATTTTTAAATAGCTTTTATCCTGTTTTATGGGTTCTATCAGCACCTCTGCAGACCAGACACAATCTAACAGCACACAAATAGAGTTTTCAGAACATCCACCGACCAGAGGAAAAGGTTACGTAAGATAACTTTCCACCCTTTGCTGATAGATTAAGTCTGCTATGACCTGTTAGGCTGTGAGCATGTGAAAACCGGATCGAGCCCCCAATTGTAAACGTCGGTTTACATACAGGACTAAAAGCAACACTTTAAAAATACATTTAATACACTTTAAATGGAGCCGCTGCAGCCGCTGAACTCAATCCTTAGCCTACGTACTTTTGACACCATTAGCGTACAGAGCCCCGTACCGTGTACGTACTTTGCGTACTAGCGCCGCGCTGGCCGCACAAAGTACACTCAGTGCGTACACACCCAAAGATACTCCGTGAACACTTAGCAGCTACACATGTGACTATAATACACTTATAACCTTAGCAGGGAAAGGAGACACGACACCAGATTGTATTTAAAATGCCAGGTTCCGACACACCAACATATAATTACTGAAAGGGGGTTACAATAACAATACAATACAATACAATAGAATAATGGCTACAGTCAGTGGTACATACGTTTTAGTTTCACCTGCGCTTCCCAGTCTGGTCCTCAGTCATCAAGAACAGGTGGCTCTTTTATACAATAGTCCAAAACCTAACACAATGGATACTGTAATCTTTGTCCATTGGACACAGGGATGGTCATTTACAGTACAGGAGAGGTCATAGGTCGGTTTGAATAGGTGGGCGATGTCTGTTCCAGGTGCACTTGCAGGTGGTCTCCTCTGGGTTCCTGCCGCATACCAAATGTACAGTAAATACAGTTAATATTTATATTCTGCTCCTGCGCATAACTATTCGCAGGAGCGTGCGATCTTCTGCAAACCAATACCGGAATATTTCCCTTAATATACCCTACAGCTGGATACCAAACACCACCTTATAACCTAGTTTTGTCCCCTCCTATCCTGTAAAGGTGAATCCCTTTCTTCTGATACCATTTAAACTATTGTAACCTGCTGGTGTGGAGCAGGGAGACTATGTGCACATTGTGCACTATTTGGATTAAATATGTAATATGTGTTTATGGCTTTTCCATGCGATCACAAACTTTACCGTAATTACCCATACCACGCGCTAATACGCAGGACCGCGGGAGCGAACATACGCAAATTGCGAATATGTGCACGCACGGCAGAACAAGTACGCACACGGAGGCCATCTGTGTGTAGTTTGTACGTGATGTGTGTACTGCAATATTTTTCGACTTCGACAATACGCTCAAGGAGTTTGGAGGCAAAAGGGAGGAGAGAGATGGATCGATAGTTAGAGAGAGTGTTTGGATCAAGGGTAGGTTTCTTAAGAATAGGGGAGACAAGAGCATGTTTGAAGGCAGAGGGGACAGTGTCTGATGAGAGGGAGAGATTGAGAAGGTGGGCAAGATGGGAACAGGCAGAAGGAAAGAGGTAGCGGATGAGGTGGGAGGAGACAGGGTCAAGTGGGGAGGTTTTGGTGGGGGTGGAATGGATGAGGGCTATGACTTCCTCACCAGATACAGTACATGGTAAAAAGATGTCAGAGTTGGTGAGAGGGAAGGGGAGGGGTGGCAAGGAATGGGTGGTGGCTGGGTGCTGGTCTGGTGGGATGTGATGTCCTGACGTATGGAGTCAATCCTGGATGTAAAGCAAAGTCAAGAGCAGACAATGAGGATGGGAGAGGAGGTGGTAGTGAGCAGAGGAGGGAGTTCGCTATCAATAATATTATTACCCTAGAAAACAGCACTCACTGGGCAACTTTAAATTCTCCATATTCACACTAATAATACAAATAAATGGAATGGGAAAAGAGACACAGGAATAAATAAGAAATATGAATGACCAAATGACAACCTGAAGAATGTTCCATATTAATACTCTATCAGTGCTAAACCTACTGAGGCTGATGCAGAGTTTGTTGCAATTGTACCCCCAATCGCAGGTATAAAATCTGTATAATAAATGCCATAACTGCAGACGTGCAAAGTTGCAACTATTGCAGGCTACATGCAGTGAGAGTTATTTCAGGCGATGCAACCGCTATTTCCCGGTTGATGGCATCAGTGCGCATGCGCAGGTCCCGTCCTGCGTGTGTGGCACTGGCTGTGAACGACTCTGCCTGACAGGTAGAGGCATTCGCAGGGTTGGCGACGACCTTGCTGAGGGACCTTACCCTGCAATGGATGACCCCCAGCATGCGTAAGAATTCTGTGTATGTACCTTTATATAAGAAAAACATTTGTTTTTGCGAAAACACACACACACAAAAACTGGATGAAAAATATGATTTTCACAAACATAGATGCATTTCTGTGCTGATCTTCATGTGTTCAAAATGGGACAAATACCCTTAAAAGTTAGTCCACTGGTTAGTCCAATGGTTCTCTGCCATCGATGGCTAAATGGAACTAAGTAGTTCCCGCCCCCTCCAGGCACGGAGCTAAGCCCATGTGGCGGCTGCCTCTAAGCCACGCCTCCAATTTTGCTGGCCCTCGGCCCGGACAGCAACTGTCAGCAGTGGTCATCAAGTGGTCCAAACCATCGGTGGTTCACCATCAATGGCAGCACCGATGGCCACCCCGATAACAATCCCTAGCGGCAGCACAGCAGGTTGAGGCTCAGTGATAGCCCTGTGATAATGCTGAAATATCCTTAGGAAAGAAAGCTATACCTTAAACACACTTTACCATGGAGCCACTGCGGCCGCTGTACTTAATACACACTCTACGTACTTTGTACTCTATTAGCGTACAAAGTCCCGTGCTGTGTACGGACTTAGCGTACAAACGCCGCGCTGACGGTACAAAGTACTCACAGCGCGTACACACCCAGAGATACACTTTAAACCTTTTACAGCAATGCAATGCAATGATAATACACTTAAAACCTTAGCAGGGCAATGAAGACACGACACCAGATTGTAATTAAACCACTGGGTTCCGACACCACAGGGTATTATTGCTAAAAGGGGGGTTACAATACAAACAATACAATATAATATTACATAGTAAATGGCTACATTCAATGGTACCTACGCGAGTAGATTCGCTTGCGCTTCCCGGCCCGGTCCTCGGTCATCTGATAGATAACTTTGTGAGTCTTGTGTCAGACCAGGCCTGCAGCAGCTCTCTTTATACAATTCTTCCAAAAAGCAATACAATAGATACTGTAATCTCTTTGTCCATTGGACACAGGAATGCACATTTACAGTACAGGAGAGATCATAGGTCGGTTTGAATAGGTAGGCGATGTCTTTCCCAACTGCTCTTGTGGGTGGTCTCCTCTGGATTCCGGCCGCATACATAATGTACAGTAAATACAGTTTATATCTATATTCTGCTCCTGCACATAACTATCCGCAGGAACATGCAATCTTTCTCAAACCAACACCGGAATGTTACCCTTAAAATACCCTTCAGCTCAATACCAACCACCACCTTATGACCTTGTTCTGTCCCCTCCTATTCTGTAAAGGTGAATCCCTTTGTTCTGGTACCATTTAAACTGTTGTTACTTTCTGATGTGGTGCAGGGATACTATGTGTACATTGTGCACTATTTGGATTAAATATGTAATGTGTTTTGATAGCCTTCCGTGCGTTCACAAACTCTACCGTAAATACTCATACCACGCGCTAATGCGCAGGACCGCGGGAGCGACCATATGCAAATTGCGGATATGCGCACGCATGACAGAACAAGTGCACGCAGGGAGGCCATCTGTGTGTAGTTTGCACTGCAATATTTTCAGACTTCGACAGTCCACCCTTTGGCAGTCACCAATAACTGCCACTATCTAATCACTAAACAGAAAAATATCTATACAATAAATACAGAAGCTTTGATGATCGGAGAGAGTTGTAGGTGGGAAATGTATGACCTAGTGGGATAGTAAAAAGCATGTATGTATGAATCCATGTCTGAGGGGCATGTATCATCGTGCCGTATATGTTCTAAATAAGCTTCGAGGTATTGCGAAGTATACATTAAATCCTTCTCATCCCGTACTAAGGGTCTGTAAATGGGCCAACAAACACTACCGAGCTCTTGTCGGATTGTTCCAACAAATGGGGTGCACATTTAGTTGATGATACACGGAGGGGAGACATATGTGAGTGCTAGTATATGTGGATATCACCTGTCGACTATGTGTGCTATTAATTGGAGGTTGCAGAGATGAAGATAAGACACATATCTAAAATACATTCACATAAGCATTTTTGGGTAGGGCTGATGTCTTTTCCGGATGGATGTATCTGGGCAGAGGGGGAAACAAAAGAAAAACGGGTGAAAGAAACAGGCCATGAAATTCATTTGCAATCCTTATCATAACTGTCTCTATGGATGGGTCATAAATTAAATCTGCTGCTATAACAGCGCCCTCGCTCCTTAGACTCATCAACTTTGTGCCGTGCTTGCGCCGCGTCAGAATTCGAACACACCTAAATATCGAACCAATAATTATGACGACTCCCAGGATACAAAGGAGAAACTTCCCTACACTCATAATAACATTTTGAGCCCACTCTCCTAAACCTGAGAACCAATTTCGTGGGTTTAACCATGAGACCCAGCCGGTCAGTTCATTACTCACAGTCGCCAAGGTAAGGTTGTGTTTCCTCCTGAACTCCCACTTCAACTGCAAGATATTGTCCATCCTTTGATCGATAATCTCCGTTGGGTCATCAGTACTGTTCGTAATATACGTACAGCACTTCACCCCATTTTGAGTTGCCAGAGTAACACAGTACCCACCTGTCACGGCTGTGATATCATTTAGGACCATCCTGTGCTGAATCAGTTTCTTCTTGTAAGCTTGTAACTCCCTTCCCGTATACCTGAAGGTGTCGTCATACATCTCAGTGATATTATCTATCAAGTTCGCTAGCGCATGGATATACCTAGAATTTATAATTCCTCTGGCAGTACGGGTGATGTCTAATGTGAGAAGGAATTGAATCCCGGTGGATTCGTGGATCAAATCAGAGGCTGCGTGCTCTGTCCTATCTATGAGGTGTCTCTTGATAATGTGTTCATAGTGAGTATGAGTATAAGGAGCCTGAGCACTGCGGTGAACGTCTTTCATCCTATCATGGGTTATGGTCATGACCTCTGGCAGTACTCTCCCAATATAACACAATCCCTCTGAGCTCGGGGCAAGCCACTTGTACGCCTTCCTCCCACATATGAAATAGGCATCATCTGGGAGAACATAGGGGACAAAATATAACATCACCATATTACAAACTTTCCAAGTGAGGAAACCAATCCCTAGTTCTCCCATCTGCTCAGTACAAGTATCGGGCTGGATGATATGAGCACAGTACCCTGGCAATACTTTTCCAACCCACATGGTATTGCTTCCACGAGTATACCTATACCGGAAATACCTCCCACTGTTGGCTATTTGGCGTACAAGTTCAGAGTCTATGGGTATCTTATCAGCTCTGTGTGAAAAGGTCATTGTCTGGTTATTCCAAGTCACTTCCCAATTTCCCGGTTTTCGGTAATTGGAAATATTGAAACATAATAAGGATCTGTCTACATGATACTGGTGGAGCTTCAAACTAGGGGGCCTAGAGATATTGAATTTCTTGTCCACCGGTCTCCCACCCCGTAATTAGAGTACCTCATCTATTGCTAAAGGGTACGGTACTAATCCTGAATTGCTCTGACCTTGAGGTACCCGTGAGCACACCCAGCATTCTGTCTGGTTTAAGACCTTACCCACTAGTGAGTGGTAATCACTCAACGGATGACTGTCCATGTCGATATTAAGGTTGGACTGACATCTCTGGATGCACCCATCCTCAACTATATTCTCACAATTCCTACAAATACAATATTCATCAGACAATAACCCCTCACAGTGCCTCCGAGCTCCTTGACTACCAGAGCGCTTACTGATGCCAACCTTTACTAAAGTGATGATCCTGAGATCCTACAAATTCGTACTTGCCATCAGAACCCATTCCAGATCCCTGCTCGACCTTTCTGGGACCCTCACCAAAACACACTGTCCTTATCAAAACCAGAATTACTAACAGAACCCGAAACGCAGTCTCTTGTGATCGATCCATTTCGTTAGGGGAAAGGAGGAAAATAAGAAGGAGAAAAGAAAGGAAAAAATGTAGGGGGAGGTGAAAAAAAGAAAGTGGTACGACAACCGTTCTAGCTCTTGTTACTCTCTGTGCTCAGATGCCCTTCAACAGTCCTGCCTCTCAACTTTCCCGGAACAAATACTCTAGTGTCTCTTTGCTTTGCTCTTTGGACACACGGTTCACTTTGCTCTTTGAACACACCGTTACCAAACCACAAAAACTTGATGAAACTTCACGAGTTCTCTCCGGGTCAGCGACCTGCTTGCAGTGGGACGAGTGGATCCACGTCTCTCTTTCGGCGACCTTCAATGCTGTTGTGCTGGTTAACAAGACTTGATATGGTCCTTCCCACCTGTCTATGAGGCAACCTGAGCGTAAGAAATTTTGAAACATCACTGTCACAACTGAGGGCCTGAGCTGACGGGAGGCAGCCTCAGTTGTAGGGGCTGAGATGTACCGGAACCTGGGAGGTTGTATCAGACCCCTGGACATGTAAGTAACATGAATAATAACTGCCCGAAGGCGTGACCACGACAACTTGGATAAAAGTCAATGATGTTTATTATGACAACTCCGCAACACAGCAGCAGTAAAAGAAAACGTAAAAGTCAGCAAAGAATAAATACAGTTCCTGGGTACTACAGGATGGCAGGAGCCACAGGGCACTGGTAGTGTGAGATAGTTCTTATGATCTTCTAGATGGAAAGTCCTTACCAGGCCCGACTGTAGCAATGGAGATAACCCAGGATTGTGCCAGCTGGTGTTCCAGGAAAAGCTGGGTTGCTGAAGATAAAACAGCTGCTGTGGATACTGGCTGGAACCAGACTGTTGTTAGCACGGAGTGGATACTGGCTGGAACCAGTTAAATAATAAATGAACTTGGGAGCGATGAAATATGAACTGAAATGTAGAACTTGAGAGCGGAGAAATAATAATACCGGTGGAGAGTGGTAAAGTGTAGAAAGGACACCGGCCCTTTAAGGGAAGCTGTACTCTGCTGGAAGCTGAGCTGGAAGCAGGTAATGTTGTAGCTGGAAACAGATGAATCCACAATGGATTGGAGAGTCAGGCTACACCGCAGGTGCAATGCTGGTGCGGGTCTCTATGGTGGAAGTCTTGAGACAGGAGCTGGAACCTGGAAGACAATCACAGGAGAGAGACAAACAGGAACTAGGTTTGACAACCAAAGCACTGACGCCTTCCTTGCTCAGGCACAGTGTATTTATACCTGCAGCAAGGAAGGGATTGGCTAGGCAATTATGCAGATTATCAATACTGAGAACAGATTGGTGGAAATGATCAGCTGACAGAATCCAAGATGGCTGCGCCCATGCAGACACTTGGAGGGAAGTTTGGTTTGTAATCCATGTGGTAATGAAAACAGTAATGGCGGCGCCGGCCACCGGAGACAGGAGGCGCCAGGCTGACAGATGCACATCCAACCACGCGGACACAGCGGAGGCCGCGGCTGACGTAATCGCCACTCAGACACTCTGCATGCAGAAGTTCAGGGACGGCGGCGGAGGCCGCGGGAGACGCCATGCCAGGTGTAATATGGCGTTTACTGTGACAGCGTCCCAGAGTGACAGGAGAGGATACAGGAATGTACACATCAGGATAACAGATGGGATCCGGTCCTGGAGCGCTGAGCCAGCCTTAGGAGGCATCTGATGGGTAAGAAATGGCGTCCAGATACCCGGATCGTGACAGCACCCCCCCCTTTAGGAGTGGCCCCAGGACACTTCTTTGGCTTTTGAGGAAACTTGGAATGGAATCTCCGGACCAAGGCAGGAGCATGGACATCAGAAGCATTGGTCCATGAACGTTCCTCAGGATCATAACCCTTCCAGTCAATAAGATATTGTAGTTGACCGTAATGGTGACGTGAGTCCAGGATCTTGGCCACTTCATACTCAACGCCTCGTTGAGTTTGGACTTTCGGAGTTGGAGGAAGTGAGGAATGAAACCGATTCAAGATCAGCGGTTTCAACAGGGAAACATGGAATGTCCTGGGTATTTTTAAGAAGGGAGGCAACTGGAGTCTGTAAGCAACAGGATTGATGACTTGTTCAATCTTGAAAGGACCGATATAGCGAGGTGCAAACTTCATACTGGGAACTCTTAACCTCAAATTCTTCGTGGATAACCATACCCAATCACCCACCTTGAGAGCAGGAACTGCTCGACGCTTCTTATCCGCAAACTTCTTGTACCTGAACGATGCCTTGAGCAGAGCTGATCGTACGCTCTTCCAGATATTGGCAAACTGATGCAAGGTGATATCCACTGCGGGAACAGAAGTTGCTGGAAGCGGTTGGAACTCAGGGACTTTAGGGTGGAATCCAAAGTTAGTGAAGAATGGTGTTGAAGCAGATGAAGAATGATACTGGTTGTTATGACAGAACTCGGCCCAGGGAAGTAATTGAACCCAGTCATCTTGAGAGGAGGACACATAGATGCGGAGGAAGGCCTCCAAGTCCTGATTCACCCTCTCGGTTTGACCATTGGTCTGAGGATGGTAAGCCGTGGAAAACTTTAGCTTGACTTGGAGGACTTGACATAAACTTCGCCAGAATTTGGCTGTGAATTGAACTCCTCGATCTGAGATAATTTCTTCAGGAAGACCGTGGAGTCGGAAGATCTCTTGTATGAATACTTGAGCCAACTTGGAAGCTGACGGAAGACCGGTGAGAGGAATGAAGTGTGCCATCTTGGTGAACCGGTCAACTACCACCCAGATGGTATTGAACTTGTTGCACATGGGTAAGTCTGTAATGAAATCCATCGACAAGTGGGTCCATGGCCGACGGGGAACGGATAGTGGAACCAGTTGCCCCGCAGGCGACTGGCGGGATACTTTATGTTGGGCACACTTTGGGCAAGATGCAATAAACTCCAAGACGTCCTTTTTCAGAGTTGGCCACCAATAGGACCTAGAGATAAACTCCAGGGTTTTTTGGATACCTGTATGTCCGGCAAAACGGGAAGCATGGGCCCAATGCATGAGCTTCTTCCTTAGCATCGGCTTCACAAAACTTTTCCCTGATGGGGGCGTAGAGTCCATCCCTACCGTGGAGAATGCCAACGGATTTATAATAGGATGCTTGTCTGAAGACTCTGACTCATTTTCTTGCTCCCATGAGCGGGAAAGGGCATCGGCCTTGCGATTCTGAGAGCCCGGACAGAACTGGAGTTTAAAGTCGAACCTGGAAAAGAAAAGTGCCCATCTGGCCTGACGAGGGCTGAGACATTGTGCGCCCTTCAGGTATAAAAGGTTCTTGTGGTCTGTAAGTATGGTGATTGAATGAGAAGCTCCCTCCAACAGATACCTCCACTCTTCTAGAGCGAGCTTGATGGCTAGCAACTCCTGGTCGCCAATGGCATAGTTGCGCTCAGCTGGGGAGAACTTCCGGGAGAAGAAACTGCAAGGGTGTAAATGGCCATCTTTAGCCCTCTGAGATAACACCGCTCCTACTCCAACGGAGGAGGCATCCACCTCTAAGATGAAAGGAGAGTCGATGTCAGGCTGTTTCAGAACAGGCGCAGAGATGAACCTTTGTTTTAAAAGATTAAATGCTTGCATGGCTTCTTCAGACCACTTGGACGGGTTAGCACCCTTCTTAGTGAAAGCAGTAATAGGCGCCACAATGGTGGAAAAGTCTCGTATAAACTTTCGGTAATAGTTGGCGAACCCTAAGAACCTCTGGACCCCTTTGAGGGTTAAGGGTACCGGCCAATTTTGGATTGCTTGTAGTTTCTCAGGATCCATCTCTAGTCCGGAACCGGACACAATGTACCCTAGAAACGGAATGGACTTGACTTCAAAGACGCATTTTTCTAATTTGCAATAGAGATGATTGACACGGAGACGGACAGAACCTCTTTAACCCAAAAACGATGTTCCTCTAAATCGTTGGCAAAAATGAGGATATCGTCTAGATAGACCACGACATGACGGTATAGAATGTCTCTGAAGATCTCATTGACAAAATGCTGGAAGACAGCTGGAGCATTGCTCAATCCGAAGAGCATGACGAGGTACTCATAATGTCCGTCACGGGTGTTAAAGGCGGTCTTCCACTCGTCACCCTCACGGATCCGGATGAGATTGTATGCACCTCGCAAGTCCAGCTTTGTAAAGATGGTAGCTCCGCTAACTCTGTCAAAGAGCTCAGTAATCAGGGGTAAAGGATAACGGTTCTTGATGGTAATGTCGTTCAAACCTCTGTAGTCGATGCACGGCCGCAGACCACCATCTTTCTTTTTTACAAAAAAGAAGCCTGCGCCGGCTGGAGAAGAAGAAGGTCGAATGAACCCCTTTGCTAGGTTCTCTTTAATATATTCCTCCATAGAATGCGTCTCAGGCAGAGACAACGGATAAGTTCGGCCTCGAGGTGGAACCTTCCCTGGAACGAGATCAATCGGACAGTCCCATTCTCTATGAGGAGGAAGGATATCAGCAGAAGCTTTACTGAACACATCCGTGAAATCTTGATATGGAGGAGGTGGAACATCAGACGACCTGGTGGAGGAAGAACAGACAGGCAATACTTTAAACAAACATGTCTCAGCACAGGAGGAACCCCATGCCAGGATTTGCGTAGTCGTCCAATCAATTGTAGGATTGTGAAGACGGAGCCATGGAAGGCCCAGGACCACAGGATGTGTGGCTCTTGGAATCACTAAAAAAGAAATAAGTTCGGAATGAAGAACTCCCACTCTCAGACGAACTGGTAGAGTCCTTAAAGAAATAACTGCATCAAAAATTTTGCTGCCATCCACGGCAGTTAAAGAAATGGACGAAGGAAGTCTCTCGGTGGGTAGGGACCACCGTTTAACATAGGCTTCGGTAATAAAGTTCCCAGCTGCTCCGGAATCAAGGAGGGCAATGACGTTCCGATAATGTTGAGCAACTTGAAGCGAGACTGGGAGATTACAATCTTGAGGAGATGGAGAGGAGATCATTACTCCTAGCCGGCCCTCTCCTTGGCGAGCTAGGATTTGGAGTTTCCCGGACGTTTGGGACAGGCATTAATGGTGTGAGACGGAGCTGCACAATAGAGACAGAGAGACTCGGAGAGACGTCTTCGGCGCTCAGCAGGAGTTAAACGGGAACGGCCAAGTTGCATGGGCTCATCTTTAGATGGTGACAGTTGACGAGGAGGAGCAGAAGATTTTGGAGCAAATGATCTTCCACGCTCAGTTGCTCTCTCTCTGAAACGTAAATCAACTTTCGTGCAGAGTGAGATTAGCTCATGTAACTTAGAAGGTAAGTCTCTGGTAGCTAACTCATCTTTAATACGCTCAGATAAGCCATGCCAGAATGCAGCATACAGGGCCTCGTCGTTCCATGCCAGTTCGGATGCCAGGATCTGGAACTGTATCAGATATTGTCCTACAGTACGTGACCCCTGGCGTAAACGGAGAATCTCGGATGAAGCTGAGGTTACCCGGCCTGGCTCGTCGAAGATGCGCCTGAATGTTGACACGAAGGCAGTGTAGGAAGATAGCAGGGTGTCGGACCTCTCCCATAACGGTGATGCCCAATCAAGGGCTGAGCCACTGAGAAGAGAAATAATGTAGGCAATTTTTGTACGGTCACTGGGAAAATTGCCAGGTTGTAGCTCAAACTGAATCTCACACTGGTTGAGAAATCCCCTGCAGAATCTTGGAGATCCGTCAAATTTTGCTGGCGTTGGAAGATGAAGACGTGGAGCAGAAATGGGTAAGGTGGGTGGGGTTATAGCTGGAGTCACTGTGGTTGACGCACCAGACGCGCCTGATCCACGGAGAGTTGTCTGAATCCCATCCAGCTGAGTAGAGAGATCCTGGAGACAGCGGATGATGTGGCCCTGTGCAGCCTCCTGATGTTCTAGTCGGGCTGCCAGTTCTTGCATCAGCCTGGCCGCTTGATCCTGGTCTCCGGCTGGATTCATTAGGTCAGTGCTTACTGTCACAACTGAGGGCCTGAGCTGACGGGAGGCAGCCTCAGTTGTAGGGGCTGAGATGTACCGGAACCTGGGAGGTTGTATCAGACCCCTGGACATGTAAGTAACATGAATAATAACTGCCCGAAGGCGTGACCACGACAACTTGGATAAAAGTCAATGATGTTTATTATGACAACTCCGCAACACAGCAGCAGTAAAAGAAAACGTAAAAGTCAGCAAAGAATAAATACAGTTCCTGGGTACTACAGGATGGCAGGAGCCACAGGGCACTGGTAGTGTGAGATAGTTCTTATGATCTTCTAGATGGAAAGTCCTTACCAGGCCCGACTGTAGCAATGGAGATAACCCAGGATTGTGCCAGCTGGTGTTCCAGGAAAAGCTGGGTTGCTGAAGATAAAACAGCTGCTGTGGATACTGGCTGGAACCAGACTGTTAGCACGGAGTGGATACTGGCTGGAACCAGTTAAATAATAAATGAACTTGGGAGCGATGAAATATGAACTGAAATGTAGAACTTGAGAGCGGAGAAATAATAATACCGGTGGAGAGTGGTAAAGTGTAGAAAGGACACCGGCCCTTTAAGGGAAGCTGTACTCTGCTGGAAGCTGAGCTGGAAGCAGGTAATGTTGTAGCTGGAAACAGATGAATCCACAATGGATTGGAGAGTCAGGCTACACCGCAGGTGGAATGCTGGTGCGGGTCTCTATGGTGGAAGTCTTGAGACAGGAGCTGGAACCTGGAAGACAATCACAGGAGAGAGACAAACAGGAACTAGGTTTGACAACCAAAGCACTGACGCCTTCCTTGCTCAGGCACAGTGTATTTATACCTGCAGCAAGGAAGGGATTGGCTAGGCAATTATGCAGATTATCAATACTGAGAACAGATTGGTGGAAATGATCAGCTGACAGAATCCAAGATGGCTGCGCCCATGCAGACACTTGGAGGGAAGTTTGGTTTGTAATCCATGTGGTAATGAAAACAGTAATGGCGGCGCCGGCCACCGGAGACAGGAGGCGCCAGGCTGACAGATGCACATCCAACCACGCGGACACAGCGGAGGCCGCGGCTGACGTAATCGCCACTCAGACACTCTGCATGCAGAAGTTCAGGGACGGCGGCGGAGGCCGCGGGAGACGCCATGCCAGGTGTAATATGGCGTTTACTGTGACAGCGTCCCAGAGTGACAGGAGAGGATACAGGAATGTACACATCAGGATAACAGATGGGATCCGGTCCTGGAGCGCTGAGCCAGCCTTAGGAGGCATCTGATGGGTAAGAAATGGCGTCCAGATACCCGGATCGTGACAATCACATAATTCCCAGGTTCAATGCATGACAATTACTGTTCGGTAGGTCAGGAATCACCAGCTTTAAATTTCTCAGTTTTTTTTCCAAGCTGCTGGCTCATCCCAACCAAATATTTCACAGTCACTTCATTATTACATTTCAAATCATCCTGGGGGTCTTTCATTACATGAGGTTGTCGACCAAAAAGGATTTCAAAGGGTGATAGGTTAAGGGGAGACCTGGGAGTGGTTCTGATGCTGTACAACACTAGTGGCAAAGCTTCTGGCCACGACAATCCAGTTTCAACCATTAATTTGCTCAGCTTGTTCTTAATAGTGCTATTCACTCTCTCCACCTTTGCACTCGCCTGTGGACGGTATGGAGTATGCAGTTTGCTATTAATTCCCATCAGTTTACACATGACCTGAAAGACTTCGGGGTATATGCAATTCCGGACGAATTGCGCCTTTTTTCCATCAGTTTAAAAATTTGACTGCACTCGACAGCCGCAGCCCTCCCGCCGGGACCATGAATTCACCATATGCAATATAAAACGCATTCGACACTCCCCTTGGCGAATAACGGACCAATCGGCGAGTAGTGGGCGTCCTGAATTCGACTTCCCGCCGTTTGCAGCCCTTTATTAGGGCTTGTTTGCTGCGTGCTCAGCAGGCATTTTGTGAACCTGCAGAGAGTTGTGAGGAGGTGCAGAGCTAGCAAATTGGTTGTTTGCTGTGGTATCGTTTGGACAGCCAGCAGGCTTTAATCCAGGACAGACAGGAGGATACCTGTTACCCCGGAGGAGAGTCATTTTTGGAGCGATTTCTACAATTTTAGGTAAGTACCACATGTGGGTCTGGTGTTGCATGTATGTGTTTGTGTAGTGGGGGTTGCCATGAGGTGTACATGGGGTGTTTGGGGTATGTCTTTGGGGTGTTTGGGGTATGTATATATATGTGTGCAGGTATGTGTATAGCTCCTGCTTGTATTGCTGCATTATTTTTTTTTTGGAGTTTTGTGTTTTGGGGTAGTTTTTCACGTTTTTTCCCCTTAAAATTACTTTTTGGGTCATGCTTTTGCATTGGTGTACCTCCAGCATGTGCACGGATGTTTTTTGTCTTGTTTGGGGTGATTTTAGTGTGTGTCGGTATCAATGTGGTCGACATGTGATGTCGTTTTCCAAAAATGTTTTTTTTGCTCCTTTTTTAGCACTGGTGTACCTCCAGAGTGTGCAGGGATGCTTTTTGGCTAGTTTGGGGTGACTTGGAGCAAGTTTGTGTCGGCCATGCGGTCGACATGTCATTTCGTTTGTTTGCCAAACATGTTTTATTGCTCCTATTTTAGCACTGGTGTACCTCAAGCATGTGCAGGGATGCTTTTTGGCTCGTTTGGGGTGACTTGGAGCAAGTTTGTCAGCCATGCGGTCGACATGTCATGTCGTTTGTTTGCCAAACATGTTTTATTGCTCCTATTTTAGGACTGGTGTACCTCCAGAATGTGCAGGGATGCTTTTTGGCTTGTTTGGGGTGACTGTCAGCCATTTTGTTTGTGTCAGCCATTTTGTGTTAGCACTGGTTGACCTCCAGTATGTGCAGGGATGCTTGTACGGGGGTTTTGGCTTATTTGGCTTTTTTTTTCTATTCTTTTTATTTTTTTGTGTGTGTTTGGTCCTGCTTGAGAACTGGGGTCCCAGCAGCATGACGTGTGGTTGCATGTAATTTTTTAATGTGTGCTAAATTTGTAAACATATATATTTTTTTCTTTTTACAACAGAGATGTCCAGGGACAAGCGGGCCCGAACCCCCCCTTCCCCCCACCCCTCAGAAGAACTTTCCCTGCATAGCAACGAGGTGTGGGAGCCGACCCAGGAGGAGGATACGACCAGGCATGCAGTGACCAGCCGCGGTCGTCAAGGGACCAAATGGAGAAGTCAAAGAAAAAGAAAAAGCCTAGACAGGTAAATACTGACAACACCTGCAGACACAATAGCATCCAACTTGACACCCTAGTTTGCGCACTGCCATGAACACCTACAGGTATCTTTGCGCACTGCCAGGGATACTGACACTCACAGGTACATACCGATCTTAGTAAATGCATGGGTTTTTTTTTTTATCCCTAAAGGCAAGAAGCCAGCCAGAGGAGCAGTCGGAGGAGGAAGCCTCTGGTGAAGATGCAGGACCGAAGAAGCCGCGTGGACCCAGATACACTGAGGCGGAAAACTGTGCCCTAGTGGATGGCGTCGACAGGTCCTACGACGTTCTGTATGGACCAAGGGCACAGTCCACAGCAGCTAAGACCAAGCGAAACATCTGGGATGCCATCGCGAGACAAGTCACTGCAGTATCTGGAAACCGCCGGAGCACCAGAAACTGCATGAAGCGGTACAGTGATTGCCGCAGACAGACCAAGAAGAAGATGGGGATTCAGCGCCGACATGAGACAGCTACGGGAGGTGGTCCGGCTCTCAATCTGAAGTGGCTACCCTGGGAGAATGAACATGAAAGGCGCATGAACCCTGCCATGGTCGAAGGAGTTCGCAGAGGTGTGGACTCTAGCCGCCCTGCTGGCTTTCCCGAGGAGGAAGAACCGCCCAGAAGACGGAAGACGGTGGGAGACAAGCAGTCCAAAAGGAGGCCTGATGGTAAGAAAACATTCAGATGAGCTGTACTAAAAAAAATTATTTTTGTATTTGCTAATATTTTTTTTCTCACAGACACGCCTGCCCAGAGGACATCACCTGCGCGCAGGACATCGCCAGCGCGCAGACCATCACCTGCGCAGCAGGCATCGGCAGCAACGCGCGGACCATCACCTGCGCAGCAAGCAACGGGAGCGCGCAGATCATCACCTGGGCGCCAGACATCGTCATCGCGCAGTAAGTCACCTGCGCGCCAGACGACGTCAGCGCGCAGACCATCACCTGCGCGCCAGACATCAGCGCACAGAACGTCACCTGTGCACCAGACACCGTCGGCGACCACACCACCAGATGGGCGCCAAACTACAGCTCCTGCGCGCAGGCCATCACCAGATCGTCATCTCTCCAGGAGCTCTGGGACTGTGACCGAAGAGCCTCAACAAGACACTACCCTTGTGGACCCATCACCCGAACTGTTTGAGTCTACAGGGTTAACGGACGAGACTTTTCTTGGGTTTGAAGACAGCCGTGCAGACGTATCCAGCCAGACCCTTGAAAAGTCTCCAGAATTGAGGACAAGTGAAGCTCCTGGAGCAGTGGCACCACCGGATGGAGAAGGTTTGTATTTATTTTTGTGGGGGGTGGGAGGGGTACCATTTTTGTATAGTTTATTAACTTAATTTTTTTTTCTTTTGCAAACAGAGGTGCCACGGACCAGCAGAGGACTTGCGTCGGGGATTGGTCCCTACTACAGGCCGGATCTCATACAGGATTCGTCAGAGGATGACGAGGTGGAAGTGCAGCAGCCTGCTGTTTCTACATCCCTGTGTGAGTAAATATCGAATTGTGAGCCTTCAAACAAATGTATGATGAATGTGTATAATAATTTCTAATTTTCTTTTCAGCTGCACAAATGCAATTGGTGGCAGACGTACAGGAAGTAGTGATGTGCACCGGACATTTTTTGTGTTTTGTGTATTGGTTTTGGCTTCGGTTCCGCGGCCGTGTTTTGGATTCGGACGCATTTTGGCAAAACCTCACCGAAATTTTTTTGTCGGATTCGGGTGTGTTTTGGATTTGGGTGTTTTTTTCAAAAAACCCTAAAAAACAGCTTAAATCATAGAATTTGGGGGTCATTTTGATCTCATAGTATTATTAACCTCAATAACCATAATTTCCACTCATTTCCAGTCTATTCTGAACACCTCACAATATTATTTTTAGTCCTAAAATTTGCACCGAGGTCGCTGGATGGCTAAGCTAAGCGACACAAGTGGCCGACACAAACACCTGGCCCATCTAGGAGTGGCACTGCAGTATCAGGCAGGATGGCACTTAAAAAAAATAGTCCCCAAACAGCACATGATGCAAAGAAAAAAAAGAGGCGCATCAAGGTCGCTGTGTGACTAAGCTAAGCGACACAAGTGGCCGACACAAACACCTGGCCCATCTAGGAGTGGCACACCAGTGTCAGACAGGATGGCACTTCAAAAAAAATTGTCCCCAAACAGCACATGATGCAAAGAAAAATGAAAGAAAAAAGAGGTACAAGATGGAATTGTCCTTGGGCCCTCCCACCCACCCTTATGTTGTATAAACAGGACATGCACACTTTAACGAACCCATTATTTCAGCGACAGGGTCTGCCACACGACTGTGACTGAAATGACTGGTTGGTTTGGGCCCCCACCAAAAAAGAAGCAATCAATCTCTCCTTGCACAAACTGGCTCTACAGAGGCAAGATGTCCACCTCATCATCATCCTCCGATTCCTCACCCCTTTCACTGTGTACATCCCCCTCCTCACAGATTATTAATTCGTCCTCACTGGAATCCACCATCTCAGATCCCTGTGTACTTTCTGGAGGCAATTGCTGGTGAATGTCTCCACGGAGGAATTGATTATAATTCATTTTGATGAACATCATCTTCTCCACATTTTCTGGAAGTAACCTCGTACGCCGATTGCTGACAAGGTGAGCGGCTGCACTAAACACTCTTTCGGAGTACACACTGGAGAGAGGGCAACTTAGGTAGAATAAAGCCCGTTTGTGCAAGGGCCTCCAAATTGCCTCTTTTTCCTGCCAGTATACGTACGGACTGTCTGACATGCCTACTTGGATGCGGACACTCATATAATCCTCCACCATTCTTTCAATGGTGACAGAATCATATGCAGTGACAGTAGACGACATGTCAGTAATCGTTGGCAGGTTCTTCAGTCCGGACCAGATGTCAGCATCAGCAGTCGCTCCAGACTGCCCTGCATCACCGCCAGCGGGTGGGCTCGGAATTCTGAGCCTTTTCCTCGCACCCCCAGTTGCGGGAGAATGTGAAGGAGGAGATGTTGACGGGTCACGTTCCGCTTGACTTGACAATTTTCTCACCAGCAGGTCTTTGAACCTCTGCAGACTTGTGTCTGCCGGAAAGAGAGATACAATGTAGGTTTTAAATCTAGGATCGAGCACGGTGGCCAAAATGTAGTGCTCTGATTTCAACAGATTGACCACCCGTGAATCCTGGTTAAGCAAATTAAGGGCTCCATCCACAAGTCCCACATGCCTAGCGGAATCGCTCTGTTTTAGCTCCTCCTTCAATGTCTCCAGCTTCTTCTGCAAAAGCCTGATGAGGTGAATGACCTGACTCAGGCTGGCAGTGTCTGAACTGACTTCACGTGTGGCAAGTTCAAAGGTTTGCAGAACCTTGCACAACGTTGAAATCATTCTCCACTGCGCTTGAGTCAGGTGCATTCCCCCTCCTTTGCCTATATCGTGGGCAGATGTATAGGCTTGATTGGCCTTTTGCTGCTCCTCCATCCGCTGAAGCATATAGAGGGTTGAATTCCACCTCGTTACCACCTCTTGCTTCAGATGATGGCAGGGCAGGTTCAGGATTGTTTGGTGGTGCTCCAGTCTTCTGTACGCGGTGGCTGAATGCCGAAAGTGGCCCGCAATTCTTCGGGCCACCGACAGCATCTCTTGCATGCCCCTGTCGTTTTTTAAATAATTCTGCACCAACAAATTCAATGTATGTGCAAAACATGGGACGTGCTGGAATTTGCCCAGATGTAATGCACGCACAATATTGCTGGCGTTGTCCGATGTCACAAATCCCCAGGAGAGTCCAATTGGGGTAAGCCATTCTGCGATGATCTTCCTCAGTTTCCGTAAGAGGTTGTCAGCTGTGTGCCTCTTCTGGAAAGTGGTGATACAAAGCGTAACCTGCCTAGGAACGAGTTGGCGTTTGCAAGATGCTGCTACTGGTGCCGCCGCTGCTGTTCTTGCTGCGGGAGGCAATACATCTACCCAGTGGGCTGTCACAGTCATATAGTACTGAGTCTGCCCTGCTCCACATGTCCGTGGTTAAGTGGACATTGGGTACAACTGCATTTTTTAGGACACTGGTGACTCTTTTTCTGAGGTCTGTGTACATTTTCGGTATTGCCTGCCTAGAGAAATGAAACCTAGATGGTATTTGGTACCGGGGACACAGTACCTCAATCAAGTCTCTAGTTGCCTCTGAATTAACGGTGGATACCGGAACCACATTTCTCACCGCCCACGCTGCCAAGGCCTGAGTTATTTGCTTTGCAGCAGGATGACTGCTGTGATATTTCATCTTCCTCGCAAAGGACTGTTGGACAGTCAATTGCTTACTGGAAGTAGTACAAGTGGTCTTCCGACTTCCCCTCTGGGATGACGATCGACTCCCAGCAGCTACAACAGCAGCGCCAGCAGCAGTAGGCGTTACACTCAAGGATGCATCGGAGGAATCCCAGGCAGGAGAGGACTCGTCAGACTTGCCAGTGACATGGCCTGCAGGACTATTGGCTTTCCTGGTAAGGAGGAAATTGACACTGAGGGAGTTGGTGGTGTGGTTTGCAGGAGCTTGGTTACAAGAGGAAGGGATTTAGTGGTCAGTGGACTGCTTCCGCTGTCATCCAAAGTTTTAGAACTTGTCACTGACTTATGATGAATGCGCTGCAGGTGACGTATAAGGGAGGATGTTCCGAGGTGGTTAACGTCCTTACCCCTACTTATTACAGCTTGACAAAGGCAACACACGGCTTGACACCTGTTGTCCGCATTTGTGTTGAAATAATTCCACACCGAAGAGGTGATTTTTTTTGTATTTTGACCAGGCATGTCAATGGCCATATTCGGCCCACAGACAACGGGTGTCTCCCCGGGTGCCTGACTTAAACAAACCACCTCACCATCAGAATCCTCCTTGTCAATTTCCTCCCCAGCGCCAGCAACACCCATATCCTCATCCTGGTGTACTTCAACAGTGACATCTTCAATTTGACTATCAGGAACTGGACTGCGGGTGCTCCTTCCAGCACTTGCAGGGGGCGTGCAAATGGTGGAAGGCGCAAGCTCTTCCCGTCCAGTGTTGGGAAGGTCATGCATCGCAACCGACACAATTGGACTCTCC
This sequence comes from Pseudophryne corroboree, assembly GCF_028390025.1. Lineage (NCBI taxonomy): Eukaryota > Metazoa > Chordata > Amphibia > Anura > Myobatrachidae > Pseudophryne > Pseudophryne corroboree. Next base: position 594,696,112 of record NC_086444.1, read on the forward strand.
TTGGGGATTTGTGATTTAGAAGAACGCACAGTTCTTTGCTGTGCTTTTGCCAGCCTAAGTCTTTTCATTTTTCTAGCGAGAGGATGAGTGCTTCCATCCTCATGTGAATCTGAACCACTAGCCATGAACATAGGCCAGGGCCTCAGCCGTTCCTTGCCACTCCGTGTCGTAAATGGCATATTGGAAAGTTTACGCTTCAAGTTCTCATCAGACGCTTTCAATTTTGATTTTTGGGTAATTTTACTGAACTTCAGAAGCGTGTGAAGAAGGATAAACGATCCAAAAGCGCTTAAGCCTGTGGGACCTATCTGTGCGGCATTGACGGAGGATCCGGAGGACATACTCGGCAGTTTTGGGACACCTTCAGTAACCGGGACTTTGGGTGACTATATCTCCACACTGTCCACTGCAGCCTTCTGGACACCTGTTGTTATATGCTGTTTTTTAACCTTTGTTTGTGAGTGTGTCTTGTATTAAATTTATTTTAAATCAAATACACAGACGGTATTGCACTATCATTATTCTTTATTCAAGCTCCGTATGGGAACGGTATCGTAACACATTTAAGAAGTAAAACCAGCCAGAATGAGATTCTGCCTACTACATGCAAATTTACCAGCTATACTATGTGAGTGGGACCATTGAGTAATAAAATCACACTTTCATTCAAGCGGAATACACTATGTGTTGTATTTTCTCATTATTTTTTTAGCCCATTGTTAATCAATCTGGAGCTGGAACCATTCTATCATATTTATTGTGTAAGCCTTTTTTTGACCATTTAAATCTTGTTGTGATAAGGTTGCGCCACCTGGTTTCACTAATTTTGGGTGCATGAGGCTACATGTTACAGACAGGCTGCGTAGTGTTGTCCATGAGGCTTCAGGGCTACTCGTTGCAGGTGGGCAGCACTGTTCCGTCTAATGCATCGTGTTTTGTGTGAGCCAAAGTGCTCTCGGGGTGGGGTGTTATGATGAACGGACACACACACTTTCTCTCGCTCTCTCTCTCATGAGTATCAGTGGCTCTACCTGGCATAATGTGTATCGGGTTCTATCTGGCATAATGTGTATCAGGGGCCCTACCTAGCATAATGTGTATCAGGAGCTCTACTATGGTGTAAGGGGTGCTACTGTGTGGTGTAATGTGAATTGGTACTATTATGTGGACACGCCCCTTCCCCATAAAGCCACAACCCTATATTTTTGCAGCGCGCCTTCGGTGCGCACTGTCCCTTATTTCTATGTGGTGGAAGAGAGGACATCAATTATTTTTCTGCCGCTGGACACCAAAATGTCTACTTACAGCACTGCTGCATTAAGTAAATAATAATTAGTTAGCTCTGTACTACTGCTGAGGATTTTTATCTTGTGTTCTCTTACATTATTCAGCAGTCAGCAGTTATGCACATCTTCCCCACCTGTGTTGGAGTGGGCTATGTTGATCAAATCATTTTTAATTTTTTGACCAGTATAATTTTGATTATAAACAGATGAATTTACTCATATAGGGGAGGGACTAGGAGTGTGGCATCTGTCAGGTGGGAGGGGCTAGGGCTATGACATATGCCAGGTGGGAGTGGTTAGGGGGCACGCACAGGGTTGGGGGGGGGGGGGTGAGTTCCACCACCTCTTTAGGACCACTTTAAGCACTGCCTATATTAATATAAAGCTGCTCCCCAGTCCCCACAATGATATAAGCAAGCACAAATATTTGCATCAACTCAACAATGAATAAACGGAGAGGACGCCAGCCACGTCCTCTCCCTAACATTTCCAATGCACGAGTGAAAATGGCGGCGACGCGCGGCTGCTTATATAGAATCCGAATCTCGCGAGAATCCGACAGCGGGATGATGACGTTCGGGCGTGCTCGGTTTAACCGAGCCATACGGGAGAATCCGAGTATGGCTCGGACCCGTGTAAAAAGGGTGAAGTTCGGGGGGGTTCGGTTTCCGAGAAACCGAACCCACCCATCACTAACAGGAAGGGCAGGATCCCTCAAATGTTCAGAGGGTACACACCCTGGCAGCAGAGATGAATGTCAGCCAGGATAGTTTTCGGGTTGTCGTTGGAAGCAGACTGGACGCCATTGAGAGGACAATGGATAAGATGGCAAACGGTCTGCTTGAAATGCAGAAGGCTCATGCCGACTTTTAGGTTCCTGGTGCTCAGAACAAGGGAGATGTTGCGTAGTGAGTCCTGAGCACCAGAACGTGACGCTGAAACAAGGTGTGGTGTGGAAATAGCCCCTAGCACCCTACCTCCGTTGTTTTACCCGTGTGGTCAGTTCACGCCTGCATGACTATGGTTTCTTGGGCCCATGGCAGCCGCGTTTGAAGGGAGGATTAGGTCTGCCCAACTCCGATGCCCCCGCAGGTCTTAAAGGGAGACAAAGCATGAACTGAGACAGGGTAATAACAAGGGGACCTCTAACTGAAACAACCAAAGCCAGGGGCTACTGACTAGCCTAAAACTAAATGTATGTGCGGCTTGCCGCCAAAGGAAAAGAACAACCAAAGGAAATGCTGTCCACACGCCGACACAATACTTTTGTGTACCGGCGGTGACAGCATAAGCAGAACCCTCTGCAAAACACCAGTAACTAAATATAACAAAGGAACACAGCGGCCTAGGCCGACGGACGCGGCAAAGCCGCTACTCACAGAACCGGTACAAATACTGGCAAACGGACAGGAACCCCCAATGCTGCCGACACAGACTCTCAGAACTGGAGGACAGGCAGAATCCCAAACGACAGACCGGTGGACACCAAGAAGCCAGAAACTCGACCAGGCACAGGCAAAGCCACAGGACTTCTGGACAGGAATGCTTCACGGCAGGACACGGAATCAGACACAGGAACTGACACAGGAATTGACACAGGAATTGACACAGGAACCGACACCGGAAGCAGCTAGACAGACACTGCTAGACAGGAGCTCAGGCACTGGCAGGGACTAGCTCAGAACTCAAGAACTCTGGAACCCAGGAAATATCACCAGCCTCTGTGAATTGCACTGAGCCAGCATATAACAGAGAGGCCTAATTAATTATGTGGTGCAGCTGACCTGCTGCACAACTGAGAGGTGCAATCAACAGACAGGTGAGGCTGAACACATGGGAACAAGCTGCAATTACACAGACTCACCACCGGCAGCAAACAAGAGTATTCTTAAACCAGAGCAATGGGAAAACCTGGCCTGCAAGACAATTATAAACATAAAATAGGAATGAACCACTACCTGTGGTTCATAACAGTACCCTTTCCTTAAGGGTGAGCTCCGAACACCCCATGACACCCACGGGGAACATGAACAGAAGTATAACATAAAATACATAACCAAAATGCAAAACAGGAGAATGAGCCACAGCCGTGGCTCATAACACCGACAGCACGGCCGAAATTTAAAAGACCAGACGAGAAGATCACAGGGAGACTATGGACATCCTTCAAGTTCTGGCCACATCCATCAACCGGCTGGTGGAGAACACATCATGCCTGGCACACAGCTCTAACAACATGTCGGAGAGCCAACGACATTCGGCAGCCAGCCAACAGATCATCGCAACCACACTGCAGATGATGTACGATAAGCTCCCAGAGCCAGCTCATCAACACACCACTTCCGCCATCACAAGCCACATGGACTCCTCCTTCCCTTCCTCCACCACAATCCTGGTATAGACAGTCACAGCTGTACCAAGGATATACAGGGATGTACCCCACCTACCAGATGCCTCCACCACCAACACCGGCCGCAACATCTACACCCGCACGGGCACCGAGGCTAAGTCAACCCACTACCCAGCCGCCCAGGACATCGACGCCACATCAGGAGGAAGACGAGGATCCGGACAGACATCCACCATAAGCCCGGTCGTATTGTTTTATTTACTGTTATGTTTTTCATGTATCCCTTTCTCCCCCTCCCATTAGTTTTTTTTTTTTTTCTTACTATTGTTTTATATGTGTTGGGCTCCCCCACTGGTGACCGGGTACTACCAAGGAGCTTTATGTCTAGGCATACATGCGCGGGCATGTATGCGGGCACGTGTGGTAACGGATGAAAGCTCCTTGTGGCTACATGTATGATGGGCCAAAGAGCTATTCTGATACCACTTTTTTACCCAAAAAATCCTTTTTGTATTGGTGTACAATAGGCTTTCACTGTTGTGTGAATTTACTATTCACTAGTGTTTGTTTTTGGCTAATTCATAGGATTGGGTGGAAAATTGAAGTGGACGGCATAGTTCGTGTTGTGCGTACCAAGGTGAGTAGAGCCATGTTTCAATGTATATATTCAAGAAACTTTGGTCTGCCTGCCTTTGTGGAACCACACAGCCCAGCAATGGGTCATGCTGGGCTGTGTGGTTCCACAAGTGCAGGCGTGTCAAAGTGCTGACCACTGACACCACTATTCCACTTTGGACCCCCTGCCTTTGTGGAACCACACAGCCCAGCAATGGGTCATGCTGGGCTGTGTGGTTCCACAAGTGCAGGCGTGTCAAAGTGCTGACCACTGACACCACTATTCCACTTTGGACCGCCTGCCTTTGTGGAACCACACAGCCCAGCAATGGGTCATGCTGGGCTGTGTGGTTCCACAAGTGCAGGCGTGTCAAAGTGCTGACCACTGACACCACTATTCCACTTTGGACCGCCTGCCTTTGTGGAACCACACAGCCCAGCAATGGGTCATGCTGGGCTGTGTGATTCCACAAATGTTCTTGGGAAAGGAATGAACATGACATTAGTGTCTTTACTTAATATGCTTTTATTTTCCCCCCACAGATATCTACACAAGAAAAGAATGTAAAGAAGAATAAACTATTTTTTTGTTTTATTACATTTCATTTTTTATTTCAAAAATAAAATTCAATTTTTCTTCAATAAATTTTTAAAATGAGAAGTTTTCTGTGGTTTTTATTTAAATTATTAGTAAATACAATGTTAAATATGAGATGCAGTGGAATTGTGTTAGGTCGCCCATGGTACAGCAGGGGAACTGTTGTGTCCCTCTTCATCCATGAGGATTCAAGCCACTTGGGAATGATACTCCGCAAAACCAGTGGAAGAGAATAGTGTGAGGTTCCAGCTATTGGTAATAGTGTCCCCATGGTATGGAAAAGACAAGGTACAAGCAACACGACACAAGCAGGTTACAGCGGCCCCAAATGCAACCCTCCGGCACTTGCGTAACTACACATCCAAACATTCCCTGACACACAGTGTAAGCATTGGTGTATCAGGGCATGATTGGATGTGCATTTTTGCAAATGCCGGAGGGCTGCAATTTGGACATGCAGGGGTGACTTGGACAGGAGGGAGTTTTGGGCAATACATCTCACCTGAGGGGGGTTGTCTGCTACATGGCGGAGGGTCAGGTCCACATCACAAGTAGGTCGCCCATGGTACATCAGGAGAAATGTCGTGTCTCTTCACATCCACGCCACTTGGCAAGGATACTCCGCAAGACCTGTGGAAGAGAATAGTATGAGGTTCTAGCTATTGGTAATAGTGTTCCCCTGGTATGGAAAAGACAAGGTACAAGCAACACGACACAAGCAGGTTACAGCGACCCCAAATGCAACCCTCCGGCACTTGCGTAACTACACATCCAAACATTCCCTGACAAGCATTGGTGTATCAGGGCATGATTGGATGTGCATTTTTGCAAATGCCGGAGGGCTGCACTTTGGACACGCCAGGGTGACTTTGGACAAGAGGGAGTTTTGGGCAATACATCTCACCTGAGCGGGGTTGTCCTGCAACATGGCGGAGGTTCAGGTCCACATTACAAGTAGGTCGCCCATGGAACATCAGGGGAAATGTCGTGTCTCTTCACATCCGCGCCACTTGGGAAGGATACTCCGCAAGACCTGTGGAAGAGAATAGTATGAGGTTCCAGCTATTGGTAGTGTCACCCTTCTATGGAAAAGGTAAAGGTACAAGCAACACGACACAAGCAGGTTACAGCGGCCCCAAATGCAACCCTCCGGCACTTGCGTAACTACACATCCAAACATTCCCTGACACACAGTGTAAGCATTGGTGTATCAGGGCATGATTGGATGTGCAGTTTTGCAAATGCCGGAGGGCTGCACTTTGGACACGCCGGGGTGACTTTGGGCAAGAGGGAGTTTTGGGCAATACATCTCACCTGAGTGGGGTTGTCTGCAACATGGCGGAGCTTCAGGTCCACATCACAAGTAGGTCGCCCATGGAACATCAGGGGAAATGTCGTGTCTCTTCACATCCACGCCACTTGGGAAGGATACTCCGCAAGACCTGTGGAAGAGAATAGTGTGAGGTTCCAGCTATTGGTAGTGTCACCCTTCTATGGAAAAGGTAAAGGTACAAGCAACACGACACAAGCAGGTTACAGCGGCCCCAAATGCAACCCTCCGGCACTTGCGTAACTACACATCCAAACATTCCCTGACACACAGTGTAAGCATTGGTGTATCAGGGCATGATTGGATGTGCAGTTTTGCAAATGCCGGAGGGCTGCACTTTGGACACGCCGGGGTGACTTTGGACAAGAGGGAGTTTTGGGCAATACATCTCACCTGAGCGGGGTTGTCTGCAACATGGCGGAGCTTCAGGTCCACATCACAAGTAGGTCACCCATGGAACATCAGGGGAAATGTCGTGTCTCTTCACATCCACGCCACTTGGGAAGGATACTCCGCAAGACCTGTGGAAGAGAATAGTATGAGGTTCCAGCTATTGGTAATAGTGTCCCCCTGGTATGGAAAAGACAAGGTACAAGCAACACGACACAAGCAGGTTACAGCGGCCCCAAATGCAACCCTCCGGCACTTGCGTAACTACACATCCAAACATTCCCTGACAAGCATTGGTGTATCAGGGCATGATTGGATGTGCATTTTTGCAAATGCCGGAGGGCTGCACTTTGGACTCGCCGGGGTGACTTTGGACAAGAGGGAGTTTTGGGCAATACATCTCACCGGAGGGGGGTTGTCTGCTACATGGCGGAGGGTCAGGTCCACATCACTAGTAGGTCGCCCATGGTAGAGTTGGATAAACGGGTCCAATATTTGCGGCAACCCAACAACAGGAGAAAACAGGGGGTAACAGGTCGTCAACAGGACGAAACTTTGAAAACAGGCCTGGGAAGGTGCGTCAACAGGACGTAAAACTCTGAAATACATAAATAAATCTCAGTTTACACGATAATACAAATGTTACAAGTATACTCACAGGCAGTGGAAAAAAAGCTTTGAATCAATCTCCGTCGGGAATCATCTCCTTCGTCCATACCCACCGGTAGAGCAGAAGAACGGTTCCCACGTCGGAAAGCACTGCGACGAAGAGTCACCGGCAAACGGTTTGCGACACATATGTAGTGTAAAATACAACATGCATTTACCATGCCGCAAACCTTTCCCGGTGAATACAAAAGAGCACCGCCGGAAGTGTCTAAACATCGAAACCGGCTTTTAAGGACACCGAAGGCACGTTCAATTATTTGCCTCAATGCTTTGTGTGTCTCTTGGTAACGTTTTTCTGCTCTACCAACAGGATTAGACAATGGGGTCAAGAGCCACGATTTGTTGGGATAACCCGCATCGCCTATAGAAAAGAAAAAAAATGGTGGGTAATATAAAAAAAAATAAAAAATTAAAAAAATAATAAAAAAAATAAAAACAATTAAAATAAATACCTAACAGCCAGCCACCCGGCATGTTTCCTGTTTCGAACTTCTCAAACAGCGATGACTGACTTAGGATGAAGGAGTCGTGAGATGATCCAGGAAATCCCACAAAAATATTAAAAAATTTCATGTTGACATCACAGACCGCCTGTACATTCATGGAATGGAAATGTTTTCGGTTCCGAAAACATTCTTCCGAATTCCGTGGCGGTCTGATCTGCACGTGGGTACAGTCAATCGCGCCCAGAACATTGGGAAATTTGTATTTGGTAAAAAAGCCTAATTGGAATGTGATGAACTGGATCGTCAATTTGCGGAAAGCCCTAATGACCTGGGTTATACAGCGCGACAGTGTCGACTGTGAAAAACCGCATGTTTGAGACAGTGTAGGCTGGAATGTGCCTGACGCAAAAAAATGTAACGTAGCCAGCAGTTTCTGGAAACCACTGACTGCGCGATTGGTCCGTGCCCGAGGTTCCAGGTCGGCCTCCAACAGAGCGTACAGCGAATATATGTCGCGAGTCGATAAGCGATAATTTTGAATCACCTCGAACTCGCTGAGATCCTCCAGTTCACGCCTAGTGCGATACTGGCGTGGGCGTGGAAATGAAACCCGCAATACTGGCTCACCCAATGCAGACATTTGCTGACCTTGATCCTGATGTCCACCAACCCTTTCTTCCTCCATGCTTGCAGCCAGCATGAACATCACAATCTGGTCAGAAAAAGGCTCCATTATTGTAGTCAGTTCAAAAATAGGATATAAATGAGTTAAAACGCAGGGATTGTCCTAAAAAAACGATTCCACAAGAGAGCTGACTGTAATGGCTCCTTCTCCCTAGAAGTCTCAAAAAACCGGGAGTGAGGAGATAGGAGGGGCTTTGCAGAAGTGTATCCTGGGTAAAACTGTGGAATCATAGGTACATTTCCCTCAGCAGAGTGAAGAAATAATATTCTTTTTAAAAATCAATTAAATAATACTTGTGAGTCAAAAAAAGACAAACCAAGTAGATAATCCCTTCAAATATAAATAGATATGCTATTAGCAATTCAAAAAGCAAAAAAAAAATCATTTTTTAAATTTTTTTTATTAGATCCCGCCAGCAAAGTGAGGCGGACTGAAAATGACGAATTTGCTGTCGAAAAGCACTGTTGTCGAATCGTCATTCTTCAATTGAATATACTTTTGTCGAAAAGCCGCATTTTGACCATTGCAGAGATGTCGAATTTTGAAAATGTCGATTTGCAAAAAGTCGAGTATGAAACAGAAGATATTTTGTCGAAAAGTACTGTATTGCATTGACGAATCATATTCGACATGTTTTTTTTGTCGAAAATGTCCCGTTTTTCGACATTTTCGGGAATTCGACCGCAATTGCATATACCCCTTCACCTGTAAAATGGGTACTCCTATCACTTTCAATTATTCTAGGGATACCATATCTACACACAAATTCCTGCACAATTTTCTTTGCAGTGAACGTAGCAGTATTTGTGGCAGCAGGGAACGCTTCTACCCCATTTGAAAATACGTCAATACAAACTAACACATATTTTAAATTCCTACAGGGTGGTAACTGTATGAAATCGATTTGTATTACCTGAAAAGGACCGTCTGTCGGAGGGATATGGGATGGCTCTGTTGGTATTGACTTTCCAATATTCTTCCTCAAGCAAGTAAAACATGTCATTGCTCTCTTACCTGCATGAGAAGAGAATCCTGGCGCACACCAGTAGGCTCTCACCAGCTTACACATACCCTCTTTACCCAGATGAGTCAGACCGTGTGCCGCCTCAGCTAAGCTTGAAAGATATGCTCTGGGGGCTACTGGCTTACCTTGTCCACCTGTCCACAGTCCTGAGGATTCCTGGCCATATCCCTTTGACCTCCAGACTGCCCTTTCCTGTAATGAACACAAATCTTGCATTTCGATGTGTTTAACTGTTGTGTATTATCAGTTGTGTGAAGTAAACCGTCTGTGGAAAGTGAAAAGAGAGGGGAAATAATAAAAAGAAAATTTGTCAGATTTGCGTTCACCATCAGGCTGTCACACCATCATGCATATCGGTGTCTATACACAGTCTCCCTTCACCAGTATTCTCATTCTCCACCCTTTGTGCATGGCCAGGCACACTGCGTAAATACTGGTGTCCCTATGCTGGTGAGATATACTGGATTTGGGCAGAGCTCTGAAAGACCGAGTAGGCATTTGGCGTTTGAACTATAATCCTGTCAGTGAACGTAAGAGATGAAGAGGAAACTTTGAAGACAAATCACATAGAGTTTAGTAACAGATAAGTTTGTAGAGGCAAAGAATATTTTACAAAATTTGACATCTGGATTGGGCACTACGGGGGAATGATTCTCTACTCGGTCTGCTCCCCTAAAAGAAATTCTATGTGTGTTACTGTATATCTCTACTGGGACTATCCCAGCCATCAATCCAGTGTCCTGTCCATTCTAAGTTCATAGGGAACCCGGTATCTTTGAGATAATTTCCTCTACCTGTGATGGACATGCATCTAGAACAGTGAAATGCAACATTGGTCTTCGTGGGTATCCTACATATTTTGTGCTTCCTGGGTGGGAGCACTCTAAATGTATACCATCTCTAACAAAACTCCTGTTAAGTTACTTAGAGGTCACTTCTGCTAGAGAGAGAAGCAAAAGTTTAGAGACCTCCTCCTAACCCCAGCAAGTTCTGTCAAAAGGGTAAAGTTGCATTTATTCTGTTCTTCCCATTAACCGAATCTGTGTTCTCTATATTGCTCGTGATTCCTTACTATATGTCCCTTGTTTTCTCTGTCTAGGGGTCTATATTAGCTATGTGTTCTACTACTCCTACAATCTCTGGCAACATGCCCTTCCTTCCTACAAGTGTAACATATCCTAGGTCCTTTCTTACTATCCGTGTTTTGGGGTTTAGGTTGATGAGACTTTGGTGTAAGAGCCTGTATTCTTTCAATCCTCAGCCTCTCCTCCTGCAGTTCTCTACGCCTAGCAATATTCTTATGGCGCACTCTCTAAGGCAAGCTACTGTGGCCCCTCTCCAATCAGGCAAAAATGTTTGTACCCTGTCCCTTACTGTCTTATTGAATCCGTCCATTAGCACAGAAACAGCCACTTTCCTATAATTTGCATAGTTCCCTGTATCTGATACCCCAATGTATCTATCCATTCTTTGCAGGGCCCGATGGAAATATTCAGATGTCATTTCATTTTCCCTCTGTTTTATGGAGAAAATTCTTCTCCACTCAATGGGGAAACACAGCTCTAGTTGCCTATTAATTTGTTCTATATTTTCCTGATTGTTTCTGTCAGTCATAAGACTATCCGACTCTAATCTACAATCAGTGATTAATTTTTGGGTGTCAATATTAAGGGGTAGGCACGCTTTCAAAACTATCCGCCAGTGTGTGTTTGTCGATTCATACGCATTACCCAGATCTCTGATAAATTTCTGACATCTGGCTAAATGCTTCCGAGGGTCGGGGAATTCTGAAATGATTGATCGCAGCATCGCAGCTCATCTCTGGGCCACGGGCAATACATTGCATTATTCCTGGTGAGGATTACTCCCTGACTATCGGTTCCCCCATTGGGAGTTACTATTTCCAAGACAGGGTGTAATTCTACCATTCCGTTCCTAATCTGTTTACTGTGAGGTGTTGTTGTCTCTGTGCAATGAACTGTCTCACACTTACCGATAGCTGTGACCTCACTAGTTCTTTCATTGGGGAATATTGTTACTGCTCTACCTGGTTGGACAGGCCCCACCTGAGTGTCCTGCAAAGTGACTGCTTGGAGGAGAGCTGGAATTTGGCTGGATCCTTCATCTTCCTGTGACCTATAACCTTAAAAAGACTTCAAAACAGGATACATCTTGCAAAAAATAAGATTTTACTCACCGGTAAATCTATTTCTCGTAGTCCGTAGTGGATGCTGGGAACTCCGTAAGGACCATGGGGAATAGCGGCTCCGCAGGAGACTGGGCACAACTAAAGAAAGCTTTAGGTCACCTGGTGTGCACTGGCTCCTCCCACTATGACCCTCCTCCAAGCCTCAGTTAGGACACTGTGCCCGGACGAGCTGACATAATAAGGAAGGATTTTGAATCCCGGGTAAGACTCATACCAGCCACACCAATCACACCGTATAACTCGTGATACCATATCCAGTTAACAGTATGAATATAACTGAGCCTCTCAACAGATGGCTCAACAATAACCCTTTAGTTAGGCAATAACTATATACAAGTATTGCAGACAATCCGCACTTGGGATGGGCGCCCAGCATCCACTACGGACTACGAGAAATAGATTTACCGGTGAGTAAAATCTTATTTTCTCTGACGTCCTAGTGGATGCTGGGAACTCCGTAAGGACCATGGGGATTATACCAAAGCTCCCAAACGGGCGGGAGAGTGCGGATGACTCTGCAGCACCGAATGAGAGAACTCCAGGTCCTCCTCAGCCAGGGTATCAATTTTGTAGAATTTAGCAAACGTGTTTGCCCCTGACCAAGTTGCAGCTCGGCAAAGTTGGAAAGCCGAGACCCCTCGGGCAGCTGCCCAAGATGAGCCCACCTTCCTTGTGGAATGGGCTTTTACAGATTTTGGCTGCGGTAGTCCAGCCGCAGAATGCGCCAGCTGAATTGTGCTACAAATCCAGCGAGCAATAGTCTGCTTAGAAGCAGGAGCACCCAGTTTGCTGGGTGCATACAGGATAAACAGCGAGTCAGTTCTCCTGACTCTAGCCGTCCTGGAAACATAATTTTTCAAGGCCCTGACTACGTCCAGTAACCTGGAATCCTCCAAGTCCCTAGTAGCCGCAGGCACTACAATAGGTTGGTTCAAGTGAAAAGCTGATACCACCTTAGGGAGAAACTGGGGACGAGTCCTCAATTCTGCCCTATCCATATGGAAAATCAGATAAGGACTTTTATATGACAAAGCCGCCAATTCTAATACACGCCTGGCCGAAGCCAAGGCCAATAACATGACCACTTTCCGCGTGAGATATTTTAGATCCACGGTTTTTAGTGGCTCACACCAATGTGATTTTAAGAAACTCAACACCACGTTGAGAACCCAAGGTGCCACTGGAGGCACAACCGGGGGCTGAATATGCAGCACTCCTTTTACAATGTCTGAACTTCAGGTACTGAAGCAAGTTCTTTCTGGAAGAAAATCGACAGAGCCGAGATCTGTACCTTAATGGAGCCTAATTTTAGGCCCATAGACACTCCTGCTTGTAGGAAATGCAGAAATCGACCTAGTTGAAATTCCTCTGTTGGGGCCTTTTTTTTTTGGCCTCACACCAAGCAACATATTTTCGCCATATGCGGTGATAATGTTTTGCAGTTACATCTTTCCTGGCTTGAATCAGCGTAGGAATGACTTCCTCCGGAATGCCCTTTTCCTTTAGGATCCGGCGTTCAACCGCCATGCCGTCAAAACGTAGCCGCGGTAAGTCTTGGAACAGACAGGGCCCCTGCTGCCGCAGGTCCTGTCTGAGCGGCAGAGGCCATGGGTCCTCTGATATAATTTCTTGAAGTTCTGGGTACCAAGCTCTTCTTGGCCAATCCGGAACCACGAGTATCGTTCTTACTCCTCGCCTTCCTATTATTCTCAGTACCTTTTGTATGAGAGGCAGAGGGGGGAACACATAAACCGACTGGTACACCCACGGTGTTACCAGAGCGTCCACAGCTATCGCCTGATGGTCCCTTGACCTGGCGCAATATCTTTTATAGCTTTTTGTTGAGGCGGGACGCCATCATGTCCACCTGTGGCCTTTCCCAATGGTGTACAATCCTTTGGAAGACTTCTGGATGAAATCCCCACTCTCCCGGGTGGAGGTCGTGTCTGCTGAGAAGATCTTCTTCCCAGTCGTCCACTCCGGGAATGAACACTGCTGACAGTGTTAACCCATGATTTTCCGCCCATCGGAGAATCCTTGTGGCTTCTGCCATCGCCATCCTGCTTCTTGTGCCGCCCCGTTGGTTTACATGGGCGACTGCCGTGATGTTGTCTGATTGGATCAGTACCGGCTGGTTTTGAAGCAGAGGCCTTGCCTGACTCAGGGCATTGTAAATGGCCCTCAGTTCCAGGATATTTATGTGTAGGGAAGTCACCTGACTTGACCAAAGTCCCTGGAAGTTTCTTTCGTGTGTGACTGCCCCCCAGCCTCAAAGGCTGGCATCCATGGTCACTAGGACCTAGTCCTGTATGCCGAACCTGCGGCCCTCTTGAAGATGGGCACTCTGCAGCCACCACAGTAGAGATACCCTGGTCCTTGAAGACAGGGTTATCAGCCGATGCATCTGAAGATGTGATCCGGACCACTTGTCCAACAGGTCCCACTGAAAAGTTCTTGCATGGAACCTACCGAATGGGATTGCTTCGTAGGAAGCTACCATTTTTCCCAGGACTCGCGTGCAATGATGCACCGATACCTGTTTTGGCTTCAGGAGGTCTCTGACTAGAGATGACAGCTCCTTGGCTTTCTCCTCCGGGAGAAACACTTATTTCTGTTCTGTGTCCAGAACCATCCCCAGGAACAGTAGACGTGTCGTAGGAACCAGCTGTGACTTTGGACTGTTTAGAATCCAACCGTGCTGTTGTAGCACTTTCCAAAATAGTGCTACCCCGACTAGCAACTGCTCCTTGGACCTTGCCCTTATAAGGAGATTGTCCAAGTACGGGATAATTAAAACTCCCTTTTTTCGAAGGAGTATCATCATTTCGGCCATTACCTTGGTAAACACCCTCGGTGCCATGTACAGTCCAAACGGCAGTGTCTGGACTTGGTAATGGTAATCCTGTACCACAAATCTGAGGTACTCCTGGCGAGGATGGTAAATGGGGACATGCAGGTAAGCATCCTTGATGTCCCGGGATCCCATGTAATCCCCCTCGTCCAGGCTTGCAATAACCGCCCTGAGCGATTCCATCTTGAACTTGAATTTTTTTATGTATGTGTTCAAGGATTTTAAATATAAAATGGGTCACACCGAACCATGCGGTTTCGGTACCCCAAACCGTGTGGAATAGTAACCCCGTCCTTGTTGAAGTAGGGGCACCTTGAGTATTACCTGCTGGGAATACAGCTTATTAATTGCCTCTAGCGCAGCCTCCCTGCCTGAGGGAGTTGTCGGCAAGGCATATTTGAGGAAACGGCGGGGGGGGAGACATCTCGAATTCCAGCTTGTACCATTGAAATACTACTTGAATGAAACAGGGATCCACCTGTGAGCGAGCCCACTGATCGCTGAAATTTTTGAGACGGCCCCCCACCGTACCTGGCTACACCTGTGGAGCCCCCGCGTCATGCTGTGGACTCAGAGGAAGCGAGAGAAGAATTTTGATTCTGGGAACAGGCTGACTGGTGCAGCTTTTTCCCTCTTCCCATGTCTCTGTACAGAAAGGAAGCGCCTTTGACCCGCTTGCTTTTCTGAAGCCGAAAAGACTGTACCTGATAATACAGTGCTTTCTTAGTCTGTGAGGAAACCTGAGGTAAAAATATTTCTTCCCAGCTGTTGCTGTGGATACGAGGTCCCAGAGACCATCCCCAAATAATTCCTCACCCTTATAAGGCAGAATCTCTATGCGCCTTTTAAAGTCAGCATCACCTGTCCAGTGACAGGTCTCTAATACCCTCCTGACAGAATGGACATTACATTCATTTTGGATGCCAGCCGGCAAAATATCCCTCTGTGCATCCCTCATATATAAGACGACGTCTTTAATATGTTCTTATGTTTGACAGGGTCACCGACCACGCTGCAGCAGCACGATCTGCAGGTCTCAGTCTAGTACCTGAGTGTGTAAATACAGACTTCAGGATAGCCTCCTGCTTTTTATCAACAGGTACCTTCAAAGTGGCCGTTCCTAAAACGGCAGTGCCACCTTTTTTGACAACCGTGTGAGCGCCTTATCCACCCTAGGGGATATCTCCCAGCGTAACTTATCCTCTGGCGGGAAAGGGTACGCCATCAGTAACTTTTTAGAAATTACCAGTTTCTTATCGGGGGGAACCCACGCTTTTCACACACTTCATTCATTCATCTGATGGGGGAACAAAACACTGCCTGCTTTTTCTCCCCAACATAAAAAACCCATTTTTAGAGGGTTAATGTCAGAAATGTGTAACACATTTTTTTTTTTTTTTTTTTATTGCCGGGATCAAGTCACGGATGTTCCTAGTGGATTGTGTATATGTCTCAACCTTGTCGACACTGGAGTCAGACTCCGTGTCGACATCTGTGTCTGCCATCTGAGTGAGCGGGCGTTTTTGAGCCCCTGATGGCCTTTGAGACGCCTGGGCAGGCGCGGGCTGAGAAGCCGGCTGTCCCACAGCTGTTACGTCATCCACCCTTTTATGTAAGAGTTGACACTGTCGGTTTATACCTTTCACCTAACCATCCACTCTGGTGTCGGCCCCACAGGGGGCGACATCACATTTATCGGCATCTGCTCCGTCACCATATAAGCCTCCTCATTAAACATGTCGACACAGCCGTACCGACACACCGCGCACACACAGGGAATGCTCTGACTGAGGACAGGACCCCACAAAGCCCTTTGGGGAGACAGAGAGAGAGTATGCCAGCACACGCCAGAGCGCTATATAATGTGGGGATTAACACTATAACTGAGTGAAATTTCCCCAATAGCTGCTTGTATATATAATATTGCGCCTAAATTTAGTGCCCCCCCTCTCTTTTTAACCCTTTGAGCCTGAAAACTACAGGGGAGAGCCTGGGGAGCTTTCTTCCAGCTGCACTGTGAAGAGAAAATGGCGCCAGTGTGTCTGAGGGAGATAGCTCCGCCCCTTTTTTGCTGACTTTTCTCCCGCTTTTTTCTGGATTCTGGCAGGGGTATTTACCACATATATAGCCTCTGGGGCTATATATTGTGGTATTTTTGCCAGCCAAGGTGTTTTTATTGCTGCTCAGGGTGCCCCCCCCAAGCGCCCTGCACCCTCAGTGACCGGAGTGTGAAGTGTGTATGAGGAGCAATGGCGCACAGCTGCAGTGCTGTGCGCTACCTTGGTGAAGACTGATGTCTTCTGCCGCCGATTTTCCGGACCTCTTCTTGCTTCTGGCTCTGTAAGGGGGACGGCGGCGCGGCTCTGGGACCGAACACCAAGGCTGGGCCTGCGGTCGATCCCTCTGGAGCTAATGGTGTCCAGTAGCCTAAGAAGCCCAAGCTGGCTGCAAGCAGGCAGGTTCGCTTCTTCTCCCCTTAGTCCCTCGCTGCAGTGAGCCTGTTGCCAGCAGGTCTCACTGAAAATAAAAAACCTAATTCTATACTTTCTTTCTAGAAGCTCAGGAGAGCCCCTAGTGTGCATCCAACCTCGGCCAGGCACAAAATCTAACTGAGGCTTGGAGGAGGGTCATAGTGGGAGGAGCCAGTGCACACCAGGTGACCTAAAGCTTTCTTTAGTTGTGCCCAGTCTCCTGCGGAGCCGCTATTCCCCATGGTCCTTACGGAGTTCCCAGCATCCACTAGGACGTCAGAGAAATTAGGGTTAATACATTGTTTTTGCATACTACTATCATTTACGGATATACCATTGACTGTAGCCATCTCTTCCCCTTCGGCCTGTGTCGACACTGGTGTGTTTGTGTTCTCATTCCCGCTAAGTTTTGAACCTGTTTTGCAAATTTGTTCTCTTTGCATATCCCCCTCCTGTTGCCATAATTTTAAATAATCATTATGTCTAATCCTTTGTTTTCTGGATTTAAGAAGACATATTCTACTGCTTACATTCTGCAGTACCTCTGGTTCAAAGCTGCCCACCCTAGGGAATGGTTCCTTATCATTGTTAGTCATACATACCCACTCATTGCATAAAACTTCTGTGTGTGAACCACACATGATAAACCTTGCTGAGCCTTTTGGCCACAATTCTACCTGAACCCTGTCTAAACGTCTCTTACTTGAGCAACTGGCGCCCATATTTGTGGGTCTCTTCTAATAATTTTAAAAAATTCCCACAAACACCAAAATACTCAATATAAGTAGACGGTGGAAGTATACCCGAGCGCCTTCCACTCGCTCTCGCCCATGCTGGCCAGTACAACGATACACTGTTGGTAGCGGATCGCAATGTACCCAACTTAGGGCTCCTATCAGACCTTACACCGTAATTTCTTTCGGTGGAAGTTCTGTTTGGAATATTTTCCCGAGAGGCAGTGAAAATTTCCTTTTCGGTATCTTTCAACTGGAATTGTTTGTAGGGTGAAAAACAGAGAAATTAGATAACTATCTTTCACCCTTTCCAGTGAAGCCCACCAGGGAGATTTCCCGAAGTTATCAAAGAAAAAACCCTTTGTCTATACAATCACGTCTGCGTTTGCTCTTCCACAGCGCATATAACACAATAATATCACGTTGCGCTGTGCAGAACAAACGGACATGTGATGCAATAGCACAGCCTATAGATACTAGTTATCTATATGCCCTACGATTGCTGTAGACCACCTAGCCTAGACCACTTCAGACCACTAAGAGTTGTATGGGATACCACTCAGTCCACTAAGACCACCTAGTTAATAACGCAGGGTTGCGAACCCTACGCCACCGGGCCTCTACTAACCCAGTGTGTCCACCTAGACCACCTAGCTTAGACCACCTAGACCACTTCAGTTCTTGGGTTCAGTATCCACTCACTCCTGCATTCGCTCACTCAAATACACTTTATTTTTCTGTACAGAAAATTAGGATTTATTCAAGTTGGCAGCTTTACCCCCAGAGGCAATTTAAAAAAAATTATTTATACTAAATTTTGTTTTTAGACTAAATTTCTTTAGAAACCGGGTGGTTTGGTGCTATTGTAGTTAGAGATGAGCGGGTTCGGTTTCTCTGAATCCGAACCCGCACGAACTTCATGTTTTTTTTCACGGGTCCGAGCGACTCGGATCTTCCCGCCTTGCTCGGTTAACCCGAGCGCGCCCGAACGTCATCATGACGCTGTCGGATTCTCGCGAGACTCGGATTCTATATAAGGAGCCGCGCGTCGCCGCCATTTTCACACGTGCATTGAGATTGATAGGGAGAGGACGTGGCTGGCGTCCTCTCCATTTAGATTAGGAGAGAGAGAGAGAGATTGACCTGAGGCTGATACTGTAGAAGAGAGTGCAGAGTTTAGTGACTGACCACAGTGACCACCAGCAGTGCAGTTGTTTTATTTAATATATCCGTTCTCTGCCTGAAAAAAACGGTACACACAGTGACTCAGTCACATACCATATCTGTGTGCACTGCTCAGCCCAGTGTGCTGCATGCCTGCATCATCTATGTATATATTATATATCTGACTGTGCTCAGCTCACACAGCTTATAATTGTGGGGGAGACTGGGGAGCACTGCAGTGCCAGTTATAGGTTATAGCAGGAGCCAGGAGTACAAGACAGTCACATACCATATCTGTGTGCACTGCTCAGCCCAGTGTGCTGCATCATCTATGTATATATTATATATCTGACTGTGCTCAGCTCACACAGCTTATAATTGTGGGGGAGACTGGGGAGCACTGCAGTGCCAGTTATAGGTTATAGCAGGAGCCAGGAGTACATATTATATTAAAATTAAACAGTGCACACTTTTGCTGCAGGAGTGCCACTGCCAGTGTGACTGACCAGTGACCTGACCACACTGACCACCAGTATAGTTAGTAGTATACTATATTGTGATTGCCTGAAAAAGTTAAACACTCGTCGTGTGACTTCACTTGTGTGGTGTTTTTTTTTTTTATTCTATAAAAAACTCATTCTGCTGACAGACAGTGTCCAGCAGGTCCGTCATTATATAATATATATACCTGTCCGGCTGCAGTAGTGATATATATATATTTTTTATATCATTATTTATCATCCAGTCGCAGCAGACACAGTACGGTAGTTCACGGCTGTAGCTACCTCTGTGTCGGCACTCGGCAGTCCATCCATAATTGTATACCACCTACCCGTGGTTTTTTTTTCTTTCTTCTTTATACATACATACTACTACATCTCTTTATCAACCAGTCTATATTAGCAGCAGACACAGTACAGTACGGTAGTTCACGGCTGTGGCTACCTCTGTGTCGGCACTCGGCAGTCCGTCCATAATTGTATACCACCTAACCGTGGTTTTTTTTTCTTTCTTCTTTATACATACATACTACGACATCTCTTTATCAACCAGTCTATATTAGCAGCAGACACAGTACAGTACGGTAGTTCACGGCTGTGGCTACCTCTGTGTCGGCACTCGGCAGTCCGTCCATAATTGTATACCACCTAACCGTGGTTTTTTTTTTCTTTCTTCTTCATACATACATACTACGACATCTCTTTATCAACCAGTCTATATTAGCAGCAGACACAGTACAGTACGGTAGTTCATGGCTGTGGCTACCTCTGTGTCGGCACTCGGCAGTCCGTCCATAATTGTATACCACCTAACCGTGGTTTTTTTTTCTTTCTTCTTCATACATACATACATACTACAACATCTCTTTATCAACCAGTCTATATTAGCAGCAGACACAGTACAGTACGGTAGTTCACGGCTGTGGCTACCTCTGTGTCGGCACTCGGCAGTCCGTCCATAATTGTATACCACCTACCCGTGGTTTTTTTTTCTTTCTTCTTCATACATACATACTACGACATCTCTTTATCAACCAGTCTATATTAGCAGCAGACACAGTACAGTACGGTAGTTCACGGCTGTGGCTACCTCTGTGTCGGCACTCGGCAGTCCGTCCATAATTGTATACCACCTAACCGTGGTTTTTTTTTCTTTCTTCTTCATACATACATACTACGACATCTCTTTATCAACCAGTCTATATTAGCAGCAGACACAGTACGGTAGTTCACGGCTGTAGCTACCTCTGTGTCGGCACTCGGCAGTCCGTCCATAATTGTATACTAGTATCCATCCATCTCCATTGTTTACCTGAGGTGCCTTTTAGTTGTGCCTATTAAAATATGGAGAACAAAAATGTTGAGGTTCCAAAATTAGGGAAAGATCAAGATCCACTTCCACCTCGTGCTGAAGCTGCTGCCACTAGTCATGGCCGAGACGATGAAATGCCAGCAACGTCGTCTGCCAAGGCCGATGCCCAATGTCATAGTACAGAGCATGTCAAATCCAAAACACCAAATATCAGTAAAAAAAGGACGCCAAAACCTAAAATAAAATTGTCGGAGGAGAAGCGTAAACTTGCCAATATGCCATTTACCACACGGAGTGGCAAGGAACGGCTGAGGCCCTGGCCTATGTTCATGGCTAGTGGTTCAGCTTCACATGAGGATGGAGGCACTCAGCCTCTCGCTAGAAAAATGAAAAGACTCAAGCTGGCAAAAGCAGTAGCACCGCAAAGAACTGTGCGTTCTTCGAAATCCCAAATCCACAAGGAGAGTCCAATTGTGTCGGTTGCGATGCCTGACCTTCCCAACACTGGACGTGAAGAGCATGCGCCTTCCACCATTTGCACGCCCCCTGCAAGTGCTGGAAGGAGCACCCGCAGTCCAGTTCCTGATAGTCAGATTGAAGATGTCAGTGTTGAAGTACACCAGGATGAGGAGGATATGGGTGTTGCTGGCGCTGGGGAGGAAATTGACAAGGAGGATTCTGATGGTGAGGTGGTTTGTTTAAGTCAGGCACCCGGGGAGACACCTGTTGTCCGTGGGAGGAATATGGCCGTTGACATGCCTGGTGAAAATACCAAAAAAATCAGCTCTTCGGTGTGGAACTATTTCAACAGAAATGCGGACAACAGGTGTCAAGCCGTGTGTTCCCTTTGTCAAGCTGTAATAAGTAGGGGTAAGGACGTTAACCACCTCGGAACATCCTCCCATATACATCACCTGCAGCGCATTCATAATAAGTCAGTGACAAGTTCAAAAACTTTGGGTGACAGCGGAAGCAGTCCACTGACCAGTAAATCCCTTCCTCTTGTAACCAAGCTCACGCAAACCACCCCACCAACTCCCTCAGTGTCAATTTCCTCCTTCCCCAGGAATGCCAATAGTCCTGCAGGCAATGTCACTGGCAATTCTGACGAGTCCTCTCCTGCCTGGCATTCCTCCGATGCATCCTTGCGTGTAACGCCTACTGCTGCTGGCGCTGCTGTTGTTGCTGCTGGGAGTCGATGGTCATCCCAGAGGGGAAGTCGTAAGCCCACTTGTACTACTTCCAGTAAGCAATTGACTGTTCAACAGTCCTTTGCGAGGAAGATGAAATATCACAGCAGTCATCCTGCTGCAAAGCGGATAACTGAGGCCTTGACAACTATGTTGGTGTTAGACGTGCGTCCGGTATCCGCCGTTAGTTCACAGGGAACTAGACAATTTATTGAGGCAGTGTGCCCCCATTACCAAATACCATCTAGGTTCCACTTCTCTAGGCAGGCGATACCGAGAATGTACACGGACGTCAGAAAAAGACTCACCAGTGTCCTAAAAAATGCAGTTGTACCCAATGTCCACTTAACCACGGACATGTGGACAAGTGGAGCAGGGCAGGGTCAGGACTATATGACTGTGACAGCCCACTGGGTAGATGTATGGACTCCCGCCGCAAGAACAGCAGCGGCGGCACCAGTAGCAGCATCTCGCAAACACCAACTCTTTCCTAGGCAGGCTACGCTTTGTATCACCGGTTTCCAGAATACGCACACAGCTGAAAACCTCTTACGGCAACTGAGGAAGATCATCGCGGAATGGCTTACCCCAATTGGACTCTCCTGTGGATTTGTGGCATCGGACAACGCCAGCAATATTGTGTGTGCCTTAAATATGGGCAAATTCCAGCACGTCCCATGTTTTGCACATACCTTGAATTTGGTGGTGCAGAATTATTTAAAAAACGACAGGGGCGTGCAAGAGATGCTGTCGGTGGCCAGAAAAATTGCGGGACACTTTCGGCGTACAGGCACCACGTACAGAAGACTGGAGCACCACCAAAAACTACTGAACCTGCCCTGCCATCATCTGAAGCAAGAAGTGGTAACGAGGTGGAATTCAACCCTCTATATGCTTCAGAGGTTGGAGGAGCAGCAAAAGGCCATTCAAGCCTATACAATTGAGCACGATATAGGAGGTGGAATGCACCTGTCTCAAGCGCAGTGGAGAATGATTTCAACGTTGTGCAAGGTTCTGATGCCCTTTGAACTTGCCACACGTGAAGTCAGTTCAGACACTGCCAGCCTGAGTCAGGTCATTCCCCTCCCTCATCAGGCTTTTGCAGAAGAAGCTGGAGACATTGAAGGAGGAGCTAACACGGAGCGATTCCGCTAGGCATGTGGGACTTGTGGATGGAGCCCTTAATTCGCTTAACAAGGATTCACGGGTGGTCAATCTGTTGAAATCAGAGCACTACATTTTGGCCACCGTGCTCGATCCTAGATTTAAAGCCTACCTTGGATCTCTCTTTCCGGCAGACACAAGTCTGCTGGGGTTGAAAGACCTGCTGGTGAGAAAATTGTCAAGTCAAGCGGAACGCGACCTGTCAACATCTCCTCCTTCACATTCTCCCGCAACTGGGGGTGCGAGGAAAAGGCTCAGAATTCCGAGCCCACCCGCTGGCGGTGATGCAGGGCAGTCTGGAGCGACTGCTGATGCTGACATCTGGTCCGGACTGAAGGACCTGACAACGATTACGGACATGTCGTCTACTGTCACTGCATATGATTCTCTCACCATTGAAAGAATGGTGGAGGATTATATGAGTGACCGCATCCAAGTAGGCACGTCACACAGTCCATACTTATACTGGCAGGAAAAAGAGGCAATTTGGAGGCCATTGCACAAACTGGCTTTATTCTACCTAAGTTGCCCTCCCACAAGTGTGTACTCCGAAAGAGTGTTTAGTGCCGCCGCTCACCTTGTCAGCAATCGGCGTACGAGGTTACATCCAGAAAATGTGGAGAAGATGATGTTCATTAAAATGAATTATAATCAATTCCTCCGCGGAGACATTGACCAGCAGCAATTGCCTCCACAAAGTACACAGGGAGCTGAGATGGTGGATTCCAGTGGGGACGAATTGATAATCTGTGAGGAGGGGGATGTACACGGTGATATATCGGAGGGTGATGATGAGGTGGACATCTTGCCTCTGTAGAGCCAGTTTGTGCAAGGAGAGATTAATTGCTTCTTTTTTGGGGGGGGGTCCAAACCAACCCGTCATATCAGTCACAGTCGTGTGGCAGACCCTGTCACTGAAATGATGGGTTGGTTAAAGTGTGCATGTCCTGTTTTGTTTATACAACATAAGGGTGGGTGGGAGGGCCCAAGGACAATTCCATCTTGCACCTCTTTTTTCTTTTATTTTTCTTTGCGTCATGTGCTGTTTGGGGAGGGTTTTTTGGAAGGGACATCCTGCGTGACACTGCAGTGCCACTCCTAAATGGGCCCGGTGTTTGTGTCGGCCACTAGGGTCGCTAATCTTACTCACACAGTCAGCTACCTCATTGCGCCTCTTTTTTTCTTTGCGTCATGTGCTGATTGGGGAGGGTTTTTTGGAAGGGACATCCTGCGTGACACTGCAGTGCCACTCCTAAATGGGCCCGGTGTTTGTGTCGGCCACTAGGGTCGCTAATCTTACTCACACAGTCAGCTACCTCATTGCGCCTCTTTTTTTCTTTGCGTCATGTGCTGATTGGGGAGGGTTTTTTGGAAGGGACATCCTGCGTGACACTGCAGTGCCACTCCTAAATGGGCCCGGTGTTTGTGTCGGCCACTAGGGTCGCTAATCTTACTCACACAGTCAGCTACCTCATTGCGCCTCTTTTTTTCTTTGCGTCATGTGCTGATTGGGGAGGGTTTTTTGGAAGGGACATCCTGCGTGACACTGCAGTGCCACTCCTAAATGGGCCCGGTGTTTGTGTCGGCCACTAGGGTCGCTTATCTTACTCACACAGTCAGCTACCTCATTGCGCCTCTTTTTTTCTTTGCGTCATGTGCTGATTGGGGAGGGTTTTTTGGAAGGGACATCCTGCGTGACACTGCAGTGCCACTCCTAGATGGGCCAGGTGTTTGTGTCGGCCACTAGTGTCGCTTAGCTTAGTCATCCAGCGACCTTGGTGCAAATTTTAGGACTAAAAATAATATTGTGAGGTGTGAGGTATTCAGAATAGACTGAAAATGAGTGGAAATTATGGTTTTTGAGGTTAATAATAATATGGGATCAAAATGACCCCCAAATTCTATGATTTAAGCTGTTTTTTAGTGTTTTTTTTAAAAAACACCCGAATCCAAAACACACCCGAATCCGACAAAAAAAATTCGGTGAGGTTTTGCCAAAACGCGGTCGAACCCAAAACACGGCCGCGGAACCGAACCCAAAACCAAAACACAAAACCCGAAAAATTTCAGGCGCTCATCTCTAATTGTAGTGTGACTACTGTCCCACCTTTAAACTAAACGAACCTATCGTGTGGTTTTATTATGCGCGCACAACCTTACGCAAGCTTGCGTAATTACGCAACCGTGCGTACCTCTATGCCACGTATGCGGCCTTGTGCTACGTGCACGTTTTTGTACGCTGTCCTCATGTTCCGTACCACGTATACCAATGTGCGTACGCAATAAAACAGATCACACAACTTCTATAAATGTGAGCAATAAAACTACTATTGCCCACTAAACACAACACAGTTTCTTTCTGTATAAACCTTTACAACTAGGCCAGACTGTGTTTGTGCTTTACGCTTACTTCCTTAAATATATATATATTTTTTTAACTATATAGCAACAAATATCTCCGGTTTCACACAAGTCTAAATGAATCTAGCAATCTGAATGTTATGGCAACAATGTGAGAGAGTATGCAAAAGAGTATGGGTGCTGTGTACGGTTTTGGCGCCAAAAAGAAATTCACAGATTTTAAATAGCTTTTTTTCTGTTGTACTACGGGTTCTACCAGCACCTCTACAAACCATACAGAGCAGACGCCATCTAATCAGCATACAAGTAGGGTTTTCAGTGTCTCCAACGACCACGAAAGGGTTACGAAGGATACTGTCCTGTCCACCCTTTGCTGATAGATAAAGTCTGCTGTGACCTGTTAGGTAGTAAGAATGTGGAAACCCGGACGAGCTCCCAATTGATAATGCTGAAATATCCTTAGGAAAGAAAGCTATACCTTAAACACACCTTAAATACACTTTACCATGGAGCCGCTGTGGCCGCTGTACTTAATACACATTCTACGTACTTTGCACTCTATTAGCGTACAAAGTCCCGTGCTTTGTACGGACTTAGCGTACAAACGCCGCGCTGATGGTACAAAGTACTCACAGCGCGTACACACCCAGAGATACACTTTAAACCTTTTACAGCAATGCAATGCAATGATAATACACTTAAAACCTTAGCAGGGCAATGAAGACACGACACCAGATTGTAATTAAACCACTGGGTTCCGACACCACAGGGTATTATTGCTAAAAGGGGGATTACAATACAAACAGTACAATATAATATAACAGAGTAAATGGCTACATTCAATGGTACCTACATGAGTAGATTCGCTTGCGCTTCCCGGCCCGGTCCTCGGTCATCTGATAGATAACTTTGTGAGTCTTGTGTCAGACCAGGCCTGCAGCAGCTCTCTTTATACAATTCTTTCAAAAAGCAATACAATAGATACTGTAATCTCTTTGTCCATTGGACACAGGAATGCACATTTACAGTACAGGAGAGGTCATAGGTCAGTTTGAATAGGTAGGCGATGTCTTTTCCAACTGCTCTTGTGGGTGGTCTCCTCTGGATTCCCGCCGCATACATAATGTACAGTAAATACAGTTTATATCTATATTCTGCTCCTGCACATAACTATCCGCAGGAACATGCAATCTTTCTCAAACCAACACCGGAATTTAACCCTTAAAATACCCTTCAGCTGGATACCAAACACCACCTTATGACCTTGTTCTGTCCCCTCCTATTCTGTAAAGGTGAATCCCTTTGTTCTGTTACCATTTAAACTGTTGTTACTTTCTGATGTGATGCAGGGATACTATGTGTACATTGTGCACTATTTGGATTAAATATGTAATGTGTTTTGATAGCCTTCCGTGCGTTCACAAACTCTACCGTAAATACTCATACCACGTGCTAATGCGCAGGACCGCGGGAGCAACCATATGCAAATTGCGGATATGCGCACGCACGACAGAACAAGTGCACGCAGGGAGGCCATCAGTGTGTAGTTTGTACGTGATGTGTGTACTGCAATATTTTTCGACTTTGACACCTGCCCCCAGCCACCAGTGATTGGACATAGGGTAGCAATGTAATTGGCCGGCCATGCTGCAAGCAGCACTGATTGTGTCCCGCTTCCCAATCGAGCCCCGCTCACTCAAGTTCTCCGTGCTGTCCAGCATCCCAAGCTACTGAGGGGCAGATTTATTAAGCCTGGTGAAGTGATAAAGTTGAAGGTGATAAAGCACCAGCTAATCAGCTTCTAACTTCCATGTTACAGGCTGGGTTTGAAAAATGACAGTTAGTAGCTGATTGGCTGGTGCTTTATCACCTTCCATTTTATCACTTCACCAGGCTTAATAAATCTGCCCCTGAGTACCTATATCTATCCTACTGACAGGGCCGGACTGGCCATCTGGCACTTCTGGCACATGCCAGAAGGGCCGATGGCCAGGTGGGCCGATATATCCATCCATTTAGAGTCTTGGCTGGCCTGGCAGCACCGCCTCCTTGGCGGCACTGTGCTGAGCGGACGTGTCATTTGCATAGTGACGTCATGACGCGGCTGCGTCATGACGCAACCGAGCGGCAAGTACGAGTGGTGCGGGCAGGGGGAGCTGAGGGCACAGTGAGACCCCATATGTGAGTCCTGCATCACCACGTCCTGGGCGGGACGGAGCGGGCGGAGTTTCATGTGTGGTCATGACGCGACCGAGCCGGCCAGAGTATGAAACATGCAGGCAAGGGGGGAGCTGAGTGGGCGGAGTTCCATGTTAAGTCGCGCTGGGTATGAATTGAAAGGCGCGCGCGGGCAGGGAGCTGAGCAGCAGGTGCAATGCTCAGATGAAAGTGTCTGCCTGCCTGTGCTCGTGCATCCTGCTCACCATGTGCACCGGCTCCTGCCTCCTCCACTCACCTGCCACAAGCATCCAGTCTGCCTACCTGAGCCCCTGTCCCTGGATCCCGGCAGCAGCACAGCAGACAGACATCTGCAGCATCAGCACTGCAGGGAGAGTGCTGCCCCCCAGCTAGGGTGAGTGCAGGTGTAGACATATCCTTGTTGACTCTCTCTCTCTCTGTCTGTCCTCTCTGCGCTCTCTCTCTATATCCTCACCCCCCTCTCTCTTCCTCTCTCTGTTCATTCTCTCCCCCTCCGTCCCCCGTCCCCTTCACTACTGTGGCATAATTTTAATTAGGGTACTATTGTGTGGTCACGCCCCTACCTAGTGAGACCAAACCCTATTTTTCGATGCGCACTCTCCCCGCCTAGTGTATGGACAGGGACACCAATGCTCTTTATCTACTCAGGGCACAAAAATGTATACTTACAGATCTGCTTCGGTATGCACAGATGTGTCCTCCTCTGTGGTCAACCCCACTGGCGTAACTACTGCCCCCGCAGACCCCGCCGTGGCGTGTAATGGGGATTGTGGTGTGTGGCATAATGTATCACGGACATTGCGGTGTGTGTCATAATGTTTCACAGGCATTACGGTGTGTGGTATACTATAACATGAGCATTGTGGTATGTGGTATAATGTCTCAGGGTCATTGCAGTGTGTGGCATAATGTATAACGGGCATTGCGGTGTGTGGCATAATGTGTCACAGGCATTACGGTGTGTGGCATAATGTATAACGGGCATTGCGGTGTGTGGCATAATGTGTCACAGGCATGACGTTGTATGGTATACTGTGTCACAGGCATAGTGGTATAATGTATCATGGGCATTGCAGTGTGTAGCATAATGTATAACAAGCATTGCGATGCGTGGCGTAATCATGGCATAATATGTCACAGGCATTATGGTATGAGGCATAATGTGTCGGGGGCATTATGGTGTGTGGCATATTGTGCCGGGGGCATTATGGTGTGTGGCATAATGTCTAAGGTCCATTGCAGTATGTGGTATAATGTATACTGGGCATTACTATAAGGAGGAAAAATGACAAATAATATAAGGGGCATGAATCAGGATTATTTTTTTTTCCTGTGGTGGCCAACGTCTGGGCGTGCAGGTTTCAAAACTGGGGTTTAAGGTAGTTTTTCTCTGCAATACCACACCCCATTATGCAAAGCCACACCCATTTCAGCAAGGCCACGCCCCTTTTTGTGGCGCGCCCCGAAGGCGCGCGCAGATTCATCAGTTTTCTAATAGCACTTGTGTGTGGGGGAATGCATTCCCTTTTCTTTTTGTGTGATCTACACCAATGAAGTCTCCACTTTACCTAACAGAACCAACCAAATGTCTGACTTTGGCACATGGAATCCCCTGCTAGATGAGCTTTGTTCTGTGTATTTTAATAGAGAACAATGTACGCTTGTATGTTGTTATATTAATTATATTTGTAAAGCATAGACTAAGTAGGAGGAGTCAGGAATAGTAAGGGGAGGAGTCAGATGCTGACACCGAGGTGGGCCTGTCTGCTTAAAAAATGCCAGGGCCTATTTTTAGTCCCAGTCCGGCCCTGCCTACTGAGTACTGAGTACCTATATATAGTACCTGAGGTGGAGACTCACAGGGAATACTCAGTGTTGTAGAACATCAATCATTGCATATGATGTGTGGTATGTGACTCCAACAGCAGCATCACCATTTGTTCCTATCCTTTTCTTTCTTTACCCTGGTATATCCTTTGATTTGTTTCTATTATTACTCATTGCCATAATAGCTGTTATTCCTTCATTAGGATTATGACAGAATCTAAAATCAATTGACTTAATTGATCTCATTAACACAGATCATCTGTACTGGCCGGGTGAGAAAGGGTTTATGACTTGCAGTGTCTCTACCCCTCTCCATCTCATTTCCTGAGGCAGGACCAGAACATTTTTATCTGGGATCATTCACATCTCCTCAACCAGGGGCAATTATATTCTTAATATTTCCAAATAAATTTTGTTTTATCTGCTGACTAATCAACCTAGTGTTATTCATTCTAGTTATTTAACTACCATTAATGAGTGCGCCCACACAAGAGCCTTCTTCTTTCTCCCTTTTGTTTATACCTATATATATCCCCAGCCAGGGGAATGGAAGCACTCACCAGATTTGTACACAACCGCAGCAGAAAAGTGTTAGGTAATTTTATTCCAAGAATTGTTCATACACAACTGTGTATCAAAGTAAACCAGCCTGTCTGTCTGTTCCCATAAAAGGTACTACTGTGTGCTGTAATGTGAATAACGGATACTACTGTGTGCTGTGTAATGCAAAGACACCTGGGGACTCTCAGCCAACAGCAGCGCTGGGAGCATGAAGATGGTGGCTATGAACCAGGCAGAATGCTGGGCGAACCAGAGTCACCAGGCACAAACTGGGAGAGGGAGCAAACCAGCCAAGACCACTATCAGCGATCATCGTGGTATCCTGCAGCAACCAGACATGGCAGGTAGGTAGAGGAAGATAGGAACATAGCGGGTCATTCCGAGTTGTTCGCTCGCTAGCAGATTTTAGCAGCATTGCACACGCTAGGCCGCCGCCCTCTGGGAGTGTATCTTAGCTTAGCAGAATTGCGAATGAAAGATTAGCAGAATTGCGAATAGAAAATTCTTAGCAGTTTCTGAGTAGCTCGAGACTTACTCCTACACTGCGATCAGCTCAGCCCGTTTCGTTCCTGGTTTGACGTCACAAACACGCCCTGTGTTCGGCCAGCCACTCCCCCGTTTCTCCAGACACTCCCACGTTTTATCCTGGTACGCCTGCGTTTTTCCGCACACTCCCAGAAAACGGTCAGTTTCCGCCCAGAAACACCCACTTCCTGTCAATCACACTCCGATCACTTCAACGATGGAAATTCTTTGTTCGGACGTGAGTAAATCTACTAAGTTTTGTGCTAAAATACTTAGCGCATGCGCACTGCGTACCATGCGCATGCGCATTTTCGCCTTAATCGCTCCGTTGTGAAAATCGGCAACGAGCGAACAACTCGGAATGACCCCCATAGTTAGAGCAGGCATGGAAGCCATCAGCAACTTTATCTTCACAGCAGAGACCAAAAGAAACCCTGGAAGTTTCCAAACAGACTTGCAAGCACAGACTCACTCAATGCCAGCCAAGCCACACTCTCTATAGTTGGGGGAGACATCAAATCTTGGAGAGAGATAAAGTGGAGAGAGTCAAAGTAGCAACTAATCAGCCTCTGTCATTTTAAAGACTCTGCTAGAAAATGATAGAAGCTGATTGGTTGGTACATTATCTCTCTCCAAAATTTCATAAATCTCCCCCACTGTAATTTAAAGTACAGCTGACATACCATAGGTTTACACCTAATGCAGATATTAACAACGTATTTTCACTTAATCATGACTATTCAATTCTACATTTTGCTGGCTTAATGAGACAACTTTCCATCTATAGATTATAAGCAGCTACATATAAACCTTTAGGCATCTCCTCAAAGTACTGATTTATTATTAAATCACTGAAGTAATGTTACATCTTGTCAAATTAATTATTATAATTAGAGATGTGGATTAATGCAGATAAACGTACTGTATGTTCCACAGCTGGTATCACTGCAGCTGCATCCCCAGTTCTATTTCGGCTTATTATAGAGTACTTCGGAAAAACCTCCACATACTATTCGCCAAGATGTCACTTACATAATCTAGATATGCTCAAAATAATAACATTATCATTACAATAAAGAGAAATTTGAAAAACAAAAACAAATGAATAATATTGTTAATGTTCCACTTCATCTGCAAATACTCAAATATATGTTTATAGGCCCTCATTCCGAGTTGTTCGCTCGCAAGGCGATTTTAGCAGAGTTACACACGCTAAGCCGCCGCCTACTGGGAGTGAATCTTAGCTTCTTAAAATTGCGAACGATGTATTCGCAATATTGCGATTACAAACTACTTAGCAGTTTCAGAGTAGCTTCAGACTTACTCGGCATCTGCGATCAGTTCACTGCTTGTCGTTCCTGGTTTGACGTCACAAACACACCCAGCGTTCGCCCAGACACTCCTCCGTTTCTCCAGCCACTCCCGCGTTTTTTCCGGAAACGGTAGCGTTTTTATCCACACGCCCATAAAACGCCGTGTTTCCGCCCAGTAACACCCATTTCCTGTCAATCACATTACGATCGCCGGAGCGAAGAAAAAGCCGTGAGTAAAAAAACTATCTTCATAGCAAAATTACTTGGCGCAGTCGCAGTGCGAACATTGCGCATGCGTACTAAGCAGAAAAACGCTGCGATGCGAAGAAAATTACAGAGCGAACGACTCGGAATGAGGGCCATAGTTTACCAAAAACATCTGAATTCTCACCATTACCAATGTAATTTTGCTTTAACATATTCTTGTAAATCCTGTCTGAATTACCAGTGCTTTCTCCCTACTCTCACAGCCACTCTCAATTCTACCAGTCTATTTTAAAACTGAATTTATGCAGTCTTATGATCTTTACTGTAATAGGCCCTACAATCTGGCCGATACCACTGAAAGATATGAACGATATCATCCATATCTTTCAGTGTGTATGCACCAACGATGAACGATGCATGCAGGGCCGTAACTAGGTGTGTGACGATGTTCCCCAAGCCCGCCCCCCCCCCACACACACACACACAGCCGCAGCTACTGTCAGCAATGCCAGTGATTGCAAAATAAGCGCTATAGAGCATTTTCACATGCGGCGCTACAGGCAGTGAAAAGGAGCGGGTCCTGCAGGATGTGCTGTCTCTCACTGCTCTGTGCGTCTCAGCCAATACGGTTCCTCATTGTCTGTCTCTTCATCCAATCGCTGGCGCCAGCGTCTCCTCTTCCAATCGCCGCCGACAGAGTTTCATCCATCCAGAGGCAGACTCACAACCTCCTGCCCGTCACTCCAAGCCAGGCATGACCGTGCCCAGTGCTTCATCAAAGGCCACCTGAGAGCGGCACCCGGGGGACAGGCTGAGGCCAGGGGACACCTGGCTAAAGTGAGCAGGACAGCAGCACGGGCACATACTGTAGCATATGCCAGGCAGGGCCTGCCCCGTGAGCTGAGCATGTGAGGGATGGAAGGAGTTCGGTCACCTGATTACCCTCATGCAGGGTAGAGGACTCTGTTACCGTGTCAGGACAGGTAAAGGGATGATGAGGGGGACAGGAGCAGGATACATTGGGAGAATTGTAGCAACACTTCTAAATAGTGGAGAAGTTGCCCATAGCTTCTAGCTAGTATTCATCTGGTACATTATGTATGTGATAGGTAGCAATTTGTCCACTTCTCCACTGTCTAGAAGGGTTCATACATCTCTCCCATTGTCATGATGGATTAAGAGTTGAGAGGAGTATTTATGACCGAGATTCTAGTACAGATGAGACTGATGGGACCTTTGGGAATACAGCAACATAAATTATGATGAAAGCAAGTATAACAGGGACTTATGGGGCTGTTATAGGGAAACCTGGGATTGCAGGGACAGGTGAGGCTATGATGGTGACACCATGGAGAACAGGGATAGGTGAGGCTATGATGGTGACACCACAGACTCTACCCATAATATGTGATGGGACCCCCACAGTGCCTATAATACCCTCCATACCCACACACTGATCATTATACATCCTTCATGCCCACACACTGCCCAGCATATGTACACCCCCCACAGTGCCTATAATACCCTCCATACCCAGATGGTACAACCCCACAGTGCCCAGCATAAACACCCCACAGTGCCCATAACACCATCCAAACCGCTCATTATACACCCTTCATGCCCACAGTGCCCATATATATACACCTCCACAGTGCCAATAACACCATCCCAACTGCTATCTACCCTTACCCCCTCCCTACCCCTATCACTGCCCCTAGTATTGCCTGCCCCAAACCCCCTCCTTTACCTCAGTATTACCCAAACTTCTATCTAACCTTGCCCCCCTCCATACCCACAGTACTGCCCGATCCTAATCTCCTTCTTGCCTGCCCTCACCCCCCCATAATATATGATGGGACCCAGAAATAGTGGAGTAGGACCCAAATTTCTTAAAGTGAGGGGTCCCTGGGACCCACAATTATTTTTGCTCCGCGAGATCACTGTGTCAGTACCCACTGTCCAGCGCAGCCACCTCTCTCCTGTCGGCCACCAGAGCCGCCGCCTCTGAAGGGACTCGGACTGCGGTATTCACCCCCCTCCCCCCCTCTCACTGCAGTGATATCAGGTCTCCGAGTCCCGCCGATGCCTGTGTCCCTCCACTGCCGCCTCTGCAGGGGACTCAGGAGCGCTGCTGCAGCTGCCAGCTCCCAGCTCTCTGCCTTCTCTGCCATTGACAGCCTGCTGCAGATGCTGGGTGACAGGCAATGGTGAGTATAACACACTCTCACTCTCTCTCTCTCTCCCTCCCTCCCTCCCTCCCAATAAAGGGGTACTGCCTGCCATAATGTGTCAAAAAGGGGGACTGCCTGCCATAATGTGTAAAATAGGGGATTATGCCTGCCTAATGTGTCAAAAAGGGGGACTCCGCTGCTGTGATGTATAAAAAAAGGGGGACTCCGCTGCCGTAATGTGTAAAAGGGGGCCTCTACCTGCCGAAATGTGTAAAGGTGAGCTCTGCCTGCCGTACTGTGTAAAGGGGGGCTCTGCCTGCCGTAATGTATAAAAGGGAGCTATGCCTGCCGTAATCTGTAAAAGGGAGCTCTGTGGCCACGCCTTTTCCCCATGTAGCCACACCCATATATTTTTTGCTGTGCGCCTTAGGCATGCACTGGCCCTTATTTGTATACGGGGGTGGGCGCCGATGCTGTTTCTTGCACACAGCGCTAAAATGTCTAGTTACGGCACTGGATGCGCGGCCCCACGCTCATTCATCGTTGGTGCAGTCTCGTTTAAACATGCAAGCAAATATGGACAATCTCGTCCATAGTAGCATGCAGTGCTATGGAGCCGGGTGACGGGAGCAGTAAAGAAACCCTCCCCATCACCCCTTGTCTACCTAATTCTTTCTTCTGCACCTTCCTTCCACATCTATCCCTCCCCCATGTCTCCTACATCTCCTACTCTCTCCCCTCTTATGTTTCCCATCCACCTCTCTCCCTTCCTTCCTTCCCCTCCTCTCTCCCTGTCACCCCACTTTCAGTCCCTTATGCCCCACCATGGTCCTACTACCATACCACTCAGTGCAGTACCCTCCCTCCATTCTCTGTCACCTCACCTTTTATCCATCAACATCACACTGCATTCCCACTCTTGCAGTTTCCCCTCCTAGCTCAGAAGCCTGCACTAACACTATGCCCGCTTTGTCCCTACCATCCAAATCAATATCACCTCAACGCTACAGCAACCCTGATAATCTCATTTGGATCTCTCCGTCAAACCCATACTCCCTATCCTGTGCCCTATGGAATGCCAGATCTCTGGTCCCCACCCATGACCTTTTCATCTCCAACTCCCTGCGTCTCCTGGCCATTACAGAAACCTGGATTACTCCCTATCACACCACTTCTCCTGCTGCTGTCTCTGCTGGGGGCCTCACATTTTTCACATACACTCTGACCTGGGGGTCACCTAGGTGGTGGAGTTGGGATCCTTTTACCCTCTAGCTCAGGCCTGGCCAACCTGTGGCTCTCCAGATGTTGTGAAACTACACATACCAGCATGCCCTAATAGCAAAACTGCAGCAAAGCATGATGGGATTTGTAGTTTTACAACAGCTGGAGAGCCACAGGTTGGCCAGGCCTGCTCTAGCTACTCCTACCAACTCATCCCCCAGAACCATCTCTTACAGTCTCTACATTTGAGGTCCATGCTATATGCCTCTTCCAACCTGTCCATCTACGAGTAGCTGTCATTTACCACCCCCCTGGCATGCCCTCCAAATTCCTTGACAACTTTGCTTCCTGGCTTCCTCACTTCCTCTCTTCTGACATTCACTCCATTATCTTAGGCGACTTTAACATCCCAATTGATATCCCCACAAAATCCTCTGTCTCTAAACTCCTTAACCTCACATCTTCACTTGGTCTCTCCCAGTGGACCTCCTACCTCTCCCATGTGAATTGGAGCTCACTGGATCTGGTATTCACTCACCGCTGTGATATTTCTGATTTCTCCAACTCCCCATTTCCCCTCTCAGACCACCACCTGCTCTCATTTAACGTATCTCTCTCTGCTACTCCATCTCTACCTCCTAAGGCTATTATCACTAAATGTAACATTCTTGCTATTGACACCACTTCCCTACTCGACTCACTTCTCTTTCCTATACTGTTTCTTTCATGCCCTGTACAAGCCACATCCCTATACAATGCTTCCCTTACTTCTGCTCTTGACTCTGTTGCTCCACCAACCACTAGTCACCCTCACAGCTCAACACCTCAGCCCTGGCACACCAACTGCCCAGATATTTGCAAAAATGCTCACGTATTGCTGAGCGACAGTGGAGGAAATCACGCTCTAAGGCAGACTTCCTCCATTTCAAACTTCTGCTCTCTTCATTCAGTGCTGCCCTTTTCCTCGCTAAACAGTCATACTTCAAAAACCTCATATCCTCCCAGTCTTCCAACCCCTGGAGCCTCTTTGCCACTCTCAACTCCCTCCTCTGCCCACCCCCACCTCATCTCCCCCCTCACTCTCTGCTCTTGACTTTACCACTTACTTCCCATCCAAAATTTACTCCATACGTCAGGACATCATATCCCATCAAAAAAATCAGCAACCAGCCATCTCCTGTCCCTTACCACCCTCCCCTTCCCTCTTACCAGCTCTGACATCTTTCTTCCATGTATCTAGTGAGAAAGTCTTGGCCCTCATGTGTTCCTCACCCCCCTCCACCTCCCCACTTGACCCTATCCCCTACCACCTCCTCCGCTACCGCTCTCTCTGCCTGCTCCCATCTTGCCCACCTCCTCAATCTCTCCCTCTCAACAGGCACTGTCCCCTCTGCCTTCAAGCATTTACTCATCTCCCCTACTCTTAAAAAACCTACCCTTGATCCACACTCTCTCTCCAACTATCGACCCATCTCCCTCCTTCCTTTTGCCTCCAAACTTCTTTAGCGCATTGTCTATAACCACCTGCCTGCCTTTCTTTCCTCCTACTCACTACTTGACCCATTCCAGTCTGGCTTTCGTCCTTTCTACTACACTGAAACTGCCCTCACAAAAGTCTGCAATGACCTCCTATCTGCTAAATCCAAGCGTCACTACTCTTTGCTTATTCTCCTTGACCTCTCTGCTGCTTTTGACACTGTTGACCACCCTCTCCTTCTGCAAATCCTTCACTATCTTGGTCTGTGTGATACTGCCCTCTCCTGGCTGTCCTCCTACTGCTCTGACCATTCCTTCTCTGTCTCCTGTCATGGCTCCACCTCCCCCACTTCCACTAACTGTGTCCTCCAAGGTTCTGTTCTTGGTCCTCTCCTTTTCTCCCTCCATACATCCTCTTTAGGAGAACTTATTAGCTCTTTTGACTTACAATACCATCTCTATGCTGATGACACTCAAATCTACCGTTCCTCCCCTGACCTCTCTCCTGCTCTCCTCACTCATGTATCCAACTGTCTCTCTACTATCTATTCTTGGATGTCCCGGCGCTTTCTTAAACTTAACATGTCTAAGACTGAGCTGATAATTTTCCCACCCTCCCGCACAACTTCACCTCCCACAATTTCATTATCTATAGATGGCACTACTATCTCCTCTAGCCTCCAAGTGTGCTGTCTTTGTGTAATCCTCGACTCCTCCCTCTCCTACAAACCACACATTCATCACCTGTCACAAACCTATCATTCCCATCTCAAAAATATTTCCAGGATCAGACCCTTTCTCACCCAGGATGACACTAAGGCCCTTACCCACTCACTGGTCATCTCCAGTCTGGACTACTGTAATCTCCTCCTAACTGGCATCATTAACACATACATCTCTCCACTCCAATCTGTCCTCAATGCTGCTGCCCGGATCATCTTTCTCACCAAATGCACTTTATCCACCTCTTCCTCTCTTACTAGCCCTTCACTGGCTCCCTTCCCTTTCAGAATCCATTTCAAGCTTCTCATGCTCACTTACAAAGCCCTCACCCACTCCTCTCCCAATTACATCTCTGACCTTATCTCCCTTTACACTCCCACCCGTCCTCTTCGCTCTGCTAATGCCCGCCGCCTCTCCTGCCTTCTGATTACCTCCTCCCACTCCTACCTCCAAGAGTTTGCACGTGCTGCTCCCTTTGTCTGGAATTCTCTACCTTTCCCCCTCAGACTCTCCAGCTCTCTTCAAAACTTCAAACGGGCTCTCAAGACCCACTTCTTCACCAGACCCAGCCAAATATCATCCTAAGCCTTCTGTGGCCTACGCTCACTTTCTACCACATCTGTGTCACCCCTGTTTGTGTGTCCCCCCCCTTTAGAATGTAAGCTCTCATGAGCAGGGTCTTCTTCCCTCATGTGCTTTTACGCCTCTTACTTAACCTATCTTCTTTTCAATACTCCCTTTCATGGCACCAAATCCTTCAGTTTTCCGCCGCCCTGATACTTATTTCAGTGCTGTTTACTGACGCAGCCATGTTTATATACCCTGTACTTTTCCTATATTGTATTGAACTGTAAGTCACTGTCTTCATGTTTTGCTTATTTGTTTAATCTGTAATTGGGTGCTGGGGATCCCATGTGGCGCCATATAAATAAATAAATATAATAATAATAATAATAATAATAATAAATGGATAGTTCTACCCAAATCTGAATTTCCCTCTTGGTTAAAATGTACTAAATGTAGCCTTTACCAAAAGTAATTTATCTGGGGTCATTCGTATTTAGCTTTCTGGCTGTCCAACAGTTTCCAACAGTAATTTATACATCGCTGCTGCTCCACACACTACTACATGCTTCCACTGATAGTGTATTATTCAACGATGCTAGGCACGTTGTCCTTCCCCTGCCAACAGTTTTTTTCCAAACAGGCATCAGGTTGCCCCATATAACATAAAGCATACAGCCTTCAAAAACATTGAAGGGGTGGAAGAATAAAGATTTATGTAACATATGAATGTGATACGTTCCGGAGCTTGGACATGGTGGGCAGTGTCATCTTTAGATGGAGTTACCTAATGGAAACCTATGGGCTTCTTTTCGCATTGTCCCTCCCAGCTCTGAAGTCCTATCATCCTGGATGTCCTTCTATTGCAAAGGACAGCTATTATCGGGAGAGCTGTCCTTTGCTGTTTTAAGCAGCTCCTAACTGCCATGTCACAGGCTGTGTTTGAAAAAATGTCAGGAGCCGATTGGCTGGTACTTTATCTCCATCCACTTTATATCCGTCCTAGGCAGAGTAAAAAGACCCCTTATTCTTTTACTTCCCGATATGTTAGGAAGCTGAAATGTAACATACTGTAGGTATTCTTCAGGTGGGAAATAGGAAAACAATGTAATTAGGATTTTAATAAACCTCCCTTAAAAGGATCAAAAGGGGGTTGACATAATGACATCATTACTGATGCGTGGCTTGCGTTGCGTGAACGATAATGCCCAAACAGACAATCGGATCAAAATTTGGATTGTACCTCCAGTGAGTAGAATTTAATAAACTACAAAAATGCAAAACCACTCACTCACGCACTCACTGACTCATCACTAATTCTCTTACTAACCAATAAGTTAGGAAGATGAAATCTAACATACTGTAGGTATTTTGCAGGTGGGAAATAGGAAAACTACATATTTAGTATTTTAATAAACCTCTCCTAAGGTGATGAAAAGGGTGTTGACATAATGATGTCATTACCGATGCGTGGCTTGCATTGCAGGAACAATAACGCCCAAACGGACAATCGGGTCAAAATTTGGATTGCACCTCCAGTGTGTAGAACTTAATAAACTACAGTACAAAAATGCCAAAGCCCCACTGGCGTTTCTATAATGGGTGCAGCGTGTGTGGTGCATACGGGTCCCTGAGTCCAGAGGGGGCCCCCACTGCACACACTGCACCCATTTTTAAAATACTCACCCCTC
The DNA here is from genome assembly GCF_028390025.1 of Pseudophryne corroboree. NCBI lineage: Eukaryota > Metazoa > Chordata > Amphibia > Anura > Myobatrachidae > Pseudophryne > Pseudophryne corroboree. Next base: position 594,735,939 of record NC_086444.1, read on the forward strand.
CAAAGTCCAGCGCCGGCATCCGCAGCGCTATTAGAACACAGTGAAAATGGCTTAGCGGCCATTTTCACAGAGTTCTGCGCATGCCAAGTAGAGAAATCTCAGGGAAAATGGCCACCGCGCCAATTTCCCGGAGATCTGCGCATGCGCAGTAGAGTCTGAGCCCTCTAGTGCTCAGACTCTACAGCGCTCTGGGCAGAGAGGAGGAGGCCCGAACGGAGGAGGCTGAACACGGGCAATATAATATATTGTGTGCATGTTTCTCCCATATATTTGAATGTTTCAGAAGAAGAGTTACCATCGATGGAGATATGGCAGGTGTCCATCAATTATTCTTCTTATTATTATCCTTTATATGGCGCCATATGGGATCCGCAGCGCCCATTACACAGTACATGATCAAATGAGCAAACCAGAAAAGAGTGGAGGTATCCTATGCAATTCATGACCATCGATGGTTTCACAAACCAATGGTCGCCCCTGTGCTTTCACTGACTGACTCGTGGGTCAATTAGAACCTTGGGGTGGGTCTTCATGGGTGTCAGGGGCAGAGCTATGCTCCATTTCTGCCACCACTCTGTAGAAACAAAAAAGAACTATCGGGTGGTTCTATACCATCCATGGCGGGAAATCCTCCGGTTTTCTTCCTTCGATGGCACAAGTAGTCAACATCGACCATAGACCATCAATGATTTAGAATAATTGATGTTCGATGGCCATCCCTATTCAGAAGCCCAAAGTGTGCATGCAGAGATGCCAGGTATCACAGAGTGTATTATATTGCAATGCCCCCCGATGCTAAAAGATTTCTTTAAAAAACCTGTATCTAGAAAGGACCATGGTGTCTCTCCAAGTACAACATTTTCTGGTGCCCCCCCCCCCCCAATTGTCATTAGAAAAGTGAAGAATTTTCGCACGCCGCAGTGGCATGGCCTTGCTAAAAGGAGCGTGGCTTTGATGCAAGGGAAGTGGCATTGCAGTAAAAGACTACCCAGTTTTGCAACCTGCACAACCAGACATTGGCCACCATAGGACAAAAAAATAATCCTGATTCATGCCCCTTACATTCGTTGTCATTTTTCCTCCTTATAGTAATGCCCCTTACACATTATGCCACACACTGCAATGGTCCTTGAATATTATGTCACACACTGTAATGCCTGCGACATGTTATGCCACACACCACAATGCCCATTATACATTTTGCAACACACCGTAATACCTGTGATACATTATGCCACACACCACAATGCCCCTGAGACATTATACTATATACCGTCTACGCCCGTGATACAATATACCACACACCGTAATGCCTGTCACACATTATGCCACACACCACAATGCCCCCGAGACATTATACCACATACGTCAATGCCTGTAATACAGAATACCACACACCGTAATGCCTGTGACATATTATGCCACATACCGCAATACCTGTAATACATTATGCCACATACCGCAATGTCCGTGCTACATTATGCCACACACAATGCCAGTTATACATTATGCCACACACCGCAATGTCCGTGATACGTTATGCCACACACCGCAATGCCCATTACACATTATGCCCCACAGTAAGGCTTCTTATTACTTTTAAATCACCTGCTCATTGCCAGGGGTTTCATGCTCTTGGTTCCATGCTCGTTGCCAGGGGTTTTCATGCTTTGGGTGTCATGCTCATTGCAAGGGGGTAATGATTGTTGCCATGGGTTTCATGCGCTGGGTGTCATGCTTGTTGCCAGTGATTTCATGCGCTGGGTGTCATGCTCGTTGCCAAGGGTTAATGCTTGTTGCCATGGGTTTCATACGCTGGGTGTGTAATGTTCATTGCCAAGGGGTTTTCATGCTCATTGCCAAGGGGTAATGCTTGTTGCCAGGGGTTTTATGCGCTGGGTGTGTAATGCTTGTTGCCAAGGGGTTTTCATGCATGCTGTCAATGGGTAATGCTTGTTGCCAGGGGATTTATGTTCTGTGTGTAATGCTCATTGCCAAGAGGTTTTCATGCTCGTTGCAATGTTGTGCGGATTCTGCGGCCGCCAGCACTACCCGGCGCTATGTGCTCCCAGGTCCAGGCACTTCCTGGCGCTATACGCTCCCAGGTCCAGGCACTTCCTGGCTCTGCCAGACACGGCGGCCATTTTGGGAGGAACATTTAACAGATTAACATGCAGATGGCTAGTCTGTATGTCAATATGCACTTAATCAGTGGCAGCGCCCCCACAGCCCTTCGCCTCCAAGCCTCCGCAGTGGCTGCGGGGGCTGTAGATATGCCACTGTAGATAGAACTAGTTACAGGATTGCATCAACAATAGATACCAACTTGTTTAATGGATGTAATATTATATGTCATATGTACAGATGTGTGTTTGAACAAAAAGGAAAATTAAACCAGCTGTAAAACAGTTTATAGCATAGTCACACACATTTCTCAGTGACCTCACATGTAAGGTGGTGGTTTTAAAAAGTGTTAACATGACATCAGAAATGGTTATTTTTTGGATTCAGTTTGCTACTGAGGAACTGTCCAACCTCTAGCCCTGCTGCTGGCAGCCGAAGTGCTGTTTTTATTCCTGTTTTATTTTAAAAAGTCTATTTTGCATATAGATTTGGGTATGCCAATTTGTTATCACCATTTTTATTCAACAAACATTGTGACTTTTTTCATAATTATTACATTCTATCTAATAATGTTCTGTGGTTGTGTGTTCTTAAAGAATTTGTGGTTCAGATAGGCTTGGGGTTACCACGATAGATTAAAGACAGATAAAGTTAGGCGAGGGACGCATAGGCCAGAGACTAGATAAGAGGACTGATATTTTTGTGATTGGCTAATCTTTAGGAACCTGTTACTAGGTAGGTTAGGTATAATTAGGGGTAATTTTATTTTTGGATATCTGGTTGTCCTATTAGGATTTTTGTGAGAGAAGTTTGGGTTTTAGTATCTATAGTGGCATCCATTTTAGTTAATATCTTTTGCTGTTTGGAGGGCCCCACCCGCCCACTTAAATCAGGTAAAATTTAGTGCATTCTTTAATACATTTTTCTCACAGGTGAGGCGCAGCTAAGGCGGGAAGGTGCTGCAGATCAGTGGACACACGTGATGCAAGAGGTCGGTGTGGGGCACTTACCCCTTCAAAGTTAGGCCGGGTGTCCTACTTCTGTGGGGGGACCGTGCCTTTTTGCAGAGGCGCTCATACTGTGCTCGAATAAAGGAAGGTGAGTCCTTCACAGCGCAGTTGTGTCTTTAGGAGGGGCGTTTCTATTCACCCATCATTTTGGGTATATTTCAGTTTGGCTGAAGCTGATATTGTAGCACCTTCTTGCCCACCTTTGAGATACAGTATTCTAATTCAGTCATAAGTAATAAAAGCTGTGACCTTTAATCCAAGCAGTTGTCTGTGTCTTTATTTCATTTAGAATTATAAGGTTTTTTTTTACTTATGGCCAATTGCAATAATGAATGGACGCCTTATGGTTTGGTATGGGAACTCTGATTAAGGGCCTAATTAAGACCTGATCGCAACAGCAAACTTTTTCTCTAATGGGCAAAACCATGTGCCCTGCAGGTGGGGCAGAAATAACATGTGCAGAGAAAGTTAGATTTGGGTGGGGTGTGTTCAAACTGAACTCTTAATTGCAGTGCAAAAATAAAGCACCCAGTATTTACCCTGCACAGAAAATATATAACCCACCGAAATCTAACTCTCTCTGCACATGTTATATCTGCCCCACCTGCAGTGCAAATGGTTTCGCCCATTAGGAAAAGATTTTGCTTTTGCGATTAGGTCTGAATTAGGCCCTAAATTTGGTTGTGAGTGCAGTTTTAGATAAATATGACCCCTTTCAGACATCAGATTCTGGAAATTGTTGGGTCTTGCACGCAGGCAAATTCTAAAAGCCAGAGCTTCATGACCTGGATGGGAGTAGGGTCGCAGACTCGGGTGGGTCGGTTTCATTCAGACATACCAAAATCCCGGGTTCAAGCGCGTTCACGTGCATAAACGCGGGATTTTGATGCATGTCTGCAAGGGGTCTTAAAGATTAACAGAAATCTAAACAGGGTCAGCTCTTGAACCAAATTTTGGTGTTGGCAGGACTGTGTGGGTAATAATGAGTGTTTGATATCATGTTGGGAGACTTTAGTCTTTAGACTTTACTAAAGTCACTTTAGTATTTTTTAGGCAGACCAGGTGGTTTTGTATTATTAATTTTTCACACCGAATAAGTGATGCATGCCCATGTGAGGCTTGTTATGACAAGCACTTTTAATTAATTTACTTACCCATGTGTAGCACAATCTCTATCCTGCATTGGGGAACCACAGCAAAACACTCTGGTGCTGATTCTGAGAAGGACAGATCACATGAACGCAAATGGGGAGTTCTTTTATATATCAAAACAAACTATAATACTCAGGTATGATTTATAGTTCATTTAATCATGGAATATCCAAGTAGCAAGCTCATATAACATTGAGTTGTATGGTAGGCAAGAGATTTCTTGGCTGTACTCATTATCGTTTCTTAAAAGCTTAAACAAGACTGACTGTCAAATAATTCTTATATAGAATAATAAACATCTTAGTGATATTTGGTGGACCCCTTTCTTTGAAAGTAAAGCATTCATAACCTAGAACCAGAAATAACGACACTGAGACTTGAATTTTGGCAGAAAATTGCTAGCTATTTATTTGTCCCTATCCATTAGGAAACCTGTAATAAAGAAATTAATTTAATATGCCGCTCCAGCTGGCATATGGTGGCGGCCCAAAAGAACGGCTCAATTAATCTGAATTAACCTTAAATAACTAACCCTATAAATTTACTAAAACTTACTATAAACCGGTAATAGGTGACAACTCAACCCCCACAGTGACTACCCACCGCTCCTGGGTGCCCTGCCGCTGCCTTCCCAGACGGGTGGTCAAGCGGCCATAAGTCGATGGAGGTGAGTGCACCTAAACCACAACAAACTGTAAAAACACTACAGTTTTCCCTACAATACAAAACTGACGTTCTTTTCCGCCAACAGCGAAAGACTCATCCCCAAAGTCTTTCGCACCGCCACCATAAACCTACCCTAACTCCTGCAAAGCGAAACCTAGATCCTCCAGAAAAAACATCATCCCCTCATTGGATAGATGTACTCCATCGCGCCGGAAAAGGTGGCTGTCTCTGAACCGTATCCTCGGGTGGCGAACCACCCTCCCACCGTGGGACAGCACCCACTTTGCCACCGCTCCGTTCACCTTTTTCCGGGCCTCATCAATCTGGCGACCATCCGCCACACCCCTCCAACACAATCTTGGCACCATCATGGAAAAAACCAACACACAATTGGTCCATGCCGCGGTCACACTTGCCAGATCCTGTATCATGGCCCACCGCAGATCCAAGGATGTCCTCTTCCCCAGGTCGTTGCCACCTAGATGGACAACCAAAACCCTAGGGACTCCATGCTTGCTGGCCTGACTCACTAACCTACTCCTCAGCTCACCCCACATCATTCCTCGCCAGCCAAGCCATCTGACACCCTGTGTTCCTAGCAATGCCTGAGACCCTTCCGAGGCCACAAACCTGGCCGCCCAGTAAATGTAAGAGTGGCCAACCACCCAAATGGGCAAATAGTCTTCGAACCATCCTGAAGGGAAAAAGAGGGGTAGAATTGATTACTAAGAGGCTTATTAATTGTTTATACTGAAGGATCTGCCAAAAAAGAAAACTTTAGATCTCGCCATTGCAGCAGTCACGGCCTAGCCGACTGCACCATGTTCCGTTGCCAATTTAAAGCGCAATTAAAGACACAAAGGGGAAAGATCAAATAAAACAAACGAAATAAAAAGGGGGGGGGGGAGGGGAGGGGGTATAAAATGGGAAACACATGTAATAACTCAGCTGGAGGTGAAACGTAAAGACCTGCTGAGGGACTCTGATTAGACCAAATTAGCCGAATTATAGATTAGAATTCAGTCCGTCAAATCAGGCAAAAAATCGCAAATAACTCCAGACCCCCGCTGCCGACTCATGCCAGCAACGGCGAGTAGCTAATCCCTGAGTAGGATAAAAAAGGGGGAACACCAACAGACGCACAACACCATAAAATCACAGAACTGGAACAACATAATACATTGCCATTTAAACAAAGCACCAAGCGCAAACCGACCTCTCATGTGACGGGGCGAATATATCGTCTGTAACTTGACGACTTCCATCGCCCCACCGCCTGGATTTCAGTTCTGGAGCAACCCGCCGCAGCAGCCGACGTCGCTGCGCCTATGCGAAAGGAATGGGTACCGAAAGCAGTGGGTGGGAGGCCCAAGCCCGCCAAACTACGACTCAGCATCCAACGAAACTGGTATTTCGTGACTGGCAGCCCATCATAATGCAACAGCCAAGACCCCTCCTTAACGGGTCGCACCACCACATATTGCCTTGCCAGACCAACTGGGCAAACGCTCTCCTCTAGCGCTGGAACCATTGTAACCCAGCGCCCTCTCCCCACTTGATCCGTCTTGGAGCGTCGCAACCTGCACAGCAAGGACCTCTCACCCACTACCACGTCCCCGACCAGCATGCGCGAATCTGCTCTCTTGGAAGGCGCTACCAACTCAGAAACTCGAAAGGCCCCGTGGTAAGCCATTGAGAACGCCAAACTGAACAAAAGCGTCTCAAACCTGGACGACGCGACTCGCCCTACCGCCTCGATGACGGCCGGCAACAAAGCCGCATCGATGGGCCGCCTCCTATCCGGTGGCGACGGCGCAACTCGCGCCCACCCTTTCATTGCCTTCCGCAGAACCTCGCTTTTCGTTACGTCAGGGACGCCTCGCAGCTTGCAGAAAAATGAGATGCCTGCCAAATACCGCGATACCACTGCTCGTGACCTACCGGAGACGTAAAGCTGCCACATAAAAGAAAGCATCAGCCGATGCCTGCTCTTACCTTGATGCTGACGCCCTTGGACAAACTCCTCCCATTCACTCCAAGCTTGTCCGTAAGCCTTGAGCGTGGCCAGCGCGATTGACCGCAACGCTAGACCCTCCAGTCCGGCCCGATCACCTGCCAAACATAACCAGGACAGAGAAAACCTTGCTCTTCGGCCTCAGGTGCCAAATCCCAAAATCTCTCCCACTGTCCACGCGACAACGCGTCTGCGATTCCGTTTTCCAAACCGGGCACGTGTTGCGCCCGGAACCATAGGTTCCTACGCAAGCACGTCAAAAGCAATTGTCCGAGCACCCGCAGCACCACTAGCGATTTCGCCCTCTGGTTATTAATCGCATGCACCACGCCCAGATTATCGCACCTGAACACTATGCTGCGGTTAGCCAACCGATCGCCCCAAACTTCCAACGCTACCATAATGGGAAAAAGCTCCAGCAGCACCAGATCTCTTGTAAGACCCTCGCTATGCCAGTTTCCCGACCAAGATGCCGCACACCACGATCCCTCCAAAAAACAACCGAATCCAGAGGCACCTGCAGCATCGGTAAAAAGCTGCAAACTCTCGCTGTCAACGGCTGGCGCTTGCCATATGCTCACCCCGTTGAAATCCTCCAGGAACGAAGCCCAGACGGCCAAATCCCTTTTTAATTCAGAGGACAATCGAACGAAATGATGCGGCCTGGCACACCCCGCCGTTGCCCTTTCGAGCTTTCGGCAGAAAACCCTGCCCATCGGTATTACCCGACAAGCAAAGTTCAGCATGCCCAGCAAGGACTGCGCCTGCCGCAGCGTGACTTTACGCGAGCCGTTGAAACGGCAAATAGTTTCGCGGAGCTTTGACACTTTGTCCTGGGGCAGGCGACACTCTCCCGCCACGGTGTCAATTTCAATCCCCAAAAATGATAGGCAGGAGGCCGGACCCTCCGTTTTATCCCTGGCTACCGGGACACCGAAGTGGTAAAAAAGAGCCCGCGTGCTAAACAGCAAGTTGCCGCACCTTGTGTCATTAGCCGGTCCCGCACACAGGAAATCATCGAGGTAATGTGCAACCCCGTGACCGCCTGACGTCGACTCCACGCACCAATGAAGAAAAGTGCTAAAGCGCTCGAAAAACGAGCATGAAACGGAACATCCCATCGGCAGACATTTGTCGATGAAATACTCCGCCCCAATCCGGAAACCCATAAAACGGAATGAGTCCGGATGCAATGGCAGTAATCTAAAAGATGACTCAACATCAATCTTAGCCATGAGGGCCCCGCTCCCGTAGCCGCGGACCATCTCCAGCGCCTCGTCAAATGACTGATACACCACCGAGCAATAGGCCGGTGGTATTGCGTCGTTGACCGATGCCCCTGGCGGGTAAGAAAGATGCTGAATGAGCCGAAAAGATCCTGGAGTCTTCTTTGGTACCACCCCGACCGGGGAGATGACCAAGTCATCCACCGGGGGTGACTTAAACGGCCCCTCCATCCTACCCAACCTGACCTCCTTATCCACTTTCTCCCGTAACACCGTCGGCAAGGCTCGGGCAGACTGAAGGTTCCTGTGCGCGCGGACGGACACTTCGCTTGCAACAGGCAAGCGAAAACCGAACTGAAAACCGTCTAACAAAAGTTTTGCATCCCTTTTATTGGGATACAGACCCAACCATTTACCCATCGTTTCCAACTTAACTGGCGTTGGTGCTCTGCTGAGCGGTCCCGCTCGCGGCCTGCTTCGAGTAAGCCTGCTTTCCCCGGTTTCCCTGTCGCCCCCCTTTGAAACAAGAGGAGGCTGGGTGTGCTCCTCCACACTGCTGGCAGGAGTGACGAAACCGACACTGCTTGCCATAGGAACATGTTCCGCTGTTAACAGCGAAGCATTTCCCCCGAGGGGCAGACCGCCCGCCCACGCGGACGGCCAATCCGCCTGTCCTGGCAAATCCTCCGTCCGCGCCCGCCCCCTGGGCTGATGACCCCGCGCGACGCCCACCTGTTCCCTGTTTCTGGGGCTCCTCCCCCTGCTGGGATGCCCGGGTCACTTTGAGCCAGACCTCCACATCTTTGAACCCAAAATCCATGACCCGCAGCCCGTCCTGTTTCTCCCGAAACTCTTGGTCATACTGCCGCCATTCCGAGCCCGAGGACGTGCGCTGCATGTCGTGGACGAGATGCAGGTACTGGATAATATTCATGTGCTCTTCCGGCCTATCCTCCAAATAGCATGCCGCAAACACCCAGAAACCGGCCAACCAATTATCAAAAGACCGGAAAACCTCTGTCCACATGCCCGTCTTAGCGGCCGCCGCTTTGTAGTCCTTCTTCATGGCCTTAGTCAAGACGAATAAGTCCACGAAGTCACCCCTACGTATCTTCTTGCGGCAGCTGTCTCGCAGCCCCCGCATAACCGCGGTGTACTCGCAGCGCACTACCCCCGGCATATCGCGCCGCTTCTTCGCCCTACGCTCTTCCTCACTAAGTCGCGTGCGCCGCTTACGCCTCTTCTGCTGTTTCGCTGCCCGCTTGGCCAATTTCTCGGCCTCCCTCCTTGCTCTAGCAGTACTGTCCGCGTTGGACGCTTGCGACGCCAAAGAAGAGGAAGAGGAGGAAGACGAAGAGCTATGCGAACTCGAGCTCGTGGGGGAACTTGATATATCCTGTACCAACTCACCGGATGCCATCGACCTCTCCGACCCGCAATCTTCATCCTCCTCAGCCCAATCCTCGTCCTCCACGAAATCTGCCAAGTCCCCTTCTTCTCGGCCCTCTGTGGAAGACAAAACAGAAGAGGGCCCGGCCCATGCTTGCGGCGCACGCCGGGCCCCCCGTGCGGAAAACGCAGTGAGTGCGTGCCCCTGCTGCTCCCGGTCCGTCCCCAGCTCCAGCTCCGCAGCGGCGGCCCCCAGCTCCCGGCAGGCTCGTGCCACCCGCCGGGCCGCCGAGGCCCTCCGCTTGCCAGACGCCCTGCCTCCCGCAGACTGGCCGAGATCAGCCATCGACCTAGGGGGGGCCACTGCAGCTAACGGCCCCAGAGCCTCTACCACCGTGGCCAGCGCCGACGCTATGGCCCCAGGAGGATCCCGCCTACCGCGACCGTTGTCGACAGCGCCCGAAGGACGACCGGTCCTTGGGTGGGAGCGAGCCCGCGCCCGGCGACCGGCCGATGTGACCCGGGGACCCGGCCCCCGCTGTTCCGACGTGAAGGCTGGGGCCCTCCGGCCGGACCATCCGTCCCCCTCTTCTGATCCTTCGTCCTCTTGCCCCGACGAAGCAGAAACATCCCCCGGTCCCGGGGAGGACCCGCTGTCGTGCGCAGCGACCCGAGCCGCGGCCCTGCGGCCGCTGACTCATTCCCTATCTCTCCGCCACCCGCGGGACCCGCTGCGACCCGCCTCTGTGGGGCTGGTCGCCACAGGAAACCGCGGTGCACCCGCACGTGTTTCCCCGTGCGTCACATGACCCGCGGAGTGCCCACGCGCATACCGCTCCCGGCTACCCCTTTCAGCTCCTGCCGCGCCTCCCTCTCTTTGAGCCATATTTCTGCGCCCAGCGCTGCCTACCAGAGGCACACGCTGCACCCCCCTTTTGGGCCCCCTCCCCCTGCCGGATTCCGGCATCCGGGGAGCCGAGCTGTGCCTGATGCTGTGGTGGCGCCGCTGCGCGCGCACGTGCGCGGCCGGCGCCGTCTGGAGCGAGCGTGGGCGCGCGCGCACCCCGTGCGCGCGCCCCACCTCCTCCCGCCATCGGGCTCCCGGACTGCGACTCCTCCTCGGCCGCCGCGCGAGGCTCCTGCACAGGCCCCGCGCGGCGACCGCCAGCTCCCCTACTCGACGTCCCCCCCTGCCCGGCACTAACACTCGGCCGCGGCAAGGGAGGAGGGCTAGGCCCTGCATGCACCTGGCGCCCCCCCGCGGCGCGCACGCGCGCGCCCGCCCGACATGATCTCGGGCCCGGCGGCTCCCGGCGGGGACGGCCGCCGCCCGCTACTTCCCGAGCGGCCTGACTGGACCCCACGTCTCCTATGCCGCCCTCGCCCGGCCGGTGTAACCGCCTCGGCTGCCGGCGGCGAGCCCGACCGGGCCCCGCTTGCGCTGCCCGCGGCCGTGTCTGCAGAGGCCCCGAGGGACGGAGCCCCGTCCCCCCTGCTGCCCTCTGCAATCTCAGGGCCCGCTCGACCGTCTGACCCACGGTACCGAGCCGGGGCCCTAAGCACACGACGGGGGCGAGCAGCCATAACAGGAGTAACAAGAAGTAGGAGAGGGGAAGCACAACACTGGGGTAGGGTTTTCTAATATACTGCCTTGCAGCTAATAAAAGAACAAAATCGTCTGCAATGCAGTACTCACCAAAGCAAATCACCAAGAGACTTAAGATGGCCTCGCCTTCCCTATATATAGCAAACCCTCCCCCTAAAGAAAGCTGTACTTTCCTCACAGCTGGGTCCACCCCTCCCCAGATGTTTAACTCTTTCCTCTCCTATACAGTCAATACTCTCTCCTACTGAATACAAACAATAAACACTATCACAGATTTATTTTTTTAAAGTAGCTCTTCTACCCATTCTTCGCAGGGGAGTTTCTGATTTTCACGGCTGTAAATATAAATGAGTGTTAAAAATTTGGTAAATCTCTAGAGATGTAAATTTGAGACGTTTTAATGTAAGTAAATAGTAATCCATGGTTCTTGGTGTTACCCGGAGAGCAGGGCCGGTTCTTGGGCGCTGTGCGCCCCGGGCGACAATAGGGGCGTGGCTACGTACAGGGGGCGTGACCATTTACGCCCCCTGTACAGACTGAAATGATGTGCGGTGCGCGATGACGATGGAGAGGACCTTTGCTGTGCGATGCGCAATGACGTCATCGCGCACCGCACAGTAAAGGACCTCTCCACGAAGGGAAACTACGTGTCTAGATTCTCTTCACAGCGGCAGCGGGGGGCAACGGGCAGCGGGGAGCACAGCAGCAGCGGATCTTGCCCTGGTGCGGCGCCCTCCGGAAGGCGGCGCCCCGGGCAAAAGTCCTGCTTGCCCGTGGCAAGATCCGCTACTGCCGGAGAGCACCTATAGCAGATACAGTAAAAAGTGACAGGACCATTTTTGTAGTTTATTAAATTCTACCCACTGGAGGTGCAATCCAAATTTTGATCCGATTGTCCATTTGGGCGTTATCGTTCACGCAACGCAAGCTACACATCGGTAATTACGTCATTATGTCAACCCCTTGTTTATCCCCTTAGGGGAGGTGTATTAAAGTTGTAATTAGTAGTTTTCCTATTTCCCACCTGAAGAATACCTAGTATGTTAGATTGGGTGTAGTATGGTATGCCGGCGGCCGGGCTCCCGGCGACCAGCATACCGGTGCCGGGAGCCCGACCGTCGGCATACCGACAGCGTGGCGAGTGCAAAGGGGCCCCTTGCGGGCTCGCTGCGCTCGCCACACAGTGGGCACAGTATTTATTCTCCCTCCAGGTGGGTCGTGGACCCCCACGAGGGAGAATATCTGTCGGTATGCCGGGTGTCAGGATTCCGGCGCTGGTATACTGTGCGCCGGGATCCCGGCATTCGGCAACCAGAAGACCACCCGTTAGATTTTATCTTCCTAAAATATCGGTAAGTAAGAGAATTAGTGATGAGTGAGTGAGTGAGGGCTTTCGCATATATATATATATATATATATATATATATATATCTGACGAAAATGCGACAGCATTGAAACGTTGGTTTGCTTTAAGTGGCTGCGTTTGTGTCTTTTATTCTCCTGAGTGCCGCCGAATACCTCTTTATATATATTATATATATTTTTTACATGTGGAACATTGGGGGTCATTCTGAGTTGTTCGCTCTTTGCCGATTTTCGCTATACTGCGATTAGTCGCTTACTGCGCATGCGCAAGGTTCGCAGAGCGCATGCGCTTAGTTATTTTACAAAAAAGTTAGGTATTTTACTCATGGCATAACAAAGCTTTTTCATCGCTGTGCTGATCGTAGTGTGATTGACAGGATGTGGGTGTTTCTGGGCAGAAACTGGCCATTTTATGGGAGTGTGCGGAAAAACGCAGGCGTTCGAGTTGCAAAATGCAGGAGTGGCTGGAGAAACGGGGGAGTGGTTGGGCAAACGCTGGGTGTGTTTGTGACGTCAAACCAGGAACGAAAAGGACTGAGCTGGTCGCAATGGCTAAGTAAGTCTGGAGCTACTCAGAAACTGCGGGGTAATCGTTACGAGAAAATTAGCGATCCTTTCGTTAGCAATTCTGCTATGCTAAGATACACTCCCAGTAGGCGGTGGCTTAGCGTGTGCAATGCTGCTAAAAGCAGCTAGCGAGCGAACAACTCAGAATCACCCCCATAGACCATAAGATCCCGATTTAGAGCTGGACATAAGTCCATTTACACTGCTCAGAGCATGTATATGACTTGCAGATGTATTTTGAGTTATACAGTACCTGCTGTGCTACGAGAGACAGACAAAATACATTCACAAGTACAGTAGGTTCAGTACTGTAAGGGCATGGTGACAATGGACACACAACCATGCTAAAACCACGCCAAAGTAGAAAAGGAGCTAATATGCTGTAACACAGATCCTTCAGTTTATTTTAATCTCATTTTCATATTTTATTTTTTCACCTCTGCCCCTTCTGTTCTTTTATCTCTTTTTTTTTGTTGCTCTGCATTTCTCTTTCCATCTTCTTCTCCACCTCTTGTCCTATCTTCCCTCCTTATACATTCAATTTGCTACACTACAACTCCTTCTCATATACTGTATACCATCGTACAGTAGAATGCATAGCACCCTGCATTACCCTTATTTCAGCTTTCCCCAGTATTGCCTGTGCATCGCATGGATGATATTCCAGATGCAACCCCCCACAATACTTCGTAATGGAAAGGAAGTCACCATGAATAAACAAGATTCTTCTGATGAAACCAACTCTGCAACTGGCAAAGAAATGCATAGGAACCTATACTGCAGTGGTGGATGTGCTTATCGTCTGAAAATCGCTTGTGGCTCATTGAGTGCTCTGTAGAAATCTATGTCTCTCACTGTAATCATTACTGTTGCAAGTGAGACTGATATTCATGAGGCATTGTGAGAATTCTCTCTATTATCTGATAAAAGATTGGTGCCAACTCTATTATGGTTTTGTCTAGGGTAGAGCATTCATTAGCATTGTCAGTTAACATCAGTTTTTCTCCCTAGTATATGGTAAAAGAACATTTTCTTTTTCTTCCAAAAAAGAGAGCATCATCCAACTACTAAGTGCTGATTGGGACATTGCTTCTCTCTCGGGGATATTTGGATTTGCATCTAATTATTCACAATAATTTTTAGCAAGTAACTGGATCATTGTGACTTTTTTTTTTATTGAGACATTATGAAAATCAGAACATAAGCGAAGATGTACATAAATCATGGAGTAATGACACACAGGTATTGAAATTAAAAAGACGTACATCAAGTTTTCTCTTTTTTTCCAATATTAAGGATATTAGTTTTCCAATAATTCAACAGTCAGTACATTGATGTTATTGTACACAGTATAGGCAACCAAGAGGGAGGCCGCAACAATTGGCCGCTCCTAGACCAAAGATATAGGTTGGTCCTGTGCAGCTAATCTAGTCAGGTACCACGTGTATTAAGGGGCAGAGTGGAGATATAGGATTCCCAAAGATTAAAGAATCGATCCACTTGTTTACCTTTGTCTACAATAGACTCCATCCAGTCCATCCTAAAAATGTGATTTAGCTTATTTAAAAATAGTGGTATCTGTGGTGGCGTACTATTTATCCATCCTTGTAGTATTGTCTTTTTCCCCGCTGCACTTAAGGCCACCAGCAATTTTTTACATTCCGATGGCATGAGGAGTGCGGGGTCAATGACGCCCAAAACTGCCCATTCGGGGGTAAAGGGCACATAGGTTATTAAGTTAGCCTCTGCATATCTCCTAACTAGATGCCAAAAGTATTGCACAATCGGACATGCCCACAAACAATGAAAGGTATCAGCCTCTCTCTGGTGGCATTTTGGACAAGAATGTGAGTCAGTCGCTCCCATATGGAAGCGCCGCAATGGGGATAGGTAAGTGTTATGATACACATTAAGAAACAATTCCGTGTACATGCTTACTGGGAGGACTTTTCGGGAGTAAAGTAGTGATTTTTCCATAATTGGTATGGTCAGGTCAGGAAAGTGGGCCAACTAAGTGGACATACCACCTGTCACAGTAGCATGATCTAATATTTTTCTCAGAAAAGTATAGTGGATGGAAATGGCCTTACGACTCGGCACAGGGTGTGTTAAGAGGCTATCCAGAGGGTTGGTCCAGTCCCCATCCGCAAAGTGTGTAAAAACATGCCTGACATAGAATTGTGTTTGTAGAAATGGGAGGGGAGACGAAGCAATCACAGCATGCCTCATTGAAACGGTGAAAAGGTGAGCAGACGGTGGTCTCCCGCAGACACCAATAAACTAATTGACGTTATACCATCCTCCCTCCACATTTTGAAGGGGTGAGCAGCCATGCCGTCTAAAAAGTCTGGGTTTTTAATTAGGGGTAAGTGTAAAGATTGATATGGGTTCAATTTCGCATCATGTCGCAGTATATGGCACATTTTCCTAGTAGCCTATAGAAGAGGGTTAGACCGAATATGATCAGGTATTTCCCAGTCATGTTGGTGGAGGAAACATGTCAAGGCTACAGACGGTAGGAAGCACTGTTCGAGGGATGTATTCGTATAGATAGAGCTGTTTTGCAGCCAGTCCCTTAAATGCCTCAAAAGAGCAGCATGATTGTAAACCACTACATCTGGAAAATGAATACCCCCGTTGGATTTAGGTTGGGCAAGTTTACGCAAAGCAATACGTGCTCGGCCTCCCTTCCATATGAAGATTCTAATAAGTTTATTAATCTGTTGTGAGTCCTGCTTAGTCAACAGTATGGGAAGCGTTTGCAAGGGGTACAGTATGCGTGGTATAGCCACCATTTTTAAGAGGTTAGCCCTACCGAGATATGACAATGGAAGTCGCTCCCATCTCTTAATGTCATCAGGGTGTGTATGGCCTTATGTATGTTAAGCTTGTATAGTTCTGAAATATAGCGTGGCACAATAATACCCAAGTATATAATATATGTGGATACCCAGTGTAAGGGGAAACGTGTGGCCCAAGTTGGGCACGTCACATTGCCATACAACAATAAGGCTTTAGATTTGTCCATATTAATACTAAAGCCCGAAATGTGGCCAAATAGTTGAATCTTGTCTAAGATCAGACTAAGGGAATGTTCAGGGTCTGATATATAAAGAAGGATAACGTCAGCGAAAGCGGTAAGTTTAATTTCCTGACCACCCACTTTTATACCTCTAAAAGTAGACCAATCCTGTAATGTCCTAAGCAATGGGTCGAGGGCCAAATTAAATAGCAGAGGCGATAGAGGGCATCCCTGATGGGTTCCCCTTTCCAAAAAGAATCGTCGGCCTCTGATCCCATTAATTAATAGAGAGGCAGATGGAGCTTCGTAGATATATCGTATATAGTTAATAAAGCTCGTGTCAAACCCCCTTCTCTCCAATACGGCAAACAAGTGTGGCCATAGTACCATATCAAAGGCCTTATTGGCATCGAGGCTAAAAAGCATGTTTGAGTCTGTGCAGGGAGACTGGGACGCAGCCACCGCCGCCAGAGCCATGCGGATTGCTTTAACCGCATGTCTGCCAGTTACAAAACCCAGTTGTGTCGTGGTGAGGATATCAGTGAGAATGGATTGAAGCCGCGTCGCCATTATCTTGGCTAATAGTTTGTAGTCTACATTTAAGAGACTAATTGGTCTGTAGGAGGATAGGAAGTTGGTGTCCCTGCCCGGTTTAGGGATAAGTGTAATAAAGGCTTCATTAAAGAGCGGAGATGGAGAACTCCTCTCATGTATTGCGTGAAATAATTTCAGTAAGGATGGGACAATATGGGCCTGTAACATGCGGTAATAATCGCCCGACAAGCCATCTGGGCCTGGAGACTTACCATGGGGCAAATTGGAGATAGCAGTGTTAATTTCTTCCGCCGTTATATTACCCACAAGGGCTTCTCTCTGGTCTCTGGTCAGGGGGGGGTAATACTTCATCTGTGAGTAGTTGTGTTTGTATGTCAGTATCTATTTGTGCCGATTGAAACAGAGACTGAAAATAGGATTGGAATTGTTCTACTATTTCCTGAGATTTAGTGATAACCCGGCCGGACCTAGGGTGGTGTATGGTGGTTATAACATGCCGTTTTGGGGGGGGGTCTAGAAATAGCCGCCAATAATATACCATCCTTATTGTCCCATCTATAAAATGTATTTTTGGTGAAATCTAAGGAATGTTTCGCTTGGGTAGCTAAGTAGGTTTCGAGCAGGCGTCGAGCCTGTTTGTAGTCGTTAAGTGTAGTCTCCGTTGGGTTGGAAGTATATGCTCGGAAGGCCCTGGACATGGTTGCTTTTAACGTGGTGTATTCCAATTTGGAATCTCTTTTTTTCCGGGTGACATAACTAATAATATGACCCCTCATCACTGCCTTTGAGGCATTCCAAAAGATTTCAGGTTTGTCCCAATATTCTATGTTGTCATCAACGTAATTGGTCCAATGATATGTTAGGTATAATTTAAAGTCCTCTGAGTCTGCCAGGTTTTGTGGGAATCGCCAAATACGATCCGTCGAATGCATATGGGGATGGGTCAGCGTCAGCGTGATGGGGGCATGATCAGAGATCAATATATCGAGTATATCTACCCCAGCAATCTGGGATATTAAGTCATCGGCAATGAAGAACCTGTCAATACGAGACAAAGTTCCATGTGCCAGCGATAAATGGGTGTGCGTCCTGTCAGTTGGGTGTAGCAATCTCCATGGGTCAGAGAGGTCTAAGGAGTCTCGAAACGCCAATAGGTGCCTGCTCTGGGAGTCAGTGGTCCTCGACACAGTCGGTGAGCTGTCAACTGTAGGATCATACACCATGTTATAGTCCCCACCCACTATTAAGTAGTAGTTAGTTCTGCTCAGAAGAATGTGGGCAATGTCCTGAATAAATGTGTGTGTATTAACATTCGGGGCGTACAAGTTGACAAGGGTATATTTGGTGCGAAAAAGCTCTATGTCCATAATGATATATCTGCCTTCGGGATCAATGATTTCTGTCAAAACAGTAATAGGGAGGTTTTTTTGAAAAAGTATGGTTACCCCTCTGGCTTTTGTGCGAAATGAGCAGCGATACAAGAACCAAGCCATGGTGCTTTCAATACATTTTCCTCACCCGCCAGCCAGTGCATTTCCTGTAAGAAAATCACATCTGGGTGAAGGCGTTTAAGGTGCGTGACCAGACGTCGTCGTTTAACTGGGGAATTAAGTCCTCCTACATTCCAGGAGATGAATTGTATCCGTTTCGGGGGTATTACCTCAGATGAGGAAGAGACTGCAGATGGCATGGCTACCCAATCCCCTTAGGGCAGTGAGAAACTTGACCGGTGAGCAATAAATTCAAGCAGACAGCGGCGGCCCCCCTCCCAACCCAAGGCCGCCAGGATAGCAGTGATTTCAACATTATAAACATCAGCGCAACATGAAATGTGTAGAACAATCTTAATGATTGAAATAACATTGGTGAACCATAATGACTCTTAACTCTATTTTCTAACATTTTCCTAACATCCAATACCATGGTGGGCACCAACTAGGTCTAGTGGTGCGCACACAAAATATTAACAAAACAGTTATTAAGTTAATAAAAGTAGATACTAATAGTAAATTACAGTATGAACTATGGGAGAAGAGAAAAAAAAACAGATAAATAATTGGCAAACACACATCCGCCCTAGGCGGGAGTACCCGAATCGGTCAACCCATAGCGTCTCACCGACAGATACCCTAATTAACAGGCGATTTTGATGGGGATTTGTGAGTCAGAAAGCGAGATCTCGCCACCTCCGGGTCCGTGTAAAACATTTGATTACCATTCTCTAAGACCAGCAGTTTGGCTGGGTACAACAAGGCAAACCTGATATTTTTACTATGTAAATGGGAACAAACATCAGAGAATTCCTTTCTTTTCTGAGCCACTGCAGCTGAGAAGTCTTGAAATATCAAGATCTTGTGACCCTTGACTAACAGTTCTCTAGTTTTACGATAAGCTGTGAGAACCTGTTCTTTGGCCCTATAGTCTAGGTAGCGAGCAATGACCGGGCGAGAGCGCTTCTGCGCTCCGTCCTGCATCGCCCCAGCCTGTGAACTCTTTCGAAATGCGGGATTTCCATATCGTCCAGGATTCCCAACGAGTTTGGGAGGTCCGTGGAAAGATATGAGGAGGGCTTGGCCCGTCAAGGACTCCGGAATGCCAATAAATCGAAGGTTATTCCTACGAGATCTATTTTCCAGGTCCTCGACTTTTTCCTGCAGTTGTTGTATATATTTAGATTGGGATGATATCCCCTCTTGACAGGATTGGACCAAGTCCTCAGTGTCACTCAGTCTCGTTTCCAATGCAGTAAGACGCGTCGCATGTGAGTCTATGCGAGCCAAACCTGTTTCTAAGCGGGCCTGTAGGTCGTCAAATCGCTTATCAAGCAAGGGCATAAGGAAATCTGAAATCTCTTTTGCAGTCAGGGGGGAGGTTTATCACTAGGTAGGCTTGGTGATTCCGACCCACAACCAGTCGGGGAGGGTGGACCTGATTTAGGGGCCTCTTTATCCTTCCCTGCCTTATAAGAGGTGTTAGATTGTTTCGGAGGCATGGTTTTGTCGAGGTATTTGTCCATACCCCAGAGAATGAAATGTGGAACAATCGACGTCTCCTACAAATAGTATTCCCCCAGATATAGACAGTGGCGGAAAAACAGAGGTGATTACATATGAAGCTCGGGCGGAGGTGTTAAACCAAAACTTATTATCTAGAGCATACCGCAACCTGCGGGAAAGCCCATGGGACAGCCCCAGCCACAAGCCACGGCAATTCTCGGCTGAGGTGAAAACATATCTAGGAACAATATGATATGTCAAGCAATACGGAATAGAATATCTGAATGAAAATAACAAACGTCACATGATGATATAAGAAAAATAAGAAACGGTACATAAAGGTTGCTTCAGGAGCCAGCAAAGCTGAATATACGGCTAAAGCAATCAAAGAGACACAGGGGAAGAATGCAATCTCTCTGTGAGTCTCCCAACAAGGAATTACCGGGTGGCACTATTCCCTCAGTAGCAGCATTATGCAAGCTGCACAACCCTTAACGCAGAGTCAGGTGATATGAGTCCCCTCATACAGCAGACAGAACCTAAGCCCGGTAATCAGGGGAATGATATATAGAGTCCTCCTCCGGGAATGTAATGTCTTGATATAGCACCAGCCGGTGCTATGCGGTGTCAAAAGTAACGGTGGGCACTCCAACAAGGACCACGGCAACACGGTAGACCAGTCCCTGCCGTTAATACACAAGGGGCTCTTGGATAAAAAAAAGGGGGGGGGGAGAAGAAAAGAGAGGAGCAAGTGACGGTAGCTTTTGATCAAGGAGGAGAGAGATATATTGCGGGGGGGGGGAAGGTTCACACAGGAGGGGGGGCGGTACCAAGTGGGGGGCAATGTAGAAGAAGAAAGGGGAGATTATTAGTAAAAGGCAGTAGGGGGGACAAACAATATTAGTACCTGGGGTAGTTGCATGGCCCTACGGGCGAGCAGTAATAGCAGCAGGCAGCCGGTCGTCTTCCAGGAACACCAGTGACTGAAGGCCTTGAGTGTTGCAGCTTCAAGATCCCCTTAATACCAGTAGCATGCACGGGCAGTCTCAGCGGTGCAAGTATAGAAGAGGCACCAGAGGAATCAGAAGCACGTTTGGGCAGACACACCGTCGTTCGGCAGGTATATTCTCCCGCCAGCTCCCGCGGTCATCCACCAGGGCACGAGTCAGGGCGGGCAGCAGCAGCTCCAGCCAGTGAAGCGTCTGTGACGGTGTGAGCGGCCAGCCGCGGCAATCCCCGTGGGCACCCCCGGCAGCACAGAGTCGGGCGAGTCACGCAGGCCCCGGAGGAATCCGCTGTGTTTGTGGAGCGGTCGGGCCGGCGGCAAGGAGACGGCACGCGCCGCACCCCGATCCACGGAACGGGGAGGCGGGAAGGCTTTCCGACGGGCAGCGGCTTCGTACGTGGTGGGAGATCCAGGAGTGGTGTCACGGCAGGGGGATCTTCCGCTGACGGTTCAGGCCTCCAGAGCCCAGCCCCGGGGACCCACGGCCGGAGACCCGGACAGTTATGGTGGAGATGCCGCCCCACAATGCAGGTATTGGGTAGCCTGTAGTATAGTCTCCTAGATGGATACAAGCTGAGGAGAAGAATCAATGGGGAGAGGGGGGTAGAGCGGATGGAGCCTTGTCTCTTCAGGCGCACTCCTCACGGAGTTCTCGCCCAATCCAGGCAGCTACCCACACCATCAGTATTAGCAGCTTGACTTCGGCGTAAAACAGACGCACAGGGACGTGTAAGGTATTAAAATGTTCCTCCACACTCGGGGGACACACTCCCATAGAATATGCAACTCCTAGAAGGCAGGATAAGGAGGATTGAGGTGGATTTCTCTAGTCCCTGTGCAGAGAGAAGTTAAAAAGCGGCCATGCTAGATGCCCCGCCCACCGGAAGTCCTCATTGTGACTTTTTTATTATTTATGACTATTTATATGAAACATATATTTTGCATGTTTGTTGTTTTCATTTTTTTTCTGTTTGAGTTATCATATAAGTTTATTGGTGATTCATTGAATGTGTGGAATTTAGGGACTGATCTCAGGGGTGGCGGATGGGTCAGTTGCCCAGAACACCTCACAGTTCCATACATATTGCCCCAACCTTGCCAGCTCCTTGCAGCTTTGCAGTGTATTGCATCACATCTGCTGCCAGAAACCGGTTCCTAGCATCCTCGCAGACATGATGTACTGTAATATGCTGCCAGTCAGTGTAGTTAAGTTAAGGGGCATGGTACTGTAGTACAAGTAGTGGCGGCGGTGGTGGGTGGGCTGGCTGGCAGGCAAATTTCCAATGTTATTGTTTGGGGCCCCCACAACTCATTTTCCCTAGGGCCCTCACAGGCCTTAATCTGGCCCTGGTGGGACTGATTTATATCTCTGCACTATTTTTTGGTTATTTTGTTTTGTAGTGGAGTGTCGTGATCTTCATTTTAGGGGCTGCTGTATAGATTTAAGATCCACCTTGATTTCTTTTCTAAAACCACTCATGGACAATTTTATAGTACACCTTTAAAGCACCCAAAATAATCCTGGGCAAGTTTATGGCCCTCCATCATCTCTCTTATGAGCCTCAGTTAAGCAAAGAGTAGCAGAAATCACTCCACCAAGCACTCAGCATGGTGAGAACATATTCATAGACAAAGTAGGCATAGGAGTTTATTTACGAAGCGTCAGGATATAAAAGCTGTGTATTGCTACTGTAGTTAAAGCTTTGCCCTGGTCAGATTTGCTGAAGAGTTTGCGGTCATTTGTTTTTCTCAGGCATCCATCGTGTGTCCTCTGTCTGTTTTGCACATTTAACTCTTAGATATGATATATAGCGCACACATAATGTATTATGCCACGCTTTACACATGTGCAGTATACCATACGAACTCATCCTTCAAGGGCACACAGTTGTCATATGAACTAAATGAGTTCCTTTTTCACTATGCAATTTAGTAAAAATGTGTATAAATATATTTTTTCAATATCTTACTAGAGTTGTAGCATATTCTTTAGACTAGTGCTGAAAGTAGGGTGGTACGGAGTACCATTAAGAAATGTGGTGGTCTCACTACCACCAGCCCACCACTGGGGCATAATTTATATAGGGTATTTTTGTGTGTGGGACATAAAATGGTGTCAGTGGCTGTGACAGGATGGTTCCGTACGAGAGCACTCACCGCTTTCGCGTCCCGTCTCCTGTGCACAGAATGGAAGGTCAGGTCACACGGGACCTGGCCACATAGGGGATTCCCGCTTACCCTCAGTAACCGCCTGTTACTGACTCCACCCACTATGCTGTGGGCGGGTTTATGCTGCCACCACCAAACTCCTAACCTGCCGTGGCGTTTGGAACCACGGTTCTGCTCTGTATGTGCCGACGCACTGCCTTACCACACCTGTGTGGTGTTGACGAATCCCCACTAGCCACTTGCTAGGCCTCTACCGGTAGCAGGCGGAAGGCGGAACTTGAAGACGTTAGGTGCTTCCCTGGACAGCCGGAGGACGGGGCTATGTTTGGCATAACCCTGTAGGTCACAAGATGAAGCAATCTTCTTGAGGCAGATGAGATGTTTATTTGCTCAATAATAGCCTTAAAAAAGACTTTTCCCTATTGCTAGGGGCAACAGCATACAGCAAGATGTTCCAGCAGAATAAAGATGGTACAACTACAATACTGGAGGCACGCAGGCCTCCTTTTTATGTCAATTTTCCACACAGTACCACAGGGGGGTAAGCCCTCCCTGTCTTCTCCAACCAATCAGGTTATCGCACAAAATATAAATAAATTACATTTTACAAGGATGTCAGTAAGTGCAAAAAACAATATCCCCCTTCCTGTCACCCAGACAACGTTTGGTATCAGATTAACATTCACTATTGATAAATTTATCACATAGCTTCAAAATACAAATGTTTCTGGTCATTCACATCTTCAGGCAAACCCAGTGTTTGGGATTACAACAGGAAAGGCTATACAACACATCAAACAGTCTTCCTTCCTGCATCTGCCATTCAGGGTTCGTATATCAATTAAATCATTACATGAAACAGGTTCCAAGCCCAGAACTACTTTACATATGGGATAAGGAGATTCCCCGTCAGTAACATCCCTCTCTAAGGGACTTACACATCAAAAGGTTTTGTCATTCACACCTCTCTGCTAGGACAGGGCCATTAGCATGCCACTTCCTACTGACAGATGATTATTCAGACATCTATAGTAAGTGCATTTTTCCTTTAAAATACATGTGACCACATCTCAAATATAAATACATTTAAACATGCATTTCTGCAATTGTGCACAGAGCACTACATATGACATGTTAAGACACATCATTAAACATATTTTTAAACAGTCTGCGCCCAGCGCCGTAAGTACATTTAACAGTGACGCCAAGCGCCTATTGTCCGCAACATGGCGCCGGCACTAGGGGTTAACCCCTTCAGTGCTGCAGCGCCCATTGTCCACGTGGGCCCGGGGGTCTCTCCGGCCACACTCCCCCCCCCCCCCATTCAAGCGGGTCAACCAGGGACCCATGTCCCAACGATTTGGTCCCTGGTCCCGCAGTCCTTAATGAGGTTACCGGGAGTTCTTTGGGGGTTCAGGCTCCTCCTGACGTGACAGTCCATCCGCATTGCTATGAGCCTTGCCTTGCTTGTGGATAATATGAAAGTCATAAACCTGAAGAGCAAGGCTCCAGTGCAACAGTCTGCCGTTTTCCCCCGTGGTGTGCTGGAGCCACCGTGATGGATTGTGGTCCGTTACCACCGTAAAATGGCGGCCATACAAATAGGGCTGAAGCTTCTTCACAGCCCAAACAATAGCCAAACATTCCTTTTCAATTGTGGCATAACCCACCTCCCGCGGTAGCAGCTTTCTGCTCAAATAGGCCACAGGGTGCTCCTGCCCATATGGCTCCTCCTGGCTCAGTACTACTCCCAGTCCGTGCAGTGGCGCAGTAGTTCGTAAAACACAGTCCTGGTCAAGAATGTGCGCCATCAGCACTGGAGCGGGTACCAGAGCCTCCTTCAATGAGTGGAATGCCAACTCGCAAGTGGGTGCAAAGTCCACTGACTTGGGAATGCTCTTCCTAGCCATCTCTGTACAGGGGTTCACTACAGGACTAAAGTCAAGGACAACGTGTCCGTAGGGCCTTACAGGTTCTAAGGTCAGTACCTGTCTGGGTGATGTGGGTCGGGGACAGCCTCTGGTGGCCTCTGCTTTGGGCCTACCCCTGTCTCCTCCCACATGGTGCCCCAGGCACTGCACCTCCGTCATTTCTATCTGGCAACTGTCTGCCCTCCAATCCTCCTCTGTCGACCTATGACTCGGGAAACCTACCCTGTCACCTAGGCCTACTCTTTCCTCCTCGTCCGCTACCTGTGCCACAGTGATGGCGGCCAGACCACCAGCCTCTGGATCCTGTGTGGCATCCACTACAGGGAGGCTGCGTGTCTTCCCCGATCTACTGCGCACAGGCAGAGGACCTGCTATGTCCACAGCAACTTGCTGTAAGGGTTCTCCTATGGGCAGAGGCCCAGAGACAACACAACCGCTGGAGTGCCCCAGCTGCCAACGCATGGCACCAGCCTTACAGTTGGTCTGGGCATCATCCGACATTCCAGACCAGGGTAAGCACTGTATCAGGCACTTCAGGGTACGGTCTATCTCTGAGTGGCTGTCCAGACGGGTTTCGCTGGCAACCAACACCGGTTGCGCAGGAAGGTTCCCTGGGGGGACCAGTTGGACACGTTCCCTATCTGGTCTATGCCCTCCCACTTTCCTGTCTACCCTGTACCTTAACCCTTCCCGCCAGGTCAAACTTCCTGCCCCAACCCTGTCAAGGCCGCTGCCAGAGTGGCGCCTCATGCCTTTCGGGGATGGGTCAGAGAGTTGAGCCTCCCTAAACTCCTGCCTGTGGCCCTCAATCTCTCCTAAATTGGGACACTCTACAGGGGGATCTAGGTGGGGACTACTAGGGTCAGTCTGGTAGGGGTCAGTCATGGAAAAGTCAGTGTGGTTTCTCATACTCACCGCCGGAGTTGGCAAACCACTTGGGTCAGGAGCATCATTGGACACCCCCACAGGATCAAACGAGCTGGAACCGACATCCTCTGCGTTGCTAGGGGACGTAGGCATACCAGAGGCAAAAGTCATGCAGGGTCGATGTGCCGATCTAGCCGCTGTAATCTTTTCCTCTGGGCTGGTTGATGCTGTGGTTGGCTGTGCTGGCAGTTGTCTAGCAGCTGTAGTCATTTCCTCTGGGCTGGGCTGTGCTGGAGTAGCTGATGTCAACGGTGGTTGTGGAACTTGACTCCGGGGAATGGCGCCAGCAAACGTGGTGACGATCCCACCACCCAGGTCATTTCCTAGGACCACATCAGTTGGGAGGCCATCCATGACGGCAACTTCTCGCAACTCTGGTCCAGCTCCCCAGTCCAGGTAGACTCTTGCCATGGGAACCTCTTTCTCTGTTCCATCTGCCAGGGTGACCTTGGCAGTGCGACCCTGCAATACTGCAGCAGGATCTATAAGATGGGGGCTCACCACAGTGATTGAGGCCCCAGAGTCTCTTAGGCCTTCCCCCTGCAGGGATCCCACGTGGACCGGCTGCAGGTGCCTCCACATGTTGTGTAGGGGCTGTTTGGCCATGCAGGTGACTCTCTCCGCAGAGTGTACCTGTCTCTCGCCACACTCCATCGGATTGACTGGAGGGGGAACAGTCTCTGTAGGCTCATCTCCCCTCGTCAAACAAGCGAGCTGGGCTCCAGCACTCGGATTTGGGGCACGAGTCTGGGGTGCTTGGGATGCAGGACAGTTCATCCTCAGATGTCTGATTTTCCCACAGCCGTAGCACTTCTTCTCCAGTCGTGGCACCGATGATCTCTGATCAGTTGCAGGGACGCTGCGGTGTGGTTGCTGGCCAAGAGCACCCGGGTTGGAAGATGCTTGTCTTTGGGGGTGTTGAGCTGAAGAGGGGGGTCCCCTTGGTGGTACAGTCTTTTGGAGCTGGCTGCTGGCTGGGTGCTTCTGGCCCTGTGGCCGAATTGCCACATACTTGTCTGCTAACTGGGCAGCCATCTTTAAGCTGGGTGGCTCCCGGTCTAGCACCCACTCTTTCACTTCTGGGGCGCACCTGCAATAGAACTGCTCCCTGCAGATCAGGTCGATCAGTGCGTCCCATGTAGTGGCTTCAGAATCCTTCACCCACTTCACCACATACTGCCGCAGCTGCGTGGCGAACTGCTCATGGGTGCTGCTAGTATTCTTGGGCAAGTCGCTGAACTTCTTCCTGTAAGACTCTGGAGTGATGAAGAATCGCTGGAGGAGGGCCCGTGAGACTTCGTCGTAGTCCCCACAGTCCTCCGTGGCCACTCCTCGATAGGCCTCCAAGGCCTCTCCATGCAGAGTGGGCACAAGGTGTCTCACCCACTGCGACTTGGGTAAATCGTGTAGTTTACAAGTCCTTTCAAAAACTTGCAAATGTCCATCAATGTCCCCATCACTGTCTGCAAACTTGGCAAACTAAATACGTCCTGATCTGTGTACAACAGCTGACAACGGCTCCCGGGGTACCACGGCCTGTGGTGCCCGCTCCGCATGCCACATCCGAATGACAAGCATGCGTTCTTGCTCTGTTGCCCTTTCCCCAAATTCCACTAGCCGATCTGCTACGGTATACGGGCCGCCCCCCCCTGGGACGTTGGGATCCTGGCCCTGCTAGGGATTGCTGGGAAACATTGCTGCTGTGAGAGAGGGCGGGGCTTGTGGGTCTCACCGGTTCCTTACGAAGGTCCACTGTTGGGCCGTCCTCTGCGATGCTGATGCCGTCAGTGCTTTCCACCTCTGCCCGATGGGACTCCTCCACGCTCATGAGCGCCGCCCTCATTATGCTCTTGGACGCGTTGGAAGGGATATCCACACCCTTCTCCTGGCACCCGATCTCCAGATCGCCCTTAGACGTTCCACTGAAGTCCGCCATCTTGTGCGTTCTCCTGCGCTGAAGTTACTCCTCTCCTGAGTAACTCGGCTTCTCCAATCGAGTGACCGAAAAGCCGCCTGGTCAGTGGCTGTGACAGGACGGTTCCGTACGAAAGCACTCACCGCTTTCGCGTCCCGTCTCCTGTGCACAGAATGGAAGGTCAGGTCACACGGGACCTGGCCACATAGGGGATTCACGCTTACCGTCAGTAACCGCCTGTTACTGACTCCACCCACTGTGCTGTGGGCGGGTTTATGCTGCCACCACCAAACTCCTAACCTGCCGTGGCGTTTGGAACCACGGTTCTGCTCTGTATGTGCCGACGCACTGCGTTACCACACCTGTGTGGTGTTGACGAATCCCCACTAGCCACTTGCTAGGCCTCTACCGGTAGCTGGCGGAAGGCGGAACTTGGAGACATTAGGTGCTTCCCTGGACAGCCGGAGGACGGGGCTATGTTTGGCATAACCCTGTAGGTCACAAGATGAAGCAATCTTCTTGAAGCAGATGAGATGTTTATTTGCTCAATAATAGCCTTAAAAAAGACTCTTCCCTATTGCTAGGGGCAACAGCATACAGCAAGATGTTCCAGCAGAATAAAGATGGTACAACTACAATACTGGAGGCACGCAGGTCTCCTTTTTATGTCAATTTTCCACACAGTACCACAGGGGGGGGTAAGCCCTCCCTGTCTTCTCCAACCAATCAGGTTATCGCGCAAAATATAAATAAATTACATTTTACAAGGATGTCAGTAAGTGCAAAAAACAATATCCTCCTTCCTGTCACCCAGACAACGTTTGGTATCAGAATAACATTCACTATTGATAAATTTATCACATAGCTTCAAAATACAAATGTTTCTGGTCATTCACATCTTCAGGCAAACCCAGTGTTTGGGATTACAACAGGAAAGGCTATACAACACATCAAACAGTCTTCCTTCCTGCATCTGCCATTCAGGGTTCGTATATCAATTAAATCATTACATGAAACAGGTTCCAAGCCCAGAACTACTTTACATATGGGATAAGGAGATTCCCCGTCAGTAACATCCCTCTCTAAGGAACTTACACATCAAAAGGTTTTGTCATTCACACCTCTCTGCTAGGACAGGGCCAATGGCATGCCACTTCCTACTGACAGGAGATGATTATTCAGACATCTATAGTAAGTGCATTTTTCCTTTCACAGGTGACCACATCTTAAATATAAATACATTTAAACATGCATTCCTGCAATTGGGCACAGAGCACTACATATGACATGTTAAGACACATCATTAAACATATTTTTAAACAGTCTGCGCCCAGCGCCGTAAGTACATTTAACAGTCACGCCAAGCGCCTATTGTCCGCAACATGGCACCGGGCACTAGGGGTTAACCCCTTCAGTACTGCAGCGCCCATTGTCCACGTGGGCTGGGGTCTCTCCGGCCACAGTGGCATAAATGTGTGTGGCATATTATGTAATAGGCATTACGGGGTGTGGTATAATATGTAAGGCATTATGGTAGGTAGCATAATGTGTAATGAGTATTACGGTGTGTGGCATAACGTGTAATGGGCATTATGGTATGTGCCATAATGTGTAATGGGCATTACGGTGTGTGCCATAATGTATATTGGGCATTACGGTGTGTGCCATAATGTGTAATAAGCATTACGGTGTGTGGCATAATTTGTTTTGGGCATTATGGTGTGTGCCATAATGTGTAATGGGCATTACGGTGTGTGCCATAATGTATATTGGGCATTACGGTGTGTGTCATAATGTGTAATAAGCATTACGGTGTGTGCCATAATGTGTAATGGGCATTACAGTGTGTGCCATAATGTATTTTGGGCATTACGGTGTGTGCCATAATGTGTAATAAGCATTACGGTGTGTGGCATAATGTGTAATGGGCATTATGGTGTGTGCCATAATGTGTAATGGGCATTACGGTGTGTGCCATAATGTATATTGGGCATTACGGTGTGTGTCATAATGTGTAATAAGCATTACGTGTGTGGCATAATGTGTAATGGGCATTACGGTGTTTGGCATAATGTGTAAGGGGCATTACGGTGTGTGGCAGAATGTGGCCATGCCCTTATTGTCATGTAGCTACTTCCCTAGTTTTGTGTAACCACACCCCTCACAACATGTGACCACGCCCATTTTTACTATCAGTACCACTAAGAAAATGTTTTTACTTGCACCACTGCTTTAGACGGATATTGCCATTTATCCATAATGTTAACACACTTGTATCAGTGACATGCAGTGAGGTCCCATCAGGAGAAAATCAGCTTGTCGCTGCCTCACCTCTCATCTCTCTCTGTATTTGCAGCTGAGTACCGCAAATACAGTATGTTTTGACTATAAATATGATTAGAATAATACAATGAAGATATTTATAAATTATATTTATCTTCTTTGTATTATTCTAATAATTTTTTTAGTAAAACCTCTTGGGAGTATGACAGGTGAGGCTATGCCTACCCTGACTGCACGCCACTGACATGTATGGACATAAAAATGGTAGGGTCAGTGATGAAACAAAAGCATTTTATTTTACTTAATGTTAGTAAAATCAATTTTATATGCTTCTGGGACTGTGCCAAGCTAGGGCAGATAGGGGGAGGTGAGGAGTGACTTTGACTGCAGAACTGACAGACTGCCTACTACTTAGTATTTACTTTGGACTCTACGCCAAAGGAAGTTATGCAGTACAGTATGTCCATGTGTAATGCTGTTATGCCGACATTACTATGTTTTTCCCTCTACTGAAACCTTGATATGTGGCCAAGGAATGGTTTCCTGGAGCTAGTTAATGAGCTGCCACATGTGAGGTTATCATTAAGCTTTAACCCTTTAGTTGCCAATTTAATAGTTACATCCTTCCAGCACTGCTTCTAGGTAGCTAAGAACGTCAGTGGCATAGCGAGGGGGAGAAACCGTCAGATTATGTGCATTTGTTTGCCTGATGATCTGGGAGCTTTCTCTTTTTTGCACATCACAATTTTGTTTTTTTAAATGTATATGACTTATGATTTTTTTTTATAGAATTGTTCAATCTGCATTTTTATGCCCCCCCTTCCCCGCCCTCCTCCTGTAAATACCCCCACCCACCCGCACCACCACTTCATTGCATTAGGAGCAAGGAAGAATATTTACAGTTAATAAACAAAAATTAGTACAGCTCCTAAACCAATGCAGCTTAGGCCAACTCTAAAATGCAATGTAAATATAACGCTGGCCATCAAATGTGGCCTCTTCAGACATCCCCTGGTGCACAAGTACCACTAACACATACCTCCCAACATGACCCTCTCCAGGAGGACATAATGCTCTGCTTCTGGACTTAATTTATGATTGCTGGCACCTGTCTTGAACAGGTTAATGGATAAGAAAGGTGTTTCACCACAGGTGAGGGCGATCATACATTAAGAGGGGAGTCCAAAAGCAGAGCATCCTGTCCCTCCTGGAGAGGGTCATGTTGGGAGGTATGGGTACACCCTCCCGTACACACAGCCAGATGCGCCTATATACAGTATCTGCAGATATATCTGACATTGGCTGTGTTGTAGGATGGATGTGATGTCTGTGAACGTAATTCACAGCAGATGTGGTTTAAGAGAGGAGGGAGCCTGTGTGCAGGCTCCGACTGGGTCTCATCCTCTTCAGCGATGTGCATCCGTAGGTTTCCGGAAACTAGGGTTACCACCTCATTCCTTTAATTCTGGACACATATTAAACAGGTTCTGTGGCTGGCTGACTTCAAGACTCCATTTCACCTGGTTTTAATCAGCCACAGAACCTGTGTAATTAATATGTGTCCAGAATTAAAGGGATGAGGTGGCAACCCTACCGGGAACATGGTGCACGCGCCAGACCCAAGGAGCGGTAAGTATAATTAGGCTTACTATACTATCCCTTTAAACTGGGACACTCATGAATTACACAGGCTGGCAGACTTCAAGTTTGCGTTCCACCTGGTTGTAATCATCCACAGAACCTGTGTAATTCATGAGTGTTTGAAGGGATAGTTTGGTAAGCCTAAGTATAATTATATGGATGCAGGGTGTGCTGATGTATGTCTGTCTGGACCCAGGGGCCAGTGTGACATATCGGGTGCACACACCCGCAGACCCGCTCACGATATATCGGCCATTCGGACAGACTATATATAGCGCAGTGTGTACAAAGTTCAGCTTGAAAATTTTAGCTCCTCTGGAGTAAGGAAGGAACTTAGGGGGTGATTCAGAGCTGAACGTAGATGAGCGAAAAAACACACATCTACAATCAGAATCTCTGGCATGCGGGGGGACACCCAGCACAGGGCTCGTCCACCCTGCATCTCCCACCCCCCAACCCCTTCCCCGCACACGTGCGAAAGCATTTCACAGCAGCGATGCTTTTGCACCTGGTGAGTAGCTCCCTGCCTACGCAGCCTACCTGCGAAGGCAGGTGGCTACCCGCCGTATTTTTGGCTGCAGCGACTGTCCATGATGTCACGCAGGTGCTGCGGCCTGGACCGCGCCTCCCTCCCAACGCTGCTGACACGCCCTGCGACTGCCTCTGTCTGTCAATCAGGCAGAGGCGATCGCACTAGTGAGTTGCCTTCGCATCTCGCGTGTGCTCGAGCGCAGTGCGGCTTCTGCGCATGCGCACACCTCACCGGTCACCAGACTGCGAACGCTGCCGCTGCAGCGTTCCAGTCTGAATCACCACCTTAAGCACCTAGGTGCAAAATGTGTGCATGTGAAAACCAGGAACAGCTTAGCCCAACTGTAAAATACAGTGGTAAAATACAGCAGGCCAGCAAATATATGTAGAATGCAAGAACATTTAGTATATGCTCTGCATGCGAGATTTCCTCAGCATGAGGCAGCAACAGGGATAACCTAACCTATACAGAGTATTACTGATGCCAGAGGACTGCAGAAGAGGATAGCTAAATAGTAGCGATGAGAAATGCTGGAATGAGTTCAAGAGGGCAAGTGAAGCTGACAGCCAAAATAAAGCTCACTGTCTGCCACACTTAGCGGTGTAGATGGTTGCTGTGATGGAAACAATTGTAACAATGTTATAGATGGTCTGTACATGTGTCCAGGTTTCTGTTTTATGCATAACGTGACTCCAGTGTGGCATTTTAGAAAACAGTTTTCCAAAAGGCTTGGCTCAAGAAAGCTGCTTCAAGGGTTTTCTGGAGTGAATCGACGGAGAAGATGCCCAGTGTGAGTCTTCTGACTTCCCAGTAGGCTGATGCAATTTCACAATACAAATGGTGTGTCAGTATGCTCTTTACCTAGGGGAGAAGCAGGAAGCATATGCAGACACAGAAACCTGGTTTATTGCAGGTGAGACAAACACAGAGCCGGCCATAGGCATAGGCAAACTAGGCAATTGCCTAGGGCATTTGATATGCCTAGGGGCATCAGCAGCTTCTGCTGATTAAAATGATATGCATCATGCCTATTTTCTGTGTGTAGCATTTCATATGCAGATACAGCCACAGTCTCACACAGAATATAGGCATGCTACATATCATTTTAATCAGCAGAAGCTGCTTGTGCATCCTAGCCACATAGCAATGCAAATAAGATGCATTTTCATTAAAAAAATGTGCCCAATGTCAGCATTGAGGCAAGATTTATGAGGACACATCTGTATCCAAGCAGAGGCAGAGGTCACAGTGTTAGTGGCAGTGTGAGTGCGTGTGCATGTGAGTAGGTTGGTTGTGCAGTAGTGTTCGGAATATGTGTAAGGAGCATTACGTGTGTCATGTAAAAATGCATTAATATGTGCAACATATGTGTAAGGGGGACTATGTGTGTTATGTGTATAAGGGCATTAAGAATGTGCAGCATATGTGTGACAGGGTACTACTGTATGTGTCATTATGTGTATAGGGGCACTAATAATGTGCAGCAAATGTGTAGGGGGCACTATGTGTGTCATTATGTGTATAAGGGCATTAATAATGTGCGGCATATGTGTAAGGGACATTATGTGTAAAAGGGCATTAATAAAGGTTGTCATAATGTGTAAGGCGCATTATGTTTATAAGGACATTAATAATGTGTCTCATATGTGTAAGGGGCATTACGTGTATAAGGTGCTCTACTATGTGGTGTTGCATATAGAAAGGGCACTACTGTGTCATCTAATGTGAATAAAGAGCAATAGGGTGTGGTGTAATGTGAATAAGGAGCAATTCAGGGTGATGTAATGTGAATAAAGGGCTCTACTGTGAGGAGTAACGTTTATAAGGTAAAGTGATACTACTGTGGGATGTAATATTAATTATGGACACTATCGCATGATCAAATGTGAATAAAGCTGCTGTACTGTGTGGCATAATTGGAATTGGGGTTACTATTGTGTGGCCATGTCCCTTGCCAGCAAAAACACACCCCTTTTTGGGCTGAGCACCAAATGTGCGAACTGTTCCTATTTAAAATATAGGGGATTCAAACACCAAAATAAGGACTGCTATGGGTGAGGGGTGATGGTGCTGGGAAAGAGGTGCAAGGTCAGAGGCGGAACCAGCGGTGGTGCTAGGGGGCACCAGCCAAAATCTTGCCTAGGGCATCATATTGGTTAGGGCCGGCTCTGGACAAACATGCCTCTAAACTTTGTGTCTATGAGCTGGGATTTCTTCAGAGGGTTCTGAATCCAGGATATGGGAACAAAGTAAAGAAAAACTGCCACAATAAGCTTAAAGCATACACTTTTTTAGTAGTTAAACTGTTTCACACACATACAGTAAATATGCCAATCATGTTTAGATTATCAGGACTGGTTCTATATCATGTGGAGACAGGGGTGCCGACAGCTTTGCTGGGCCCTGGTACAAGGAGGGTGTGTGCCCAAGACAGGGGAGGTGTGGCCAGTCCCGATCCTTATTTAATACTAAAATAAATATTTTAAGTGTGCCTGCAAAGCGGTTGCGCGGCCGCACGGGCCTCTGGTGTTCATTCAGGAGGGAGGCGGACAGGCATGTGGTTGGGCGGCTGTGATTGCTTCCCCCACACAGGGAGAGAAAGTGGCCTGACTACTGCTGCAGCTGCCTCTCTCCCCATCCCCACACACAGCAGCATTTTCTATCCCATCCTGTGCGGCTCTGTGCAATGGAAGGAAGACCCTCCAACTGGCCTGGGCCCAGGGTAAAAAGTCACACACACCCCCATTCCTCCTTGGCACTACCGTGTGGAGCTCATGGCAAAAAGTTTCCTTTGTTGCCTCTGCCCCAAGCGCACACCGACCCCCATGAATACATAATATTTGTACCAATATTTTTGTCCAGCCACATCTGAATAACCCCCATTGTCAATGGCATAGCAATAGAGGCAGCAACAGTCCCAATTGTAACTGAGCCAACTGTACTGCAACCGCTACCTACCTCGGGTTTTATATTTTTCACACATGCAATGTTCTTAAATGAAGCAATGATGATAGGGCAATTGTCCCTTGAAAGTTCACCAAAAGGACATTAATAGTAATTAAGTGTGATATTGGTGAAAAGTACAATTCCTCTAGAGGTGGGTGGTAACTAATCAGGAGCTAACACGAATGAGAGACTTTCAGTTCCACCTCATAAATGCTACTTGTCATTGTGTGGGGCATCTGTAGTTGTAGGGGCATGAATGTTTGAGGTTCTCTCCTAGAGCAGTCCTTTTCAAACTTAGCGCTCAAAGGCACAAAAATGTGAGAGGGGTACGCAGGTTCGAATCCTGACGACTATGCCAAATGTGAGAAGGGTGCAGGTTCTAATCCTGCCAACTATGCCAAATGTGAGAGGGGTGCGGGGGCGTGCAGTGTCTGCTGCCGTGCAGGTGTAGTTCACTGCTTACCTCGTGTCACACCCTCTCACCTTCAGGTCACGGAAACTTCAAGAGACCTGGAACCTTCACTTGAACCCAGACACTGTGATCCCCTTCCGGAAAGCAGATGACGGATGAGCTAGGAAGGAAGAAGATGATGTGAGTGCCATTTCGCCTGACTGCTGACCAAAACACCCACCGAACCTAAATAGGTTTTCCCATGATAGGGATATCGGGCCTAGGTGAGGGCCATCCTAGGCACTCTTGGTTCAGAGCTGGAAATATCACCTATTAGGTACTTGCGCACCAGGTGAAATTCAACCTTGCATCGGGATTCAAGGTCTACTGTCCGCCCAGTAGAAAGGAGGATAGGTAGGGGCAAACACATACCAATAGTACCATACAGAGATGTTTCTCACCGTCAACAGTCTTGTACTCTGCCTGCTTCTTTACTTGCAGGTCCCGACTTGCAGGGCCTAACCCGAGCCTGGTGAAACACCACTACACTAACTACAACGACAGAGCCCTCAAACTAACCCTGTGTGTGTGGTGCAACAAATTAAACATAACAGTTCTAATAACTTGGCCTTGGCTGGACTGCTCCTCAACACAGGGGAAACTACTTTAAATTACTGGGGAGTGGGCGCCGTACAGCCTGCCCACCTCCCCATGCACTTAATTGGGCCTACTGCCCAGATCGTTTTCCGGCTCAGGCTATTGCCTGCCCAAATGCGGGTCACAAAAGTGATCTGGGTCTGATACCCAGATCACCTTATTTAAATATATGGCTCAAACCCTTTTTGGTCTGCCTAGTTGGGGCCAGTAAGAGTGACCTGGGCCTAGTGCCCAGTCACCTTATTCACCTGAGGGGCACTAATTATCCACAGGCCAGAAGCCTGACAATTAGCCACGGGCCTCGTGCCTGCCTATCCTGCCTAATGCCCAGAGTCACCTTATATACCTTTATATACCTACTGCGAAGGTACTTGAACTAGGGCCTAATGCCTGATATCACTGCACGGGCCTAGTGCCCGCCTACCGCGCCACAGGCTTGTGGCCTGACTGTGCCCCAGAGCCTAATGCCCAATCCCTGATGGTCTAGGGAGGTGGGGTAGGTGACAGGTGCCTTCACTGAGGGCCTACCTGCCTGTTGGGAGAGGCACCAGGGAGGAGCTTTGTTAGCTATTTTCCTTTCTACTCCTGGTGGCCTCTCCGGTCAGCGCCGCCGCCTCTTCTCCACATTCAGCCTGCCTCTTCTATCTTTAGTCTTGAAACCGGTGTCTTCTGGCCTCTTCTGCATCCACAGGAACAGCGTCCGCGGCATCCTCTTCTCTCCGACGCCGCCCAACGATTTATTCTGCCGCTCCTCAGCAGCGTCTGACGTCAGATGGCAGGGGCAGGGCCTTCTACGGCGTGGTAAGCTTTGATTGGCTCGCTGTGGCTGTTTCCTATTGGCAGCCGCTCCGCGAGCAATGATTGGCTCACAGAGGGTGCCGGATTTGAAAGGCCGTGGGCGGCACTTCCTATTGGCTACTGAATCGGCGCCAAATTTGAAGCCTGTTGCCGCTTGAAGTCTGATGCAGGGAACCAATAAACGGTCCTGGCACCGGACACCCACCGCTGCACACCGTCGGGCACTAGGGACAGACACACTGTCCCAGCGCCGCCCGACCCGATGCCCTGCAGGGGACATAGATCCCCTGCACTCTGCTAGGAACCTGGCGCTTGGTCCGGACACACTGCCCCAGTACCTGTACACATCTCCACAAAATCATCCAGGTTTGGGTATATACTGTACATGCTTGACCTCAAGTGACGTATTTAATGCCTCAGTAATTTTAATTTAACCATGTGTGCTGTAGTGTTAGTGAAAGGGAGGAAGGGGGTCTAAACATTCTATATTATAATTTTTTAAGGAAAAAAGAATTTATTTGACTTTAATAATCCATAAAACCTAGCAACAGTTTGATGAGTACAAGCAATAATGCTTTTGTCTGGTGTCAAAGGCTTTCAAAGCTGCCAGCTCTGTTCTGTATCCTTAATGCAAAGGCCAAACGCCGCTCAGCAACTTTGGAAAGGTCAAATAATTTCACTGAGAAACTGGTCAGTGTTTAAATTGATACCATGTATAACTAACATTCAGAGGTCCGTAAATATATATGTTTTCATTTGTTTTCTTCAAGTACATGGACAAATGGATCCTATTCCTACAGATGATGGTTTTATTTACAAATAACCCAGCCCCCTAAGGATCACCAAGTGTAACTTTGGGAACAAAACTATAGTTAATTGGTGTGTTGACTAAAATAAACCTATTGACGTTTACAGTTTTTTACAAAGAATTAAGGGTAAAAAAAAAAAGCAACAACCAGGGTGGCCATCCAACTGATCTAAAACTACAAGTCCCAGCAAGCCCTGGTAGTCTCAGGCTGAAAAGCACGCTGGAACTTTCAGTTCCAAAACAGCCGGAAAGCCACATCTGGGCCACTTCTGTAAGAGAGTAAGCAGTGCAAAACCACCAGTGGCTTTTAAGAAAAAATTGAACTACAAAACCCAGAAATCTCAAAACAGCAATATGGAGAGCTCCTGATAGACACTGAGAACCGCTTTTCCCCAATTAGTATTGCCTTTGCTGTATGCATCCGATCTGTTCTATTACTAGGAAAAATAAAATAAAATAATTTAGAACAGTTTTAGGTTGGGGATTCAATTAGCTGCAGTCATTTACTGTGGAGTAATTATTCCCTGCTGCTATCCAATTAGCTCTGAAGCACGTGCGCCAACAGCTATTATTGGGCATTTTATTTTGGGACCTCAGATGGCTCTGAAAAAAAAAAAAAATGAAAAAAAAAAAAAAAAAAAGGCCAGATAATGAGCTTTTTTTTCTGCAATCGGATTCTGTGTGGGTTTTTTGGGGCCACAAAAAACAAGCAATAACTGAATTGGCCCCCAAAAAAACTTCATAAAAAAAAAAAAATTATGAAAAAGTCCAATTTTTCTGAGCCAAAAAATGATTGTGCCTAATTGAATTCCTCTCTAGGACTAAAAAGTCAACAATGTTGTGAAAAAACAAATCATTAGCTTTGAGGGAAAAGGAGTGCTGTATATTCAGCATGTTCTAAGAAAATATATTCTTGCTTTTTGTAGAGTAAAACATACTGAATACACTACTTTGTGGGTGCTAATGATTGACTGCAGGCAAGAGAAATAGGAATAAGATAGATTACCAGGTTTCTTGGTCTAAATAAACTTATGTATTAATTAAACAAGACTTACAACAAGACAACAAAATAAACAAACAAAAGAAAAAAGTGACAAAATATGTTTTCAAACAAATACATTAGACTGAGCTGGGCTCATGCCAACAGCTAGGGGAAAAACATAACAGCATCAAATGAAATAAAAAGCTGCGTGAAACCTTGGTCTAATGACTGAAACACACTCATACGACCGCCCTTCCTGATATAAAGTCCTGATTTAAGCATAGCCATTGCTTAAATGTGCAATGGAGGCAGCCACTCTATGGGCTACACAGTATTCATTAGACTGCAGCCTAATCGTTTAATAGGAACTAATGGCATCATGGAGGCACGAAGCACTTTGCGTTTTACTTCTCAGAAATGTCACTAGTTCTAAATGACTTGCTCAGCTGAATCTTGGCTGTGAGTCCACAAAATGGCTGCCTCCACTGTGTATAGGTGACAGGTACACATAAAGGCACCTACAATCTAGCATGTCACGCATACATACTCTACTCTAAACTCTATTGACTATATACAACTTATGTATGTTACCACATTGTGTTCAGTTTTTTTGTACCTGTCCCTTGCACTCATCAGAAGACATTCGCCAAGAACCTGACAAAGGAAACCAGTTAATAAATACAGTTTGTGTTCCGCAGTCCTTCAGGTCGCGCATGTTGAGCCATGCCGCCATGTTCAGGATCACAGTGCATAGTATCCCGATGTCATGGGTGGCATTGCAGCGGTGGAAGTGTTCCTTATTATCCAAATTCATATGGTGGATATTATCCAGTAGGCCCTGTCATGCATTTATCATTGTTATTGCACAATACATGACGACCTGGGAAATCTTGGAAAGAGTAAAGAAAAAGTAAAATGGAATCTCGTCCTGACATCTGCATTAATCCAGTATGACTAATAAAGCATGTCGGCTGCATGTGCTGAGACAGCTATCAACATGCGCCACAATGCACACTAGTAAAAATGCAGTAAAAAGGAAGTAGTCTTCTTTTAATACAGTCACCTCTAGTCAAAGGTTAAAGTTCAAAGACGTAAATGACCAAAGTGCTTGTTTATTCAGTAGGAATATCTTCTTCTAGATGGGCTTCAACTTGCATCAACATGTGTCATCATGATACCACCATTTTGTTTTCTTTGGATTTTTGTTGCATGTTCTTACATAAAAGGAATTATCTGGAGGTCGTCTCTTTTCCTTGCAGCTGGACAACATGCTGATTATGCTAAGACAAACAGATTGCACAGACAGTGCAGGTGACCAATCTTCCGTTAAAATAGATAAACAGATATGACCATTGCTATAAACATGAGGATGGACAGGGATATTATCACCGGTGAACATAACCTGAGGAGAATCAAAAGGATATCGACTGCCGAACTTAAATAAAAGCTGGAACTTTTCTCCTTCATATAATGTTCCTGGGGCGCCTTCCATATCTACAATCCACTGTGTAATGGAATTCTGAACGCTCTTTTCATTTAAGGTCATTCCTGGAGGAGGTTCATTCTGCAAGGCCAACAATTCTTTCTGGAGCCGCTTCTGCATTGACGCCATGATAGGAACCCACCCCCTCCCTCCTCTCTATATTATAATTTTTATTGTTTTGTTTTTTAATGCAGAGCAACAGGCAACATAGCTTAAGCAGTCTTTGATTTGAGCTATGTCGCTTTTGCAACCAGTGGCAAATTTCCCATTAGGCATGTGTCTTGTGGTGGCACTTGTTTGGGGTCAGCAATTGGATGCTTGTGTTGGTACTGTCACCCAAAAAGTACCAATAACTGCAATATATATCCACTGTACTGTGCCATATGCTATGAAGTGTAAACAGGTAGGACATGCTCAAACTGCCCCTGTAAGCTGTCCTACTGTACTTAGTAAATATGTATACATAAATAAAAATGATTCTATTAAATTTGCTACCATCAAATGAGGGTTTATAACCAATCAATAAATATATTAAAATTAGGCAGGCGGGGGGCAGCCATTACTGTTGTGCTTAGAGGTGCCCTCACCCCTAAATCCGACTCTTGTCGCAACTACCTCCTTTTTATTAAAAAATAAATTAATCC
This sequence comes from Pseudophryne corroboree, assembly GCF_028390025.1. Classification (NCBI taxonomy): domain Eukaryota; kingdom Metazoa; phylum Chordata; class Amphibia; order Anura; family Myobatrachidae; genus Pseudophryne; species Pseudophryne corroboree. The sequence continues at coordinate 594,776,744 of NC_086444.1, forward strand.
TGGGGTTTGTGAAATAGCAGGTTAATGTATCCAAAGCAGGGACGTGCAGTCAGGGGAGGCAGTGCCTCCCCTGTCATTAATGAGTAAAATAATACAAAGAAGATACTTATGACACATAAGTATCTTCTTTATTATTTTTAGTGATCTCATCACTAATTATTTTACCTATCATTATATGTGTTAAAATCAGTTTGGGAGGCACCGATCGTGGTGCCTCCCGTACTGATTGGGAAAGGTATGGGGAGCGGGGGGCGGGCGCAGGCGGGCCCTAGCAATGGGCTGGAAAAGCCCATTGAAATAACATGGGAAAGCGGCACCATTAGTGGTGCCGCTTTCCTACAGGGACGTGCTTTCAACCTATGAAAGCACGTCCCTGTGAGTGAAGCCACAGTGATTGGCCAGCGGATCCGTCACTGGATCCGCTGTCAATCACTGTGTGGGCGTCGGTACCAGCGGAGGTGCGGGCGGCGGAGGTGCGGGATGCGGCGGGCCAGGCGGCGGAGGTGCTGGCGGCGGAGAGGCGGGCGGCGGTAGCGGCGGCGGGACTCGGCTTTCAGGCTCCTTGTGCAGAGTTTGGCAGCGGAAGCGGTACCCATTTCAAAAATGGCGCCTCAAAGTCATTTTTGAAATTCAAGATGGCCGCCGCGAGCCAATCATGGCTCGCCGCGTCATCGCCCCGCCCCCTCCCGCTGACTTATATAAGTCAGCGCGAGGCAGCGGCTGTCAGTCCGACGGCGGAGGAGGAGCGGAGAAGAGCTCCTAAAGACTGAAGACGCCGTGGAAGTCCTGGATGGGCGGCGGCTATGCAAAAGAGCTTAGCAGCCGCCACCCACCAGGTGAAGATGCTGGATGTCCTGGGAAGGCGGCGGCCATGCAAAAGAGCTTAAAGGGCGCCGCCTCCCAGGTGAAGACGTCGTGGAAGTCCTGGATGGGCGGCGGCTATGCAAAAGAGCAAGGCAGCCGCCGCCCACCAGGTGAAGACGCCGGAGGAAGACCCCAGAAGCCCTGGGGAGGTGGCGCCCCCCCAGGTGAAGACGCCGGAAGCCCTGGGAAGGCGGCGGCCATGCAAAAGAGCTTAAAGGCCGCCGCCCCCAGGTGAAGACCCAGTTTAATAAAGGATTTTTTAAAGAATGTGTCGTGTTTTTTTTTTTAATATTTTCTTTACAGGTGGACTACAGGTGCCAGCGGGCCCTTTATGTCCGGGCATGCTGGCACTTGTGGTTCTCCAAGTGCCAGCATGCTGGGGCAGGCTTGCTGGGACCTGTAGGCCACCTGTAAAGAACAATATTACTATTCTTTGCAGGTGGACTACAGGTGCCAGCGGGCCCTTTATGTCCGGGCATGCTGGCACTTGTGGTTCTCCAAGTGCCAGCATGCTGGGGCAGGCTGCTGTGATCTGTAGGCCACCTGTAAAGAACAATATTACTATTCTTTGCAGGTGGACTACAGGTGCCAGCGGGCCCTTTATGTTCGGGCATGCTGGCACTTGTGGTTCTCCAAGTGCCAGCATGCTGGGGCAGGCTTGCTGTGATCTGTAGGCCACCTGTAAAGAACAGTATTATCATACAATGAACCCCGCACCCACCGCCACCAGGGGTGCGGGGCATAGCACTGGGCTATCAGCCCAGTGCTGGTTGTTGCTCGGGAGGGGGGACCCCATTTTGATTTTTTGGGGGCCCCACTTTCCGAGGAATTCCAGCCCTGGGCTGACTGGTTTGGGGGTTGTTTAATGGCATGGCAGGGGGACCCCACACTGAGTGTTTCCCCTGCTATGGCATTATCCCCCCTGGCTGGTTCTGCCTGGTGCTGGTTTTAGTGGTGTGGGGGGGACTGCACTTTTTTTTTTCTGGGGGGGGGGGGGTGTTTAGCTGCAGTGCCTCCCCAGGCCCTGACCTCACCGCACGTCACTGATATATATATATATATATATATATATATTTTCACACACCACACGCACACACATATATACAAAAGTGTCCTCCAACATCCTTGCTGCGGGAGGCTGCATAGTGTGGCATTGCTGTGATGCGTACTCGTTGCAGCATAGCGCAGCCTCCCGCAGCTGTTTTCCATAGCCTGCGATGATAGCCGGAGCGTATTGTCACCTTCCCACTGGAAAGGGGGAGAGAAAGGGGGGCGGGCCAAGCTCGGGGCTGTAAAAACCCATTAAAAAACTGCAGGGGAAGCGGCATATATGCCAGTGCCCCTGGCAGCGAGGCAGATGTGATTGGACAGCGGATCCAGTACTGGATCCGCTGGTCCAATAACCCATAGGCACTGAGCTGCAGCTGCGACGGGACCCGGCACTACAGTGGGGCCGCCACTACAGGCGGCGGGACCCGTTGTTGGAGCTGCCTTCAGCAGCGGCAGCTCCGGAGATAACTGGAGCACCAGAGCTGGGAACAGCACAGCGGTGCCTGCAGCACTGGTACCTGACCACCCAGGCGAGGAGGCGCAGGGGGGGGGGAGTTGTGCGGTGGGGTGGGAAGTGTCTGGCCAGCTCACCCCCAGATCACTTGGACTGCAGCTCACCCCAAGATGATCTGGGGGTGAGCTGCAGTCCAAGTGATCTGGGGGTGAGCTGCAGTCCAAGTGATCTGGGCAAGATCACTTGGACTGCAGCTCACCCCCAGATCACTTGGACGCAGGGACAGGGAAAAAGAAAAACAAATAAATGTAAAAAAAATTATATATTTGTATCACAGCTGCCCGCCGCCCACTGCTGACCAGCGCTCACTGCCGCACGCTGCACCGCCACTGAAAGCTGACCACCGCAGACAACAGAGGGACATCAACGCCGCAGCAACAAAGGACGGCTTAGTACCGCCGTATCCCCCGCAGACCATGGGCTCATCTGCCACCGACAACCACAGTCCCTTCCGCACATCCGCTGCACATATCAGGTAATGTTGCCCTGCTTCCCTAAGTCCCTGCTGTCACTCTCTCAGTCCCTGCTGTCACTCTCTCAGTCCCTGCTGTCACTCTTTCAGTCCCTGCTGTCACTCTCTCTCCCTGTCCCTGAATTGTGGGTCATACCGTGTGCTATAATGTGAATTTCGGGTCATACCATGTGCTGTATGTCACAACTGAGGGTTTAGGCTGACGAGAGGAAGCCTCAGTTGTAGGGGCTGAGATGAAATTAAACCTGGGAGGTTTAATCAGACCCCTGGACATGTAAGTGCAGAATGATTACCCGAAGGTGTGACCATGACAACCAGTTTAAAATTCAAAATAAAAGTTTATTAACAGACTCCGGGGTAAATTTACTAAGATTCGTGTTTTCCCGTTTCAGGTCAAAGTTCAATCACGAATGACATCGAAAGTGTAAAACTGCAACTTTTTGAATTTGTTACGATGGATTTACTAAGCTGTCGTATTCGGGTTTTTCTTTTCTTCCGATGTCGATGTCATTCGTGTTTTTTTTGTGTTTTTTACGGCAGTGATTAGCAAAACACTGCCGACTTTTTTACAATTAATCTCGGCCGGATCTGTGTGATCCGTGCTGGGGTTCTATTTTTTTTTTTTTAATTAAACACTGTAAAATTTAAAAAAAAAATTGCGTGGGGTACCCCCTCCTAAGCATAACCAGCCTCGGGCTCTTTGAGCCGATCCTGGTTGCAGAAATATGGGAAAAAAAATGACAGGGGTTCCCCCATATTTAAGCAACCAGCATCGGGCTCTGCGCCTGGTCCTGGTCCCAAAAATACGGGGGACAAAAAGAGTAGGGGTCCCCCGTATTTTTAAAACCAGCACCGGGCTCCACTAGCTGGACAGATAATGCCACAGCCGGGGGTCACTTTTATATAGTGCCCTGCGGCCGTGGCATCAAAAATCCAACTAGTCACTCCTGGCCGGGGTACCCTGGGGGAGTGGGGACCCCTTAAATCAAGGGGTCCCCCCCCCCAGCCACCCAAGGGCCAGGGGTGAAGCCCGAGGCTGTCCCCCCCATCCAATGGGCTGCGGATGGGGAGGCTGATAGCCTTTGTTGTAAAAGAAAAGATATTGTTTTTAGTAGCAGTACTACAAGGCCCAGCAAGCCTCCCCCGCATGCTGGTACTTGGAGAACCACAAGTACCAGCATGCAGAGGAAAAACGGGCCCGCTGGTACCTGTAGTACTACTACTAAAAAAATACCCAAAAAAAGACAAGACACACACACCGTGAAAGTATAATTTTATTACATACATACACACATACATACATACTTACCTTAAGTTCCCACGCAGGTCGGTCCTCTTCTCCAGTAGAATCCAAGGGGTACCTGTTGAAGAAATTATACTCACGAGATCCAGGGGTCCAGGCTCCTCGGGAAATCCAGGGGTAATCCACGTACTTGAAAAAAATAACAAAACGGTGTCCCGACCACGAACTGAAAGGGGACCCATGTTTGCACATGGGTCACCTTTCCACGAATGCCAGAAACCCACTTTGACTTCTGTCTAAGTGGGTTTCTTCAGCCAATCAGGGAGCGCCACGTTGTAGCACTCTCCTGATCAGCTGTGTGCTCCTGTCCTCACTGACAGGCAGCACACGGCAGTGTTACAATGTAGCGCCTATGCGCTACATTGTAACCAATGATGGGAACTTTCTGCCCTGCGGTTGACCTAAAGTGACGTCACCGCTGAGCAGAAAGTTCCCAGCATTGGTTACAATGGAGCGCATAGGCGCTACATTGTAACACTGCCGTGTGCTGCCTGTCAGTGAGGACAGGAGCACACAGCTGATCAGGAGAGTGCTACAACGTGGCGCTCCCTGATTGGCTGAAGAAACCCACTTAGACAGAAGTCAAAGTGGGTTTCTGGCATTCGTGGAAAGGTGACCCATGTGCAAACATGGGTCCCCTTTCAGTTCGTGGTCGGGACACCGTTTTGTTATTTTTTTCAAGTACGTGGATTACCCCTGGATTTCCCGAGGAGCCTGGACCCCTGGATCTCGTGAGTATAATTTCTTCAACAGGTACCCCTTGGATTCTACTGGAGAAGAGGACCGACCTGCGTGTGAACATAAGGTAAGTATGTATGTATGTTTGTGTGCATGTATGTAATAAAATTATACTTTCACGGTGTGTGTGTCTTGTCTTTTTTTGGGTATTTTTTTAGTAGTAGTACTACAGGTACCAGCGGGCCCGTTTTTCCTCTGCATGCTGGTACTTGTGGTTCTCCAAGTACCAGCATGCGGGGGAGGCTTGCTGGGCCTTGTAGTACTGCTACTAAAAACAATATCTTTTCTTTTACAACAAAGGCTATCAGCCTCCCCATCCGCAGCCCATTCAGTGGCAAACGCAGGATTTCTAGAGGGGGGTTTCCAAATGCAATCCACAATCTCCCACTCTGCGGAACATTGGAGCAAGAGCGCGTGTCTGGGGGAGTGGCAGAAAAACCCAGTAACGACCATGGACATTAATGTAAACAATGGTCTTTATATATATATAGACTGGATACTGTGTTAAATACCGTATTAATATTTAAAACTATAGATTGTAGGCTGTACCGAATATAGTTAAATCATATAAATAAGATAAATGGAAAAGGTTAAGAATACCATAAGAAATAAATACACAAACATAAAAGAACCAGTACTGCACTTTCTAAATACACATTCTCCCTCCTCATAGTAAGGCTCCTGTCTCTTCTCCCTGGTAGCTACTATCTGGTCCAGTACACTGATTATCAGATCCACACACATAGAAAACGTGGTAGAAGAAGCTGCCACACTAGGCATGTGCAGCAGCTCTGCTCTGTCCCTTAAACTGCCTGTTGTGGCAGCAATTCTGGTAATCGTATTATATACCATTGCTATTGTTGTCATAATTTTAGCCACTTGCCAAGAGGATGGGGGTTTCTGTGCAACCAGAAACCCCCCCTGCGTTTGCCTATGCCATTGGATGGGGGGGGACAGCCTCGGGCTTCACCCCTGGCCCTTGGGTGGCTGGGGGGGGGGGACCCCTTGATTGAAGGGGTCCCCACTCCCCCAGGGTACCCCGGCCAGGAGTGACTAGTTGGATTTTTGATGCCACGGCCGCAGGGCACTATATAAAAGTGACCCCTGGCTGTGGCATTATCTGTCCAGCTAGTGGAGCCCGGTGCTGGTTTTAAAAATACGGGGGACCCCTACTCTTTTTGTCCCCCGTATTTTTGGGACCAGGACCAGGCGCAGAGCCCGATGCTGGTTGCTTAAATATGGGGGAACCCCTGTCATTTTTTTCCCCATATTTCGGCAACCAGGATCGGCTCAAAGAGCCCGAGGCTGGTTATGCTTAGGAGGGGGGACCCCACGCAATTTTTTTTGAAAAAATAAGCACTTTCCCACCCCTTCCCACTGATATACATGCACGGATCTCATGGATCCGTGCATGCCTATCCAATCACGAATAAAAAAAAAAGGTCTGGTTTTTTTTAGCACTTTTTTACGAGTTGTAATTTTTCACGGCAGCGTTTTTTTTTTTTTTGCTTTGCACTTCTTAGTAAATGACCGAGATTCATACTTAAACAGCCGCGTTTTGACCGATGGTGTATTCATTCGTAATTTTTTACTTGGACTTGCAAAAAATTACGAATGCCCTCATCTCTGCCGTGATTAGTGTTTAGTAAATTACCGAGATGACACTTTGATGAAAAAACGGCATCTCGGTCAAAATCGGGAGCTTAGTAAATTTCCCCCTCCGTGTGATAACAAGCAGTATTCAAGTTTAGCAAAGACAGTGGCAAATAACACAGTTCCTGGAATACATAACCATAGAAGGTTTCTCAGAGCACTGGTAGGTTTAGAACAGATGTAAAAGTCCTTTGATGGAATCACCTTACCAGGCCTGGTTGTAGTTGTAGAAATAGCCAAGGAACATGCCAGTAGTTGTAGCAGGTAAATCTGTAACTTGAGTATGCTGCTGTATCAGCTGGATGGAACCAGCCAGGTGGTAAGACACGGAGTGGATGCTGAGTGGAATCAGCCAGGTGATGAAATGCAGAGTGGATGCTGAATGGAATCAGCCAGGTACTAAAGTCACGGAGTGGATGCTGGATGGAACCAGCCAGGTGATAAAACACAGAGTGAATGATGTGAGATGCTAGGGAGCGTAGAAACAGAATAGCTGAAAGATGATTACCGGTGGTAGTGGATACTGCTGGTAAGATAGGATCCGCTGGATCAGCACCGGTGTTTGGTAGAAGCTGGAATCAGTAGAAAGCTGGCTGCTTGGAAGCAGATAGTAGATAGCTGGAAACTGGACAGCCACGGAAGGCTGTAGAGTCAGGCTGCACTGCAAGATGGAAAGCAGGTGCGGGTCTCTTTGTGGATGCTGGAGACAGGAACTGGAACCTGGAAAAACAAGCCACAGGAGAGAGAGACTGGAACAAGGTATGACATTCAAAGCACTGACATCTATCTGGCCCAGACACAGGATACTTATACCTGCTGCTATGCAGGCATTGGCTGGGCAATTATGCAGATTCCCGGGACGGTGGATTGGAGGAATTGGAGCATGTGATCAAATCCAACATGGCTGCGCCCATGCTGGAACCTGGAGGGAAAACTGGTTTGAAATGAAATGTGCAAACATAATGATAATGGCGGCGCCGGCCGCGGAGGACAGGAGACGACAGATGACAATTATATGCTGAGACACTTGGAGGGCAGCAGAGGCCGCGGCAGGCATGATACATGATTCTGAGAACCTGCAGCAATAACACAGTAACGGCGGCGGAGGCCGCGGAGGACGGGAGACGCCATGTTGGATTCAAACATGGCGCCGCTGTGGTAGTGTCTCAGAATGACAGGAGGGATGTGCAGAGTGTTGACACAGATGAGATCCGGATTTGGAACGCTGGGCCAGTCTCAGAAGACACCTAAACGGCAGGTAATGGCGTCCAGATACCCGGATCGTGACAGCACCCCCCCCTTTAGGAGTGGCCCCAGGACACTTCTTAGGCTTTAAAGGAAACTTTGAGTGGAAATTTCGGACCAAGGCAGGAGCATGGACGTCTGAGGCATTGGTCCAAGAGCGTTCTTCAGGACCATAGCCCTTCCAGTCAATGAGATACTGTAACTGACCGTAACGGAAACGTGAGTCCAAAATCTTGGCCACCTCGTACTCGACTCCCCGTTGAGTCTGAACTTTGGGAGCTGGAGGAAGTGCGGAATGAAACCGATTCAGGATCAGCGGTTTCAACAAGGAAACATGAAATGTCCTGGGTATTTTCAAGAAGGGTGGTAACTGTAATCTGTAGGCAACAGGATTGATGACTTGTTCAATCTTGAAGGGACCGATGTAGCGAGGTGCAAATTTCATGCTGGGAACTCTCAACCTCAAATTCTTCGTGGACAACCACACACGATCACCCACCTTGAGAGCAGGAACCGCTCTACGCTTCCTATCGGCAAACTTCTTATACCTGGATGAGGCTTTAAGCAGGGCTGCGCGGACGTTCTTCCAGTTATTTGAAAACTGACGCAAGGTGACATCCACTGCTGGAACAGAAGTTGCGGGAAGCGGTTGAAATTCTGGGACTTTAGGGTGGAATCCATAATTAATGGAGAATGGTGTCGAAGAAGATGAGGAATGGTATTGATTGTTGTGGCTGAACTCGGCCCAAGGAAGGAGTTGAACCCAGTCATCTTGAGAGGAAGACACATATATACGGAGGAAGGCCTCCAAGTCCTGATTCACCCTTTCGGTTTGACCATTGGTCTGAGGATGGTAAGCTGTGGAAAACTTTAACTTGACTTGGAGGGCTTGACACAAACTTCGCCAAAATTTGGCTACAAATTGTACTCCACGATCCGAGATAATCTCTTCAGGAAGACCGTGAAGTCGGAAGATCTCTTGTATAAACACTTGAGCCAACTTGGAAGCTGACGGAAGACCGGTGAGAGGGATGAAATGTGCCATCTTGGTGAACCGGTCAACTACCACCCAGATGGTATTAAACTTGTTGCAGATAGGTAGATCGGTAACAAAGTCCATCGACAAATGGGTCCATGGTCGACGGGGAACAGATTATGGAACCAGTTGCCCCGCAGGCGACTGGCGGGAGACTTTGTGTTGGGCACACTTTGGGCAGGAGGCAATAAATTCCATAACGTCCTTCTTCAGAGTTGGCCACCAGTAGGATCTAGAGATAAACTCCAGGGTTTTCTGAATGCCTGTATGTCCAGCAAAGCGGGAAGCGTGGGCCCAATGCATGAGCTTCTTCCTTAGAACTGGCTTAACAAAACTTTTCCCTGGCGGGGGCGTAGAGTCCATCCCTACCGTGGAGAATGCCAACGGATTAATAATAGGATGCTTGTCTGCAGACTCGGACTCATTTTCTTGCTCCCATGAGCGGGAAAGGGCATCGGCCTTACGATTCTGAGAACCCGGACAGAACTGGAGTTTAAAGTCAAACCTAGAGAAGAAAAGTGCCCATCTGGCCTGACGAGGGTTCAGACATTGTGCGCCTTTGAGATATAAAAGATTTTTGTGGTCGGTAAGTATGGTGATTGAATGAGAAGCTCCCTCCAACAGGTATCTCCACTCCTCCAGAGCGAGCTTGATGGCTAGCAACTCCTGATCGCCAATGGCATAGTTGCGCTCAGCTGGGGAGAACTTCCGGGAGAAGAAACTGCAAGGATGTAGATGTCCATCTTTGGCCCTCTGGGATAACACCGCTCCTACTCCAACGGAGGAGGCATCTACCTCTAAGATAAAAGGAGAGTCGGTGTCGGGCTGTTTCAGAACTGGTGCAGAGATGAACCGTTCCTTCAGAAGGTGAAAGGCCTGCGTAGCTTCTTCGGACCACTTGGACGGATTAGCACCTTTCTTGGTTAATGCAGTGATAGGCGCCACAATGGTGGAAAAGTCTCGTATAAACTTTCTATAATAATTGGCGAACCCTAAGAACCTCTGGACCCCTTTGAGGGTTAAGGGTATAGGCCAATTCTGGATTGCTTGGAGTTTCTCAGGATCCATCTCTAGTCCGGAACCGGACACAATGTAACCTAGAAACGGAATGGTTTTAACTTCAAACATACACTTCTCCAATTTACAATAGAGGTGGTTGACACGGAGACGGGAAAGGACCTCCTTTACCCAGAAACGATGATCTTCTAGATTATTAGCAAAGATGAGGATGTCATCTAGATAAACCACGACATGGCGGTATAAGATGTCCCTGAAGATCTCATTCACGAAGTGCTGGAAGACTGCTGGAGCGTTGCTCAATCCGAAGGGCATGACGAGGTACTCATAATGTCCGTCACGGGTGTTAAAGGCGGTCTTCCACTCGTCACCCTCACGGATTCGGATGAGATTGTAGGCACCCCTCAAGTCCAGCTTTGTGAAAATGGTTGCACCACTAACTCTATCAAAGAGCTCTGTAATCAGGGGTAAAGGGTATCGGTTCTTGACAGTAATGTCGTTCAGACCTCTGTAGTCGATGCACGGACGCAGACCACCGTCTTTCTTCTTAACGAAGAAGAAGCCTGCGCCGGCTGGAGAAGAAGATGGTCGGATGAAACCCTTCGCCAGGTTCTCTTTGATGTACTCTTCCATGGAGTGTGTCTCAGGCAGAGACAACGGATAAGTTCGGCCTCGCGGTGGAACCTTCCCTGGAATGAGGTCGATTGGGCAGTCCCATTCTCTATGAGGAGGAAGGATATCAGCAGAGGCTTTACTGAACACGTCCGTGAAGTCTTGATATGGAGGAGGTGGAACATCAGATGACCTGGGGAAGGAAGAACAAACAGGAAGAACTTTGGCTAAACAAGTCTCAGCACAGGAGGGACTCCATGCCAGGGGTGGTCTTCTGTTTGCCGGCGGTCGGGCTCCCGGCGCTCAGTATACCGGCGCCGGGAGCCCGACAGCCGGAATACCGACAATTATTTTCCCTCGTGGGGGTCCACGACCCCCATAGAGGGAGAATAAAATAGTGTGGCGCGCGTAGCGCGCCACAGTGCCCGTAGCGTGGCGAGCGCAGCGAGCCCGCAAGGGGCTCATTTGCGCTCGCCAAGCTGTCGGTAAGCCGGCGGTCGGGCTCCCGGCGCCGGGATGCTGGTCGCCGGGAGCCCGACCGCCGGCCAGCCGTAGTGAACCCCATGCCAGTATTTGCGTAGTCGTCCAGTCAATCGATGGGTTGTGGAGACGGAGCCA